>NC_065507.1:20339022-20439481 GCF_006386435.1 Epinephelus moara | reverse complement strand
CATCTTGATATGCCACACCTGTGAGGTGGGATGGATTATCTCAGCAAAGGAGAAGTGCTCACTAACACAGATTTAGACAGATTTGTGAACAATATTTGTGAGAAATGGTCTTTTGTGTATATAGAAAATGTTTTAGATCTTTGAGTTCAGCTCATGAAAAATGGGAGCAAAAACAAGTGTTGCGTTTATATTTTTGTTCAGTGTAGTTCTGCCCTGGAAATTACAGGCCTGTAATTAAAACTTTGCTAATTCATTTACTGTAACATGCAGACAAATAAACCGTGGTGTTATTGTTGTTGTGCTCCTGCAGACATACAGTAAATTACAGGTTTTATCTTTAGCAGTCTGTCGGTACACAGACAGCTTTACTAAGTTTACTAAGAGTCTATATGATGCTGATTTGATTCATGGGCAGTCAAATCAGATTTTGGTTTTTAATGCAATTATCAAATGCATTACTGAGCATTCAAGACCAGCGCTGAGGTATTGAACCTGTCTGAAAGTTCTGATCACCTGCTCGCTAGTTTTAAAGAATTCTTTTTTTTATCTTTTTTTTGTTTAGTTTTCTGAACATCTCCTGCACTTTAAAGCACTTTGTTGCATCATCGTGTTGTCTGAGAGTTTCATCAGATCTGTACTTCAATGCTGCCTGGAGAGTCACTAAAACTGTTGTCCTTTCCAGCTCCTCACCTCTCCTGCTCAGCCGACCCTTTACACAGCAGATGTTTTGACTTATCTGAGCAAGAGCAGCATAGATGCAAATAATAAGAATAATGGTGGCAATATTCTATTAAGTGTTCCGGTAAGTCATGTCAGGGATAGAACATGATCCCCAGAATTATTTCACCTAAACAGAATGCAGCCATCATTAATGTTGTTAGTCCCAAAAGAGCATTTTTTGCTTTTTAACTGCCATGAAAAGGATCTATACCAAAGTGGAATATTGTTCAATTGTTAAAATGTCATTGGAAATGTCATGGATTAGCATGTCACAAAAAACGTCATATGAAATTCTGAGAGTACAGTATGCTATAAAAACAATTTTATAAAAAACTTTCATAAGTTAGTATGCCACAAAAATCTCATAAAAATGTCAAAAAATGTAATATTTAAAACAATGTTGTAATACAAATAGTTTGAATAAGATTGTTCCAAAAACAAGTGTTGCTGGTGTAAAGAATAGTATCTCATAAAATGTCATAGTATAGCGTGTCATAAAACATGTCATAGTTTAGCATGTCAAAAAAGTCATGGTATAGTATGTCAAACAATTTCATAGCATAATATGTGAAAAAAATCATAATATAGTATTTCAAAAAATGTCATAGTATAGTATGTTAAAAAAAATCAGAGGATAGTATGTCAAAAAAAGTCATAGTATAGTATGTCAAAAAAAAAATTCATAGGATGTCAAAAATGTCATAGTATAGTATGTTATAAAAATGTCATAATATAGGTTGGCAAAAAAAATTCATAGTATAGTATTCAAAAAATGACATAGTATAGTATGTCACAAAAATGTCATAGTATAGTATGCCAAAAAAATATCATAGTATAGTGTGTCAAAAAAAATTCATAGCATAGTATGTCATAAAAAGGTCATAGTATAGCATGTCAAAAATGTTATAGTATAGTATGTCAAAAACAGTTCACACTATAGTTTGTCAAAAAATGTCATAGTATAGTATGCCAAAAAATGACATAGTATAGTATGTCAAAAAAAATCATAGGACAGTATGTAAAAAAAAAAGTGATAGTATAGCATGTCAAAAAATTTCATAGGATAGTATGTGAAAAAAGTCATTGTACAGTATTTCAAAAAATGTCATAGTATAGTATGTCAAAAAAATGTCAGTATAGTATGTCACATAAAATGTTACGGTAATATATATATAAAACATCATAGTGTATTCTGTTATAAAAAATTCCATAGTATGGTATGTCAAAAAATGTCATAGCATAGTATGTTAAAAATTTCACAGGATAGTGTGTCAAAAAAACAGTCATAGTATAGTATGTCAAAAAAAAAATAAATAAATTCATAGGATAGTATGTCAAAAAATTTCATGGGATAGCATGTCAAAAAATTTAATAGGATAGTATGTGAAAAAAGTCATATTATAGTATGTCAAAAAACGTCATTGTATAGAATGTCAAAAAAATATCATAGTATAGCATGTCAAAAAAAAATTCACACTATAGGATGTCAAAAAAATTCCACAGTATAGTATGTATTAAAATGTCATAGTATAGTATGTCAAACAAATTCCATAGTATAGTATGTTATTAAAAATGTCATAGTATAGTATGTCATGAAAAATGTCATAGCATAGTATGTCATAAAAAGGTCATAGTATAGCATGTCAAAAATGTTATAGTATAGTATGTCAAAAACAGTTCACACTATAGTTTGTCAAAAAATGACATAGTATAGTATGTCAAAAAAAATCATAGGACAGTATGTAAAAAAAAAGTGATAGTATAGCATGTCAAAAAATTTCATAGGATAGTATGTGAAAAAAGTCATTGTACAGTATTTCAAAAAATGTCATAGTATAGTATGTCAAAAAATGTCAGTATAGTATGTCATATAAAATGTTACGGTAATATATATATAAAACATCATAGTGTATTCTGTTATAAAAAATTCCATAGTATGGTATGTCAAAAAATGTCATAGCATAGTATGTTAAAAATTTCACAGGATAGTGTGTCAAAAAAACAGTCATAGTATAGTATGTCAAAAAAAAAATAAATAAATTCATAGGATAGTATGTCAAAAAATTTCATGGGATAGCATGTCAAAAAATTTAATAGGATAGTATGTGAAAAAAGTCATCATGTCAAAAAATTTAATAGGATAGTATGTGAAAAAAGTCATAGTATAGTATTTCAAAAAATGTCATAGTATAGTATGTCATAAAAATGTCATAGTATAGCATGTCAAAAAAGTCACAGTGTAGGATGTCAT
Organism: Epinephelus moara; assembly: GCF_006386435.1. Classification (NCBI taxonomy): domain Eukaryota; kingdom Metazoa; phylum Chordata; class Actinopteri; order Perciformes; family Serranidae; genus Epinephelus; species Epinephelus moara. Next base: position 20,436,510 of record NC_065507.1, on the reverse strand, counting down.
ATAAAATGTTACGGTAATATATATAAAACATACAGTGTATTCTGTCATAAAAAATTCCATAGTATAGTATGTTACAAAAATGTCATAGTATAGTATGTCAAAAAATTCCATAGTATAGTATGTTATAAATATGTCATAGTATAGTATGTCAAAAAAATTCCATACTATAGTATGTTATAAATATGTCATAGTATAGTATGTCAAAAAATTCCATAGTATAGTATGTAAAAAAAAATTCCATAGTATATTATGTTATTAAAATGTAATATTATATTTTGTCAAAAAATTCCATAGGATAGTATGTCAAAAAATCCATAGTATAGTATGTCAAAAATTTTCAAAGGATAGTATGTCAAAAAATGTCATAGTATAGTATTTTATAAAAATGTCATAGTTTAGTATGTCAAAAAATTTCATAGTACACTATGTCAAAAAATGTCATAGTATAGTATGTTAGAAAAATGTCATAGTATATTATGTAAAAAAAAAATCATAGTATAGTATGTCAAAAAAAAATTTCACACTATGGTATGTTAAAAATTCCATAGTATAGTATGTCAAAAAATGTCATATAGTATGTTATAAAAATGTCATATTATAGTATGTTGAAAAAATTCATAGGATAGTATGTNAATTATAAAAATGTCATAGTTTAGTATGACAAAAAATTTCATAGAGTATGTTATTGAAAATGTCATAGTATAGTATGTAATGAAAAATGTCATAGTATAGTATGTCAAAAAATGTCATAATACAGTATGTCAAAAAATGTCATAGTATAGTATGTTGTAAAAATGTCATAGTATAGTATATGTCAAAAAAAAATCACAGTATAGTATGTTATAAAAATTCATAGTATAGTATGTCAAAAAATGTCATAGTATAGTATGTCATAAAAATGTCATAGCATGTCAAAAAATATCATCGTACAGTATGTCCAAAAAAATTCACCCTATAGTATGTTAAAAAATTCCATAGTATAGTGTGTAAAAAAAATGTGATAGTATAGTATGTTAGAAAAATGTCATAGTATATTATGTAAAAAAAAAATCATAGTATAGTATGTCAAAAAAGAAATTCACACTATGGTATGTTAAAAATTCCATAGTATAGTATGTCAAAAAATGTCATATAGTATGTTATAAAAATGTCATATTATAGTATGTTGAAAAAATTCATAGGATAGTATGTCAAAAAAAGTCATAGTAAAGTATGTCAAAAAAAAATCATAGTATAGTATGTTATAAAAATGTCACAGTATAGTATGTCAAAACATTCATAGGATAGTATGTCAAAAAATGTCATAGTATAGAATGTCAAAACATTCATAGGACAGTATGTCACAAAAGTCATTGTATAGTGTCACAAAAAATGTCATAGGATAGTATGTTAAAAAATGTCAGTATAGTATGTCAAAAAAAGTCATAGTGTAGTATGTCATAAAAATGTCATAGCATAATATGTCAAAAAAAGTCACAGTATAGTATGTCGTATAAAATGTTATGGTATAATATATAAAACATATCAGTGTATTCTGTCATAAAAAATCCATAGTATACTATGACAAAAATGTCATAGTATAGTATGTTAAAAAATTTCATAGAGTAGTATGTTAAAATAAGTCATAGTATAGTATGTCAAAAAAATTACACAGTATAGTATGTATTAAAATGTCTTATTATAATATGTCAAAAAATTCCATAGTATAGTATGTTATTAAAAATGTCATAGTATAGTATGTCATGAAAATGTCATAGTATAGTATGTCAAAAAAAATGTCATAGTATACTATGTCCAAAAAAAATTCACCCTATAGTATGTTACAAAATTCCATAGTATAGTATTTCAAAAAATGTCATGGCATAGTATGTCATGAAAATGTCATATTATAGTATGTTGAAAAAATTCATAGAATAGTATGTCAAAAAAAGTCATAGTAAAGTATGTAAAAAAAATATCATAGTATAGTATGTCAAAAAATGTCATAGTATAGTATGTTATAAAATTGTCATAGTATAGTATGTCAAAACATTGCATAGTATAGTATGTCAAAAAATGTCATAGCATAGAATGTCAAAACAGTCATAGGACAGTATGTCAAAAAAGTCATTGTATAGTGTCACAAAAAATGTCATAGGATAGTATGTTAAAAAATGTCAGTATAGTATGTCAAAAAATGTCATAGTATAGTATGTCAAAAAATTCTATAGTATAGTGTGTCAAAAAATGTCATCGTATAGTATGTTATAAAAATGTCATTGTATGGTATGTCAAAAAAATATCATAGTATAGTATGTTATAAAAATGTCATAGTATAGTATGTCAAAAAAAATCATAGTATAGTATGTAAAAGAAATCACACTGTAGTATGTTAAAAAATCCATAGTAAAGTATGTCATAAAAATGTCATAGTATAGTATGTCAAAAACTTCCATAGTATAGTGTGTCAAAAAATGTCATCGTATAGTGTGTTATAAAAACGTCATAGTTTAGTATGTCAAAAAACGTCATTGTATAGTATGTCAAAAAAATATCATAGTATAGTATGTCAAAAAATGTCATAGTATAGTATGTTATGAAAATGTCATGGTACAGTATGTCAAAAATGTCATAGTATAGTATGTCAAAAAATGTTATAGTATAGAATGTCAAAACATTCATAGGACAGTATGTCAAAAAGTCATAGTATAGTGTCACAAAAAATGTCATAGAATAGTATGTTATAAAAATGTCAGTATAGTATGTCAAAAAATGTCATAGTATAGTATGTTATAAAAATGTCATAGTATAGTATGTCAAAAACTTCCATAGTATAGTGTGTCAAAAAATGTCATCGTATACTGTGTTATAAAAACGTCATAGTTTAGTATGTCAAAAAACGTCATTGTATAGTATGTCAAAAAAATATCATAGTATAGCATGTTAAAAAAAAATTCACACTATAGGATGTCAAAAAAATTCCACAGTATAGTATGTATTAAAATGTCATAGTATAGTATGTCAAAAAAATTCCATACTATAGTATGTTATTAAAAATGTCATAGTATAGTATGTCATGAAAAATGTCATCGTATAGTATGTCAAAAAATGTCATAATATAGTATGTCAAAAAAATTCATAGTATAGTATGTCTAAAAAAATGTCATAGTATAGTATGTTGTAAAAATGTCATAGTATAGTATGTCAAAAAAATATAGTATAGTATGTTATAAAAATTCATAGTATAGTTTCTCAAAAAATGTCATAGTATAGTATGTTGTAAAAATGTCATAGTATAGTATGTTATAAAAATTCATAGTATAGTATGTCAAAAATGTCAGTATAGTATGTCAAAACATTCATAGGACAGTATGTCAAAAAAGTCATAGCATAGTGTCACAAAAAATGTCATAGGATAGTATATTATAGAAATGTCAGTATAGTATGTCAAAAAATGTCATAGTATAGTATGTCAAAAACATGTCACAGTTTAGTACGTTATAAAAATGTCATAGTATAGTATGTCAAAAACTTCCATAGTATAGTGTGTCAAAAAATTCCACAGTATAGTATGTATTAAAATGTCATAGTATAGTATGTCAAAAAATTCCATTTTATAGTATGTCAAAAAATTCCATAGTATANATGTATTAAAATGTCATAGTATAGTATGTCAAAAAATTCCATTTTATAGTATGTCAAAAAATTCCATAGTATAGTATGTTATTAAAAATGTTATAGTATAGTATGTCATGAAAAATGTCATAGTATAGTATGTCATAAAAATGTCATAGTATAGTATGTCAAAAGCATTCACAGTAAAGTATGTCAAAAAATGTCATAGTATAGTATGTTATAAAAAATTCCATAGTATAGTATGTTATTGAAAATGTCATAGTATAGTATGTAATGAAAAATGTCATAGTATAGTATGTCAAAAAATGTCATAATACAGTATGTCAAAAAATGTCATAGTATAGTATGTTGTAAAAATGTCATAGTATAGTATATGTCAAAAAAAATATCACAGTATAGTATGTTATAAAAATTCATAGTATAGTATGTCATAAAAATGTCATAGCATGTCAAAAAATATCATCGTACAGTATGTCCCAAAAAATTTACCCTATAGTATGTTAAAAAATTCCATAGTATAGTGTGTAAAAAAATGTCATAGTATAGTATGTTATAAAAACGTCATTATATAGTATGTCCAAAAAAAAAAATTACACTATAGTATGTAAAAAAAATTCCATCGTATAGTATGTATTTAAAAGTCATAGTATAGTTTGTCAAAAAATTCCATAGTATGGTATATCAAAAAACACCCATAGTATAGTATGTTATAAAACTGTCATAGAATAGCATGTCAAAAAAATATCATAGTATAGCATGTCAAAAAAGTCACACTATAGTATGTTAAAAAAATCCATAGTATAGTATGTTATAAAAATGTCATGGTATAGTATGTCAAAAAATTCCATAGTATAGTATGTCAAAAATGTCATAGTATAGTATGTTATAAAAATGTCATAGTATTGTATGTCAAAATATTTCATAGTATAGTATGTCAGAAAATGTCATAGTATAGTGTGTCATAAAAAGGTCTTAGTATTGCGTGTCAAAAAATTGCATAGTATAGTATGTCAAAAGCATTCACACTATAGTATGTCAAAAAAATTCATAGTATAGTATGTCAAAAAATTTCATAAGATAGTATGTCAAAAAATGTCATAGTATAGTATGTCAAAAAATTGCATAGTATAGTATGTCAAAAGCATTCACACTATAGTGTGTCAAAAAATTCATAGTATAGTATGTCAAAAAATGCCGTATTATAGTCTGTTATAAAAATGTCATAGTATAGTATGTCAAAAAAAAATCATAGTATAGTATGTAAAAAAAAAATCACACTATAGTATGTTAAAAAATCCATAGTAAAGTATGTTATTAAAATGTCATAGTATAGTATGTCAAAAAATTTCATAGTATAGCATGTTAAAAAATGTCATAGTAAAGTATGTCAAAAAATGTCATAGTATAGTATGTCAAAAAATTCCATAGTATAGTGTGTCATAAAAATGTTATATGTCAACAAAAGTCATAGTATAGTTTGTCAAAAAAATCATAGTATAGTATGTTATAAAAATGTCACAGTATAGTATGCCAGAAAATGTCATAGTATAGTGTGTCATAAAAAGGTCTTAGTATAGCATGTCAAAAAATTGCATAGTATAGTATGTCAAAAGCTTTCACACTATAGTGTGTCAAAAAATTCATAGTATAGTATGTCAAAAAATGCCGTATTATAGTATGTTATAAAAATGTCATAGTATAGTATGTCAAAAAAAAATCATAGTATAGTATGTAAAACAAATCACACTATAGTATGTCAAAAAATCCATAGTAAAGTATGTTATAAAAATGTCATAGTATAGTATGTCAAAGAATTCCATAGTATAGTATGTCAAAAAATATCATAGTATAGTGTGTCATAAAAAGGTCTTAGTATAGCATGTCAAAAAATTGCATAGTATAGTATGTCAATAGCATTCACACTATAGTCTGTCAAAAAAATTCATAAGATAGTATGTCAAAAAATGTCATAGTATAGTATGTCATAAAAATGTCATAGTATAGTATGTCAAAAAAAATCATAGTATAGTATGTAAAAAAAATCACACTGTAGTATGTTAAAAAATCCATAGTAAAGTATGTCATAAAAATGTCATAGTATAGTATGTCAAAAAATTCCATAGTATAGCATGTTAAAAAATGTCATAGTAAAGTATGTCAAAAAATTCCATAGTATAGTGTGTCATAAAAAGGTCTTAGTATAGCATGTCAAAAAATTCCATAGTATAGTATGTCAAAACATTCAAAGGACAGTATGTCAACAAAATCATAGTATAGTATGTCATAAAAATGTCATAGTACAGTATGTCAAAAAAAAATCACACAATAGTATGTCAAAAAAGTCATAGTATAGTGTCAAAAAATGTCATTGTATAGTATGTAAAAAAAATTCATAGTATAGTATGTTATAAAAATGTCATAATATAGTATGTTAAAAAGAATTTATAGGATAGTATGTCAAAAATGTCATAGTATAGTGTGTCATAAAAAGGTCTTAGTATAGCATGTCAAAAAATTGCATAGTATAGTATGTCAAAAGCATTCACACTATAGTATGTGAAAAAAAATCATAGTATAGTATGTCAAAAAATTATAGTGTATGTCATAAAAGTCAAAGTAGAATGTGTCATAAACAATGTCATAGTATGTCACAAAAGTCTTAAAAAATATAGTAGTATCATTGTATAATATCGTAGTATGATGTGGAAAAAAATATTTCAAACAGTCATCTATTGCATGCCATCAAAATATAATGCAGTAAGTTGTATATTCCACAAATGTGGAATAGTGTGTGATTGTATAATACTATAACATTTATAGTATGCCATGAGAAATGCTATTTAAAATGTGTTATAGCATAGTATTTAATTAAAATGTTATAGTTTCGTTAATATAAAGATCTCATAAAGATATCAAAGTATAGTATGTGTCATCACGTCATAACAAAGTAATAAAAAGTCAAGCAGATGACAGAGTTATCATTAATGGCTTGTGTATCCTCAGGAAATTGTTTAGCTTTTACAAATATAAAGACAAATTGTTGTCTTAAATGTCATTTTTTTTTTAACTCTTTGCCTGCATTTGCTAAGAAATCTACAAGCTAAACACATTTGAATATAAATGTACAGAAGAGACACACATGATGGCTTTTGCTTATCATTTTATTAACAGCACTGTGCATACTTCCAAAGTGATATGAGCTTTAAAAACCATCAAAAAGTTAATGAATGCCTTTTACTGATGAGAAGCGACACAGCTACATGGAACAACGGCTCCCTCTTCTGGCAGAAAGTTGAAGTACCCCAACACAGGGACTGAGGGTAACGGGGGATGGTACGCATTGAGCATCTCTGATCTGAGACCTGGTTTATCTTTCGGGTAAGAAAGCCAAGGAGACCTTTCACAGATCAGCTCATCGATGCACACATAAGTTGGGGCTGACAAGGCAGAGAGGACAGATTAATACAAGCAATACTGCACAATCTAGCCTTCTGAGATCGGCAGGTACGGATCAATACCTACAAACTCTCTTCGAAAACAAGGCCTTACTCTAAACATGGTGAGGATCTCCAAACATATGGCACTGCTCACAGAATTATTCACATAAGTAAACAAAAACCTTTGGAACAAAATACATGTACAGGAATGCAAAATGAAATAAAACAGCCATTTTTTTTTCTTATCATGTCACAAACTTTATACAATTAGCTTTTTCTTTAGAGTGACAGTATCAAAGCACAAATTGGTATACTGTGCGAAAAACAAAAAACAAAACAAAAGGTAAATAATACACAACAATGACGTGCTGTCCTCGAAGCATCGACAAAACATTGGTACAGTATTGAGGATTGGGGGACCTCCCCGTCCATTACCCATCATTCAAGAAGTTTCTCAAGGCAACTAGGAACAGAAAAAAAAAAAAGAACTAGAAGATGGCCGGACAGCGCAGAGATAGCTTCCAGTCAACAGACAGCATTACCCAGAATAAGCAAAGGCTAATTAGCTATCGACCTGATTAACGCCCGCCCCCCCCAAAAAACATTCTTCTTCATATGCTGGGAGAGGTTCAAGTCAATGTACCTAAAAGCTCCTTGCATTTATTTATCGTATTCATTCATAGTACCTGGAAATGAAGCTGCTGTTTCTAGTCCTGCCAACATTGGAAATAATACAAAAAAATGTGCAAGTTATAATGTGACAAAGTAAGTAATAGGCTACTTGTGTGACTTCATTGAGTGGATACTTTTGGCTACATGTCACCTGGATGAAGAGACGGCAGGTGAGTTGCTGTCTGTGCCAATGAGTCTCCTCTGTTTTTTTCTTTTTGACAGCTGCGTGTGAACGCCACTGGTTTCAATAAACATTATTCCTGAGTTAGTTCTTACAGTTGGCCCAAATACTGATTTTAATGTAGACTTGGGGGTGGGCCAGCAAACCCATGAGCCTACTTTTTAAAAAGCCTCAGCAATCACTCTGTTTCAGAGGGGGTGAACTCCCATGGAGAGAGGAAACTGATGTGAAAGAGAAGCTTGAATCTGTTACAAAATGGCTGGTTTCCATAGCGCAAGCATTTTGTTTGTTTGAGTCTACCTATAGAAAATTATAGAGAATATATATATATTAAAAAAAAAAAAAAAAAGTTTAAAACACTGAAGAGTCAACAGCTTGTGAGGGCTGCAGGCTCACAAGCTGCTTGTACTTTCAAGTATGCTACATTACGGACCAGAGAAACATGGATGATACTGTCACTTTAAAGAAACAGGATGACGGTTAAACACAATATTCACAAATGTACATTTAAGGCTTAATTGTTTAGCACTAACAATAGTAGCAGCAGTGAAGCACTTCTGAATTAATTATAATAACAATATTTATGATCATATTACAATAATATATTACCAAAGTAAATCAATGACATTTTTTTTTTTGTTTCGTAACACTGGACTGAGCTGGAGACAGAAAATGTCCGACCAGCCGGCCAATGAAGTTAGACGAAGACAGAACGAAAACGTTTCAGCCACCACGGATCACACAACACTAGCCTGTCTGGTACTGCAGGGTCGTCAACATTAGTACGTCCTCTAATAATCTCACTGCCAGGCTCTACAGCTACACTAGGCCCTGCCACTTGAGTTAGAGCAGTAGTACGTTTACAGAGCACGGGTCTGAGTATACTGACTGTAATTCCACATTCATGTTGTACAGGAACAGGAGGTTCATTTAAGAGCAGGTCATGAGGAGAAGGTCTGGCAGACACACACCTACACACATGCTCACATACACACATATAAACACACACTGCCAGACGAACAGTCCAGACCCGAAACCATCGTCATGCTACTTTGAAAAATACAACACGACAAAACAAGCATGTTTTTTCTAAAAAAAGAAAAAGTACCAAAGCAACGTTGTTAATCAAAGGCCATAACAGACTGAATTCATAATGAAAAAGCTCTGCTGCTCTGTCTTCTAAGCTGCTGCTGACTGAACATCATCCTGGTGAGGAAGACACCCTGACTCTTCCTCTTCCTCACGTGTTTTCCTCCACACTCTCACATCCCTCAGTCCGAGAAAGGGCCAAACCCCCTTTAATCTGGTCCCCGTCTACCCATATCGCTTGTACCAACAGCGACCCTCAAAGCTGAAGTCATTTTTACATACTGTATATGCACGTACTGTATATATTACACACATTTAATATATATTTACTCATATATTAAATTTTCATATAGACATACATTTTTTAGTTTTATTTGTGAGGTGTTGGTTACATTTTCAGCAAGAGGCTTCAACATGAAAGATAAGAATCTGTCTTCCCAGGATTCATACGAAAGTCTCGCGCCATGTGGCGTCCCGTCATAGTTCCACATGCGCTCGGTCACTCCCGCGGAGATGTCCGTGAAAACGAAGAGGCCTGCTGTTTGAAAGCAGTTTAGAGAAGGCCAGACACTGTTGAAAGCGCATGGAGTGCAGGGCGCGGAGTCCCAGAGATGCTGTGAGCTCGCTGGAGTAACAGCCAGTTAAAAATCCACAGGGATGTAGGGCGTCAGCCAGCACCGGAGGTAGTGCTGCAGGCAATGGGCTTTGGGCTTTGGGCTGGGCTGCGCCAACCTAAACCCAACCAGGCTGGGCCAAGCTAGGGCGAGAGAGCAAACACGACAGAGAGGCACAAGGAGCGTGCTATGTGAGAATATGCGCAGTGGAGGGAATGGAGACAAACTCACGGAGGATATTCTTGGCCATTTCGATATTGTTCTGTGCAATCATCAGTGCTTTCTGGATGTCCTGGTAAGAGTATCCCTGACTCATGAGGTGCTCGATCTCGCTACTGATTAGAGGGTTGGCTTCTGCACCTGTTGCCCCACCGCTGGGTGGAGCAGGGACGGGCGGGACGGGGCTGGGTCGACGCTCCGAGTTGATTCGTCTGGGCAGGGGCTTTGGAGGTCTCTCTGGTGCTTCCACCGGCTCTGAGAAGGCTGAAGAGAAGAAGAGAGTGAATGTAAAACACCTTTAAAGCTAAAGCCTAGTTTAGTCAAGATTGGCGATGAGACGAAACAGTTTTAGAACGTTGCAGCTTGTTTGTATGTTATCAAAGGTCATCTAGTTTCTGGCTTCCACGCCCACATTTGTCAAACAAAGCTGGGTTTTTGTTGCCATTTAATTAGAGGACATTTAAAGCTCAGGTCAGATCAAAGATTCGCAATGAGATGAAACCATTTTAGAACGTTGCAGAGAAAAGTTGCAGCGGTGTGAACTGGCCGTCTGAGCTCGACTCAAGCCGGCTGATCGTGTCCCCTGCAACTCAGCTGGGCAAATAACCAGTGGCTGGTTTTAGAACGTAAAGCACGTCATTGGTTTAAACATCCAATGGGCTTGTAGCGAAGTCTGTTGGTCAAGTCAAAATGACCGCAAATGGCTGTTTCTTTCCTCACGTGTGCTGGTGTCGGACGGCGGGTCGCTGCTGCTGTCAATTGTGTGTGCTCATGCCCCCTCACAAACACATTATCACTGACTAACTGGCACGGCTTACTTATATTACTGTGGCGTATATATAATGAATTCAGTCCATCGGATGCTCATTTTGTTTGTTTTTTTGCCGTTTCATCACTACTACGAATGCAGCTGTAGCCAGTATCTCACAATCACTATCCTCATTCATATTTTAAGAAGCTACAAATTATATTCAGCCACAAAATAAGCCTGAAAAGCTGAAAATCAGTACAGAAGTACAGAAAGTTGTTGCATAGAGATGATACACTGTCTCATGTAGTTGCATTGGTATGAACCGGCACGTTGCAGAACGCTGCATTGCAGGTACCTGCCCGTTTCAACTCATCTCGTCACGAATCTTTGGTCTGAACTGGGCTTAAAAGGTCTGGAACACACTAGTGTTAGGTTTTGGTCAAACCTAAAAGGAGATAAATTCCTTGTAACAGCCTTAAGGTCAATGTGAGTGAAGATGACATTTCTGGAAATAATTTACATCTCATTTTAAAGAACATCCTGATCTCTGTAATGAGGCACCTGTGGCAAACAGCACACCGAGTATCTGTCTGCATAAAGCTACGCATTGCCGTCACATTGTATATATGGTGAACTGGTTGACCTTTCCACCGCAGCAACCTTTAATAAAGCACTCATAAAGAGTCCAATTATGATCTGAGAGCTTGTCAGCTTGTCTGAGAGCCACTTAATTGTCCCTCGGATATAAAGATTTAAGTCTTTAGCGGGGCACTCAGACAGCCAGCAATCATCATACTGTAGGTAGTAAATGTCAGCTTACTGCAGAGACATGGAGATTACTCTGAGAAATAAATGCTTTTCTACCTTCTTCTACAGACTGTGATAAAGCCATTAATGCTGCATTACTTCCAGTCAAACCTCCACACAGCCTTCCGGTCTGTGACGTCTCAGTGGTCAATACCAGATTCTGATGATACAGACGGCTAGGTACGATTTCCTGGAGGCATCACTTACTGTTTTTCTGCTTTTAAGGTCACTAACGTAACTGAGCAACCCTCTATAATTATTAGTCTTTAGTCTTTGAGGACTGCGACTGCATGTACTTGAGCAAATTATGTACGGCAATCAATTCATGGTAATCTATCAAAGTCTAACATTAACTTCAGAGAGCTTCTGGAAAATCTGTATAATGTCTAAATGCTTCAAACCACATAGCAGAAAAATGCTGTAGTCGACTTTTAAAGCTTCTCTTTGGGTCAGAGGATGTTTGTGTGAGTGCAAGATATTGATTCATCAGCAATTTTTCCTTTTTTGTAAGGAAGGCACCTTAACAAAGAGGATGCAGCTATACATTTTTACATCCGAGTCAATTAGGAAACAGATACACCATTCTCCATTCTTGCAAACCTAATACTGTATGTGCCATCACTAATGTTAAAGTTTAACTTTTAAGTGTCACGTCTCTTAATAAAAGCCCATGTAATAAAAGGGTCAATTCGCAGAATGTTTGTCCTACTTATCCGTAAGGTATCTACATATTTAGGTAGTTTCATTTTTGTTTTATCCTTCCTGAAAGATAGAAGATATCCCTTGTTCATTACGTGTTAAAGTAAAGTCAAACAATGCGGCTACTCTTGGATGTGGAGTAGAGCTGCAACAATTAATTGGTTAGTTAACTGCTGAGCTAAATGCCAGCTAATATGACAATTAATTTAAAAAAAATCCACAATTCAAGCTTCTTAAATGTGAATATTTTCAATTTTTTTCGACTCCTCCGTGACAGTAAACTGAATATCTTTGCATTGTGGACACAACAAGACCTTTTAGGACGTTATTTTATGGCTTTTGGGAACACTAATCAACATTTTTCACCATTTTCTGACATTTTATAGACAAAAAAACTCATATACTAGAGAAAATAATCTTGCAACACTACTAAGGGGGGCGAAACATCAGTGAAAGGCAGCACCAGCTAAAGACCCTGCAGCTGACCCCAAGTGCACCGGAGGAGGTGCGACAGGCAAGATGCCGGGCAGGTTAATACCAGCGACAACCTGTACATCCCATTGATAATATACCACAGTAAAAAAACAAACAAACGTTCATAACATGGCTTGTTGTTGATGACCCCATAATTTGGGGGAATTCTGAAAGCAGTTGTTTTGTAAAATTATATTCTGCATTACAAACAAGCTCTGGCTCAACAGGGTAAAGTTTACTTACGTGCTGCAGCTCCAGCGTCCGAATCTAGAGAAAGGCGGCTGAAAGCAGCTGTGGAGGATGAGCATGATGAGGAAGATGAAGTAGAGGAAGACGACCCCCCCAGTTCTGAAAGGGTCCGTCGGGCGGTGGGCAGCGGCAGTCGAGGTTTTGGGAAGTCGTAGCCGTTCTCCTCCTCTTCCCTGTCCTCGGCTGCTTGATCTCTGGGACCGTTGGTCATGGCCTGAGGGGGCAACTCTGAATAGTCTGGGGTGGATTTAAAACAATGTATTAGCACTAAAGTATCTGATAGACAGATGATTATATCACAACTGTAATCAAAAACACAATTTACATTCATGCCAACAGAATAGGTAGGAGTATTTTTCCACTTGTTGAGGGATGTAGTTTCAGACACTTTGATAGACTGGTTTTAGCGAGTGCTGTTCCACCAGCAGTTCATTTAAAAGCAGAGATAACACCAATAAATCATAGCAGGGTGGTTGACAGAGAGGTATGCATGGAGGCAGCACAGAGATTTAAAATAGTGACTCTGCCTGCTCATGTAAGCCTGCCTTGTCCACCTAATTCAAAGATTGATGAATCAAAATACTGTACCTGAGTCTCTGGCTTGTTGCGACCTGGCCTGGATGTTGTACATCGCTTCATACATTTGAGGTCCATCCTCAAGTTCAGCCATGATCAGCCTACAACAACCGACAACAATAATAAAACAACAACCATCACAGACACCGTGCTGCAGTCACCAAAGTTATTTCACTGAGTGTTTTGAATACCGTGAGTTGTGTGTGGAGGCGTGGGTCTGTGTCTGGAGTGCTGCTACAGGCTGAACCTGTGGAGGCCTTAGGACTGCCGGGGTCTCCGTTATAGGTGGTGCCGTGATGGGTGGCAAGACAGGGCGAGAGGAGGGGATCATGTACTCCGATTCCTCCTCACTGTCACGTGCCTCCTCTCCTGTCACTGGCCTCTGGGCTGGAGAAGGTCTGGAAACAAACAACTCAAGAATATTCATACTAGAAATGTAAATGTGGATTCATGAGACACACTAAACACTAAAAGGATCAATGGGCCAACATTTTAATGTTTCTTTGCAAATGCCAAATTATGCAAAGTGCAAATTTCTATATCCTCACATGGAGAAAAGAAAGCCATGGAGTGTCATTCCAGTGAGCTCCGGCAGCACTTCACCTATAGCTCCACCCCTCTAATGTCACCATAGTGCCAGTACAACATACCTGTTTGCCAGGGCATAGATGGCGTTGGCTGAAGCCGAGGGCTTGACTTTGGGGTTGTCATAATCTTGACCAGCAACTGCTGTAAAACTCTGGAAAAGAAGAAGCTGAAATCTCAGAAACTTGCAAGTGAATAATATTTTTTTCAATTGAAATCTTGAAACCAATTCTGATCACAATAAAGGAATAGTTTAGGGAAAATAGTTTAAGGAAAAGTTGGATGAGAAGATTGATGCCACTCATGTTAGCGTAAATGTAAGAAGCTGATGCCAGCAGCCAGCTAGCTTAGCTTAGCATAACAAATGGAAACAAGGGGAAACAGCTAGCCTGGCTCACCAGCTGCTGGCTGTAATTTTATATTTAACATTTTATCTAACAGCATGAGAAATCCATGTGAACATGGATTTCATGAACATCATTAGAGGTAATAAATACACCTTTAATTGTAATTTAAAATAGTGATCAAACAATGCCTGTGTTGTGGATGACTGAGCTAAAAACCCATCGACATACACTGTACAGCACACTGGACTGTTAGAAGGAGGAGCAAAATTTATCTTTTTAGTTCTCTTACTTGGACAGTTAAAACTAAAATGCTGTGAACTCGTAACTCTAGCTGATGAATAAACATCAAACCAAATGGTAGTTTAGTGTGTGGTGTCTTGTGGTTTCTCTGACCAGCTGGTGGTCCAGACTGAGGGAGCTGTTGTTCTTCTGTGAGTCTGAGCGTGTGTCCAAAGCGGAGGGCAGCGCCAAGGGGAGGGAGTGTCGGTTGGAGAGTTCCCTGACACCTGCTCGGATGTCCACTCCCAGACTGGAGACTTGGGTGGATGAGGAAGATGAGGACGAAGACGAGGAGGAGGAGGTGGGGGCCTTGGGAACAGGCCGGGAGTTCCAGTCAGCCAGAGGCCGGTTTGGGGGTGCCGGAGGGAGCTTATCTCGAGTGGGCTCCCCGGGAGTGCTGGGCAAGGGCCGCCTCTGCAGCCGTCCATCGGGGGCTGCCCCGGCTGTGTGTGGGCGGTCGGGAGGAGGAGGAGGGGGGAGATCCCTTAGTGCTGGGGGGAGGGGAAGAGGCTTGTCTTTGTGGTGAGATGCTGCCTGGAGGGGAGAAACAGAGATGGAGGGAGCTCATTTAGACAACGTATAATATTGATGTGAATTCAAAGAAAACTGCTATCTTCTGCGCTGGAAATAATCCATTTAGTAACAATACCACTGTGCATGCATTCATCATCATAATCAACAATATACATAACTACAGAGGAAAATGTTGTTCATCATCTGCAGACATTTCAAGCTTCCTATCTACAGTTTCCATTTATCTACATTTAAACAGAAATATGAGTAAATATGAATGTGTGAGTGAGTGGAAATGCGTTCTAAAATGACTCAAATGCAGAATATGAAAGACACTGATTATTGTAGCTGTCATTCTAACACCTCACTTCAGTCAAGGTGTTAATAGTAGGCACCATTTTAATAACAGAGCGGGGTTACAAGTGACATTTTGTTGAATTTCAGTCTGATTTGGCTCTCTGCTTCCACTGTGGGTGTGCCATAAAAGCTACAAACCAGCTGCAAAGCGGAAATGTGTAAGTAGTTTGACGTAAGGTACTAAAAGACAAGTTTTGGGAGAACACTGAGATAGATTTTACGTTACAACACACATGCAAAAGCTAGAGCTAGGATTAAGATGTGTAAATTCCGTCTAAGCACAAAAATACACATTTTTCTGTGACACAAGCTTCCAGGCGTAAACTTGACAATCTGTGAAATAACGCCTGAGCCAAACTTTCATTCTTTTAATGTCCCTTCTTGCCTGAACAAAACTGGTTGTGTATGTTCAGTTACCTTACTGGTGACCCCGGGACTGGAAGCACCAGGGGGGTTGGGAGGTCTGTGTGGTAGCAGGTCTAATCTGGGCGGCACAGGGGGAAGAGAGGACTGAGGAGCCATGGACATAGGTGATGGGGGGCGCTCCACCTGGAACAACAGCAAAAGACTCATCACATCTGATCATGTGCAATTTAATGGAATCAGGATTTGGTTAAATGGCAACTTTTCATGATACAGGTGATCCACAAATGCTGCCATTAATCAAAGTTTTCTTAAACTGTATGTAGGCCCAGCAGTGCTATGAGTGGATTAAAAGGAACACAGTTCTCGTCTTATTTCTCCTTAAATGGTCACATTTACAGTTATCATTAACTGAGGGTGGCATGGTAGTACAGTGGTTCTTGATTTGAACCCGGGGTGGGGGAGCCCTTCAGTGCATGTTCTCCCTGCGTCAACGTGGGTTCTCTCCGGGTACTCCGGCTTCCTCCCACAGTCCAAAGACATGCAGGTTAATTGGTGACTCTAAATTGCCCGTAGGTGTGAATGTGAGTGTGAATGGTTGTCTGTCTCTATGTGTCAGCCCTGTGATAGTCTGGCGACCTGTCCAGGGTGTACCCTGCCTCTCGCCCAATGTCAGCTGGAATAGGCTCAAGCCCCACTGTGACCGTCAACAGGATAAGTGGTAACAGAATATTAATGAATGAATTATGGAGAGCTGCACTGCATGGCTGAAAATGTTATGATGGAGGGAGGAAAAAAGAAAAAAAAATCCCCATCATGCGATTTCTCAAGGTATATGTTATTTTGTTTAATGTTAATTTTGCTAAATAGATTAATAAATAAGTGTTTAAAAAAAGCAACTGATGTAATTAAAAAATAACTTGCTCATTGAGGTAATCAGCTGGATTTAATATTTCCTGTCTGTGAAAAGTTTTCAGGGCCCAGAGTTTCCCACAGTTTGACAACATACAACACTGTTTGCATTGTCTGAAACTAATGAAATATGCAAATATTTAAATGATACACTGTTTTGCACTTTCATAAAATATAATTATACCTTTAAAGGTGACTGCACTTTACATTGGCAGTTATTTTGTAAAGCAAAAAAAAAAAAGGAAAAAGAAAAAGATAGAAAAAAAAAAATCTAAGTGTTGTTTTGTTTCAACCCGAAACAAACAAATCAAGTACAGCCAAGTACTTCACAGTATTCAAGTACATTTAAAGAAATGGTCAAAAAAGAGAGAAAGAGGCCGGGTCAGCAATGAAAGCCAAAAAAATTCCAGGGACCACATCAAAGTGTGTGTGATCTCAGGTATTCGCCTCCTCTATAAGCAGACTAATGCACATAGAGTTTCTCAGAGGCACATAAAAGATGGAGGATAGGAGAATGCCCCTCATATCAAATGCCGAGGCACAAAAAAAAGCTGCTACCTTGGCACCATGAAAGATGGAGATGAAAGACTTGAGATATGAGCCGAGAGCTTGAAGCTCACAAAAAGTGAAAAGGGCAAGGCAGGGAGTGTTTCATCTGAACAGAGAGGGGTCTCTCAGAAAAACAGAGAGGAGAAGAGGACAGTCGGCACCCATGAAAAGCACCCACGGCGTCAAACCGACCAAGCCGAGTGCCTAAATGTTTTATCTATGGAACAGGAGAGCTTGCCCAGTGCCATGACTGGAAACTTCAGTCAAACAAGTAACTTCTGTCTCAATAACTCAAGGTCACTCCATGATATTACCTTTGTACAGGCAAGTTTGCTCATCATGAGGTGAGGGTCTTCAAGTCTATCATCATCATCATCGTCATAGCTGGGTGATGGAGCACCCTCAGCCCCAAACATGCCCCTGCAGGAGCCCCCGCTGTTGTCCTTGGGGTCAAAAGGATCCACAACAATGGGCTCTGTACCCTTAATCTCACAGCGACAGAAGGGACATCCCGTTCCCTGACCCTCCGACTCCTGTAACAGAGGCAGAGAGGCAGATGTATCAGCAAACAGAGATGAAAGGAGCTTATGTGCTTTTATATGTCTGTTACGTCTGCACAGAAGAGCACTTCAGCCGCGAGTTCTCCTCTCAACAGGTTTGAGTTATAACACTTAACTTGGAGCAATCAACCCACACAAACCCGTTCCATCCGCCCACGCTCTTACCTGCCAGGCAGTGAGACAGGAGGTGCACATGAGATGACCGCAGGGCTCAATCTTCACATCCTTGTCGTTCTCGGCGCAGATCTTACACAGCTGGAAAGTGGAGCCCATCTCACAGTACAGCTCATATTGCTCCTGAGGGGAAAAAGCAAGACAACTATGAGCTTTCAGTGCCTAAACACAGTAACATCATACGGCACTGACACCATCTGAGATCATTTCCAAAGAACCCAGAAGGATCCGGAGCCAAGTTAAAAGTGCGTGGGCGTATTTTTAGTTTCAGTCCTGTGCTCAAGCATAATGAGTCTGTTCATAAACACCTTTACAAAACCCTGAGCAGACATATAACCCAACAAGACAGAGACTTGTCTTTACTGATATTTCACAATTTAGTTATGTCTTGCACATTTATCATGATGCATCCTTCAATGTGATGACATTATGAAATACTGCAAAACCTATTTCCTAAACTGCAACACAATAAGAGAAGCTTGCACTGACAAAGGACCAATTTGCTTTAACTATAATACTCTTAGATTCTGAAATGCCCCATTTTTTAACTTCATCTGCACTTAGCTTAAAGGAGAAGTCCAGTATTTTGCACTTTGAGCCCCATTTCTGGGCTGATTATGATGAAATAGAGTGGCTAAGACCAAAATAGTGATGATTGCTCATTTTCGGAGAATGTGGCTTTGGCCAAAAGCAGCTGCCTGCTGCCTATGGCCATGTGTGAACCTGTCCTAAAACCACCTGAAACGGTCGTTTACAAAGCCATGAATCTCACTGAGTGGTCAGTGGTGTTCCTTGACATAAAAATCGCAGCAAACTGTGGTTTCCGTGATTATTTATTTGACATTTTGTCTAGCCCATTGGTTTTCTATAGAAGCCTCATTGTCCGTTGGTAGTAATCCGCCACAGGAAACGGAAAGGGGGTTGTTTACGACAAGATTGTAGTCATTGTAGTCTTTTAGCTCAGTGAAAGTGCCGGCTCGACAGTGCTGTGTGTGCTCCTGGAGGAAGAACGAGAACGAACGAAAAAGTTTTGTAATAAGTTTAAACAACCGCACAATGGATTACTTGCTTGTAAACAACCTTCGCAGTATGATGCCTTTGAACACAACGCCAACCTTCTTCTTCTGATTCTTTTCTGTGTCCTATTACATTGAAATGGTTTCCTGCCAGTTGGCGACACCCACGTAAAGGAACATTATCGCCATCAAGTGGGCTGGAGTGTATAACGCTTCAGGGTCAAACGAACGATCAAACGGAAGTTTACACACGGGTGTGAGGCCGCTGAAAAAATAGTTCCACAATCAAGATGCATAGCGAAAATGCGGATGGAAACCACAGTTTGCTACGATTTTTATGTCAAAACATCAACGAACACTACCGACCACTGGGTGAGTTTCATGGCTTTGAAATGAACGTTTAGGGTGGTTTTAGGACAGATTCACACATGGCCATAGGCAGCAGTGTTTCGGCAATTCTCTGAAAAAGAGCAATCGTCACTATTTTGGTCTTAACCACTCTACTTCATCATAAACAACCCAGAAATGGGGCTCAAAGTGCAAAATACAAGACTTCTCCTTTAAAGTCATGTTCAACCCAGTGTACAACATTTCTCTTGGGGAACTACACAATGTTTAACTTAAGTTCCTTCTTTCCTCATTTAAATATACCTATATCATAATGTTCTCCATGAATCATTTATGCTCCTGACACTTCAACAGCATTTACATAAGCTGGGGCTTTTTATCACAGTGAAAAACAACTTGTCAAATATAAATGCTCGACACAAAAAAGGTAGAAGAGCCGGTTAGTCAGCTACTTAACCTTGAATAACTCAGTTCCTGTCTGGTGTTTTATGATATCATCTACTTTTGCTCTGGTCATGCGCTAGACTGTGAGATCTCCCTGAGCTGTCTGTGCACAAAAAAGCCATTTGACCTTTACGATAAAATGCTAAAGGCCATCAGAAGTGTATAAGAGTGAGTATGAGATGTGTAAGATATTAAAGACTGAGGATGCAGTGTGAAAAGCATGCTGCTCTGACCTGTGTGACTTTGATGTGGTCTTGAGGCGAAGGCTCACACAGTCCTGTCAGATCTGGATTTTGGGTCCGGCCGTCGGGGAATAAATAGCTGGAGATGAAGAGGCACATAAAATTAGAAGGTACGCACAGTGGGGGGAGCCTTAAAGTATCCTTGGGTATTTCGACAGGCATTTTCATTTAAAAGTTATCACCATAATTAGTTAGTATGATTATACCGCATGTATACCTAACAGGCTGCGGCAATGAAAACATCTGTTCAGTCCATTCATTCAATCTGGCAGCGTGTTTTTAATATCATCACTGAGATGATGCATGTACAGTCCGTGACTATTTTACAAATGGGTCAGATGGAGTAATTACCATCTGATAAATGCTTCATAGATGCAGGCGATATACTGTATTGGCTGTCTCACTTTAAAATCAGGATTTGATTACAGGTTGGGACAGGCCAACCATAGCTTTCATTAAACAAAGGAATCAACGCTGGCATAAAGAGATGAGTTTCATGCCAGCCAACAAAACCACTGACTAAGCTGCACATTGGAAACCAACAGTTCTATTCTGGTTATGATAACACTGGAATGATGGGAACAGGCAATATGATATGGCTGGACTGGTTTAGAGCTGAAAGGCAGATTCAACCGGGGGGATGCAAAGCAGAACTGCATAGTTTAAAAAGAGATGGATACTTTGTGGGAAGAGGAGAGGAAAGAAAATGAGAAATGGCAGAAAAAGAGAAGCCCTGCATATGACGGGAAACTTGACTTATTGATCATTTATTAAAGCTGTGTCAAATGAAGACCAAGACGCAGCCACAGAGATACAGAGCAGAGGTCCAGATGAAAACCTCCAACAAAAATGCCATATATATGTGTGCCAAACAAAATGCCAGCAGACTTACAATCCTTCCCTGAAGCCATCTATGAGGGCCTGGAAGAGGGGTTTATTGTGGGGAATGGTCTGGAGTATGTTTCCATCAGCTGTCACGTAGCCGATGGCCCACTGGCCCAGCCGTGTGCAGCTCAGTCGGAAGATGTAACTGAGGAAAGAGAGAGACATGAAAATTTGACATGCTGAAGCTGTGTCACCATTTATTACACTAACAAAAACGGTGTTTCGCAAATAGTGCACACTAAAAATATGCATGCAACTGTTGTTGAAATAAAATGAGTCCAAATATAAATGTGGGCTGAACAACTTCGATTCCACACAAGCATATCTAATGTGCGTGATCACCAAAAAAGGTCTGAACATAGTTCATATGGAAAGTTGAAAACACATAAACAAACACATAAAAGCAAATTACTTAAAACGCATTCTGAACACATGATATTTATATAAAAATACATTACTTATATAAATAAGAGTACAGATCTATATATATCAAATGACATTATGCAAATTAATGGGGAGGATATGTACAAACAGGAAACTAATTACAGTTCCGACACTGTATGACCTCAATCGTCATTGAGCCTGGCTAGAAAAAAAAAACATGGTTTGAGAACGATGTTTTAAAAAAAGGACCTGCTTGTAGCCTGGATTTTAATGTGGTGCCAAAATTAGGTGGACAGAAAAAACATCTTTATCCTCCTCCACAGACAAGATAAACAAGGAGCGAAACATCAAGCACATCAAAACTCACCACACCTTGTCAAAGTAAAAGATAAATGGTTTGCATCAAGCAAATGTATGATTTGCATCCATATGTTTTATGTAACCTTTATTTAACCAGGAAGTCTCATTGAGATTGAAAATCTCTTGAGACACCTGGCCAAGGTAGCAGCCAATCAAAAATGCAACAAATACAACACATAATACAAAAATCCACAATAAAACAACAACTATTCAAACATAGTGGCCTCTCAAGAAAAACAAGCACATGTCTCTGTCACTACATTCACCACAGAATGCTGCTTAAAAGGTTCCCTGTGGAGTTTTGACCTCTGGAAGCTCTATGGATCTGTTTTCTTATGAGTGGGTCCCTGTTTTGTTCATCTCTTGCATGTAAATGAAGATGCACAAGCATATGTACTCCTACAAATGGTTTCACACTATTTTCCTGATCAACAGGTGGCAGTAGCACCTGTTGCTATACATCAATATACCAACAATGACATGGAAGAAGACTTCTAGCTAGAAACATGACTTTAAACAATGCTGGAGGAAATGCATTCAATACATTTGTTAGACCTCAAAGATATACGCAATGCATTTTGGAGAGTAACACTGCATGTAAACATTTGTTTAGAAAGCACCTAGAGACTGTGGGATGGTGGGCGTACCTTCACATCGTCAGGTAAATCGGTTTGCTTCATGGGCACGAGCAGCTGTGCTCTAACCGACTCTAGAGTGGTGCAAAGACACGCAGCAACTCTTCCCTGTACTAAACATCTGCGGTTTTCTTGTTTCTATGTACAAGTTGAGAATTTTGTGTCAGGAAATGGCCGAAATAAAAATCATGGGTATTGAATATCCACGCAAAGAACCCCGTCTTTGTTAGTGCACTCGAAAACTGGACGCCACTGGTATGTGACTGAGGTGGGCCAGAACAGGGCCTTTACATTAATCCATCCAAGACGACACGGATGCATGTATTACGAATTTCGTCTAAGGATTGAGTCTGAACATACTGGAAAGGTGTAAAATAATTTTCTTAGTGATGGCGTTGATGTTTAGCTTAGAAGTGGATTAGCTGCTTTACCCATAATACAAACAGAACACGCCTGACATGAAGCTGTAATTCATAGTGTCAAAATGCTGCGCTCACATTGACCAATAACTGCTCGGGTGTCAACGTGGCCCTACACGAGCCAAGTCTTAACAGTGACATCAGCTTTCAGTGTACAATCAGGCCATTGATGCTAGGTACCAGTGCCATGCTGCCCTGGGTCCCACACACACACACACACACACACACACACACACCATAAACTGAAACTGTCATCAAGAATGAACTTGTGCCCTGTCTTTGTACCTGGATTTGCATTTACATGTGTGTGTGTGTGTGCAGAGTGATAGTTGCTTGGTTGCACACACACACACACACAGACACGGACACGGACACAGACACACACATATAAATATATCATCTCCTGTGTATGGACAAAAATAGGTCCTGAGAGCTCCAGTAAACCTGCAGCCATGCTGTTGCCCATGGAAACACACGACGTGGTTAAATGATGTGTCTCATTAAGTCCCAATAACGGAAATAGAAGTGTGTTGCTCACACTGCCCAAACATGTGCTAACAGAAGCCGATGATGGACATTCAACTATTTATTTTAAGTGAATGGGAGGTGACCGTGAGGGCAGAGCCATTTCAGACGTGCACTGTGTTCAGAAATGTGCACTTATGCCCATATCGCTGCACTCACACCAAAGATGACCAGATGACACCACATCTTTACTCAGATTGCATTACAAGGTGTGTGTTTGTGTGCACGTGTTTGTCTCTTTATGTCTCACCTGCCAGGCTTGTGAATGAACTTCTGCAGCCGTGCTTTGACCTCATCGTAGGTAAGGAAGGCCATGTACCCTGGGTGAGTAACTGCCAAGCTGTTCCAGTTCCGTAGCAGGGACGACCAAGGCTACACACACACACACACACACACACACACACACACACACACACACACACACACACACACAAACACATGCAGGAGTGACTCATCTGATGTGTGAGTGAATGGACAGAGCAATAATAGTATGAATAGAGTAATGGAGAAATAAACTGCATCACAGATGACGCTGAAACAACCATTTGCGGAACTTCAGCGTGATTTACGATGGCCATTTTAACCTGGGTCAAGCAGTGTGAAAAGGTCCTTAAGGCAGAATTTGCAACACTTAAAACAGCACGCAACTCATTTGCCACCATCTGGAGCCAAAGAATGAGGAAGGTTAAATGGACAAGAGAAAACTGCTTCCCACACTGTATATAAAGCAGGCAAGAGTCAACTCTGTGTTTCTTCCTTTAAAAACTACTTGACCCAAATTAAGTCAACCCACCCAAACAACAAGGGGTTAAGACTTTCAGCACAGAAACATAAAATAATTCATACTACTCCATAGCTGACTGAGTATGATAGTGAGTAGGTGGTTCCGCAATTGCTCTCAGCAGTCTGTCTGGTGTGTGAAAGGAAGTAGAATTAACACATACAACACTGAAAATGAGCTGCAAAAGTCACGGGCACAGCTCAATCTGCACTCCCTGGTGTTAAAACTCGACGTTTCTTGTTAGGCTGAATCATCCTGTTCGCCTGTAGCTTCACCATATTTGCACAAATTAAAATCTTATGTTGGTTATTTCTACTTTTCGCACCCAGGAAGTGACAAGTCGAAACTGTCTCCTCTGCTGGACTCATGTTAGATGCACTGTTTCTCAGCTCTCTTGGTGCAGTGTGATTGCAGAGTGGTGATATGCAAACAAAAGTGCACAGTTTGCTGACTTCATGTTACATTGTTAGTAGGTAATGTAGCATCTAGTAGCTGTACATCATTTTACCTGCTCTCTTTACACTTGTCTGAACAAAGCAGCTAAGCTTTTGGCAAGATACTGTCACCTACACATCCTTCAGGCTAATAATACTGCCAGAAGTTACTGCATTAAACATCTGAAGGACCTTTGATAGCCATAATAATTAAAAATAAAATACAGCATATCACCCCCCGGTCTACTGCATATCAAGGACAGAGCTCAAAATGGCCACAGGCTCACTTCCTACTCTGCGTTTGAGGACATTTAGAGGAGGTTTTTTTTTTCTGTGTGAGGGAGTGTCATAGGAAACGTCTGTAATCTGTTTAGGCTTCATTAAGCTTGTCGGTGCTCTGCACACAAGTAGCCGGGGATAATGTCACTGAGGGAATGAACAACATACACTGCTGCATAGGATATGATGCAAGAGGTTTTAGATAATGTAAATTAAATGGAGCAATTTGGGTTTTACAGAAGATGGAATAAAATGTCGATGGTTTTCATTTGGTGCTGTGTTAATTACAATGCTGATGCAAAATGCTTGCACTACACATTATAGATAAGCTGTGGAGATGATGCCTGATAAACCCGCCCTCTGCCCTTCCCTTCCTCTATCCTTTCTATTTTTTTCTTTAATAGCCCTCAGTAGTGTGATTATAAATTACAAACTTGAGTCAGGGTTTGGCAAAATAACACAACTCAAACTAATAACTTACCAAAGTAAGTTACATTTTTGTCAGAGGAATTATCCACAAAATTTCCTCCTTGCTGCTCATTATTAATCTAGCAGTAAAAACCTAATAAGGATCTCAGAGTGACTCTGTCTGGAGAAAAACAGACCTGTCTGAAGCAACAACAGTCACCACATAAAGAAGACAAAATCATTGCCAAATATTTATATCAGTAGTGAGTGAGCAGAGCAGAGGAAGGTTTCAACTTAAGTCCCATCTGACAGTGCAAATAAGTCAGCAGGCATGCTGCTAACAAGTTGACAGAGTTAGCCGAAAAAAGAAGTGGCAGAAAAAAAAAGAAGTGGCAGATTCGTTTAAGTTCGTTATGTGCTCTTCAAATGAAATTTGTTTCCAACACCCGGGCAAACAGACCGCTATGAATTACTTTCTAACTCTGTCATCTCTATCACTCTCTTCCTTTGCACACTTCACATTGTTTACTACCTGGAATAGCCTGGTGAAGATGTCAAACTCAAAGACGGAGATGTAGTCATTGCAGGTGAGGTCTATGGTGGACTTGAGGGCCATGGCCTCCAGCCCGGAGCTGATGGGGTGAAACTCGTGGAGAGACTGACGGAACATCTTCCAAGGCACAATGGTCCTTAAACACACAAAGCGAAGTTGCAAGAACTGAAATCAAACGTTAAACATCTTAAATATCAAGTGCTGAATGCAGACTACCTGCATGTTGGGTACAGTGACATTGATTATAACTTTGGATTAATTGGTCTGTTACATCCTTACGCAGTGCATCATAAGCACTTAAATCACTCATGCCTTCATCCAAAACCCCATCAAAACTTCTACGTAAAGACACGAGCAGCATTTCCAGTAGAGAACTAAATTTGAATGATTCATAAGTGACAAAAAGGAAATACTAAATTGTGTAAGTGCTATTTCAGTTTTCACAAGTAGAGCTTTAAAGGTCATTGGTCGTGAATGTTAACCTGATGTGATCTTTTAAAGAGACAGCTACCAGATATGCAAACAGATGAATTTCAGTGCCCTCGGGCCAGCATTTGCAAAACACAGTACTTTTCTTTCCCATATTGTGGCCATACAAGTGGTCAGTTCTTGCTGGGGATGTAAGATCTATAAAAACCACAGTCTCTCATAAATGGGGAAATTACTGCTTTATTACGTAGTAGTGGGAAAAACCTATTAAAATAGTCTTGTAGTTCCACGTGGCTGGATTGTGTCTGTATGACTACAGTTGCTCGAAATCTGATTTAGCTGGGATTAGCTTAAATGTGTGTGACTGTATATAGAACATGGATTTTTATGTTTACATGTCAAGGACCCCCAAAAAATGACACATTTTAGTAAACAGAGCCCAACAACCCCAGAGAAGATATTTATTATCTGTGACCACTGTGGAAGAAGAGCAGAGAGACTGAAACGACTGCCCTCAGATGTCACTTACATTTATTCTCTCACTGTAGTAACTTCTCATTAAACTCATCTCTTGGGAAAAACCTGTAAGGGACCCCATGTGGTTCCAGGATGCCACTTTGGAAACTCTGGGGTAATATAATATACAGTGTGTAAAAACCAATATAGAACTGAGCTCACTTGTCCCCGAAGGCGCGCCTCCAGAACTCTGCAGCGTCTGCCTTGGTGATGCGGAAGTTGTCACCCTGAAACAGACCATTGGGGAAGATGGCCTTCAGCTCAGCCAGCATGTGGCTGAAGATCAACGACAGCTTAGTGAGGTTCCGCCTGTGGAAGTCAAACGTAAAGGGGAAAGTGTGAGGTTTTGCATCTTTATATTGAACCGT
Source organism: Epinephelus moara (assembly GCF_006386435.1). Classification (NCBI taxonomy): domain Eukaryota; kingdom Metazoa; phylum Chordata; class Actinopteri; order Perciformes; family Serranidae; genus Epinephelus; species Epinephelus moara. The sequence continues at coordinate 20,409,462 of NC_065507.1, read as the reverse complement.
GGCTGCAGTGTCTTCAGCCCATACAACAGCAGACAGAGAAACACAGAGCAACGTTATTAATTAACCAACAGTCTGTGTGTTGATTTTAATTAGATAGCACAAAATATACTGTGTGTATTACTAACGGTGTGCATCAATCCTAATCATGGTAAAGAATGTTTATCTGCAAAGTGATAGGAGTTATTAATGAGGTTCAATGAAAACTGAATAGCTTTTAGCTTGCTGGAGATTTTGTCTCATTACCCACCGAGGGCAGCATTTGCAGAAAAAATGCAGCTCTTTGGAGTTATACATCATGCTTGCATGCTTGTACAAAAGCAAAGAGCATAAAATGAAGACTGTAGTTTCAACTTGTAGCTATAAGTTGTTTAAAATGTGTATATTAAACCACTTAAACAATTAAGACTGACGATTAATTAATAATTAATCATAATTACTGTTTGCCATAAGTGCCGCAAACCATTCAGCTTGCAAATACAGGGGAAGTGAACATAACACGTTCTGCTAACACCTGGTAGTTTACATGATATGGCAAAAACAACTTTTTCTCTCGCAGATGAGATGCTGACCAAAATTAAGCGAAACACACACCAAAAAATAACCAAATGAGCATCAAACATGTGATTTCCTCAGCTGACTATAAATACTAACCCTCTTAGTTTTCTTGTTTGCTTGACCATGTGTGGCAATGCAAAATATGCAGTGATGCGATGACGCATGATGTGATGTGATGCCTAACACAAATCTGCTTCCCAAAACTTCTTGCATGCAAATATGAATTATTAGTCATATGCATTTAGATTTTTTTTTTTTTACTTTTACGTGCACCTTCCAAAACATATTAAAGTGAAACAGAGAGTGAGAGTGAAGTCCTTTGGTTTTCAAATAAGAAAACAGCTGATTTAAAATTTAATTCACCCTCATCAGGCCCTTGTTTTGGTGGTGTTTAATGAAGAAAAGTGAAGCTGCAGAACAAACACATGAACAAATAGAAAGACAATTCTGGTTAAACATGAAGTTCTCACATCTCTCTCTCTTTGTTCACGCAGCTTTCTGACTACATCCTTCTTCGCTCATTCAATTGTTAGCTCATTTCTTCATTTCCTCCAGGAAGGAAGAACTAGACTTGACACTAGTGCAATCTCACTGTCAGAGCTGATGACAGTTCTACGAGATACACCGCTTTACTCATGCTCCATTGGTAGCTTTCGGTAGATGTTCAGCTGTGTCTGTGTGTAGGACTGCGTCTTGCTCTCCACTCTGCTGTAACTAACTTGTCTGAACAGTTAACCAAAAGCTTAAATTGTGTTTACCATCACCATAAATGTGATGCAACAAAAAAATTAAAATCCATGTAGAGCTGCTGCGACCACTGCGGGGTAAAACAATGGGTGGTGGTTGCAGATGTAGATCTCCTGGATGAAATTAGCCTAGCCTTGTTGTGGGGAATTGACGCACATTAGCAACGTACAAGTGATTGGGTTTCATACATGTCATACTGGTCAACTTCCCAGAAAAGAAAAAAACACATGACGAGCTAACACTAAATTTGTTTTTACTTGTTTTTCCACGAGGCAAACTCTGTGACTCTTCAATTTAGTCCTGACACACACGTGAGGAGGCAACGTGAATGCTGAGCCTTACCCCTTAAAAAAAAACAGGGAGATTCAAATGCAAACTGTACACTTCCATATAAGCTTCTACAAAATAACATGTGCACTAAGACGAATGGGTATTAAAAAATAAAGACTTTTTTTTCCCCACACAAGGTCAGGTTTCTGCCGGGAGTGCTCTCCCACTGAGACTTGTCCTTAGTTGCTTCCACGTAACAGAAATAGTCCCAGGTCCAGGGAGACAACACAGCAGTGTTAGGATCACAGAGTGACGGAGGTGTCGCGGCCAGGACATCCTCGTATATAGCTCTGATTCCAGTTGCAAAAGGCTGGTTGACAAGCACACAAGAGAGGAAAGGACTTAAGAATAAGAAAGATGAGGAGAAGAGTATAACTGAGAGAGACAAACCTAAGAGGGGAGGGTATAAAAAAAAAAAAAAAAAAAAAAAGGAGACTAGGAAACGAGAGAACGAAGCCGCACAATGTCACCATACCCCCACACCCCATCACAGCATTAGAAGTGTTATGCTGAGAAAGACATGATTTATGAGGCAGCACAGAGGGAGATTGTGCTTGGCTGTCGGGCAGGGTGAATTGACATGCACAAGAGAGACAGCAATGAAAGCGTGGCTACACTGCAGCTGCCCTACACTACACTACGCACCCTATGAGTGGTGCGAGGGGGGAGTGGAAAGAGTGAATGAGGAAGGAGGACAGTGACTGAAGATGGATGAATAAGATTAGTGTATGTTGAGAACCTGCCAAAATAGACCAGTGCTTGTTAGTGTGATAGTTTACCTCAGACGGAGCAGACAAGGACCTGAAAGAGAAATGCTCGCAAACTGCAATAAAGGCGGTGTATTTATACCCTCTCAGCGGTAAATGATCCCTAAACAGCGAGCACTCTTGTAGCTGGATGTCTAATCTTTTGAACTGCTCTGCCCACTTGAAATCTACAGCAAAGACTTGAAGCCAGATGCAGGGACAGTATGTCTTTGAAGTCAGGGCCACTCTCATCAGTGATGCAATGTGCAAAACGAGACCTTCAACTACTCTTGGCATTTCCCTGAGGAGTTCGTGCAGCCGTCGTCGTGAACGTCCTCCCTTTCCAAAATCATCACAAAGCATTTTGACACTGCATGTCTGTGTGTTTTCTCTAGCAGCTATCATCTCATCAGGAGGTCCATCCCTGTTTCTCATGCTTCCTAGCCCTACTGGCCTACTGAGCCTTAGAGCTGCAGTCTCATCCATTCTCCTGTCAACCTCTCTGTAACCTGTGCTTTCATCCGACTTACAAAGACCCCCCATCCTGCTCTGCTTTCATCTACAAGGTAATCACATGAAGACAGGTATCCTCTCTCTCAGGTTTAGACGGGGAATTAATGTCTCCTGACTGAAAGCTTTCATTTTCACATCTAGGCTAGTTTACAGTCTTATGAATCCACTTATCCACTCCCCTCGTCTTTGAACTTGAAACATTCATGAAGGCTACTTGAGACTTCAAGCTTATAAATTCTTGCTATTTTAACCCACCATTAAATTTCATTTCTAATTCACCCGCATGTGCCACTGATGCGTTTGAAGATTCTCATGTAGGGTCACAGTTCCTGTGGGCACAATAAGCACTGAAGTTTTGTGATCTAACAAGTCAAAAGCTTGGCTGGATTTTTACATGTCTTCAACTGGGTAGGGCAATCTCTTGAGGTCTGTCGAAAAATTTGTATGGGCAAGTTGCAGCTCTGCAAGAGGGAACTAGAAGCAACCAGTTCTACTCAGTTTAGCAAAACCAACTGTGATCTAAGGATGAGGGAAATCTTGCAAAAAAAAGCAAACATTAAATTAAAGTAATGAGTGCAAAGAGGGGATGCAGTACGTGTTATGAGTAGCGGGGCCACGCTGATTAACACACGGATGTAAGGCGCTGGATTAACAGAGGAAAACACAAATCTGTGGGCTGCTATTTAACAAGCTAGCCTCTGCCACTAACAGCATGAGCAGCAGCTTCCTAAGGGCCTTTCTGTCTACCCTGTGTTCCTGCAACAAAATGGCTGTGAGATTTTTGAAACACAAAACAAAACTGCAATTAGGGCTGTGACAAACAATGATATTTACTATTACTTAATCTGCAGATTATATTCTTGATTAATTGTTTGAGGTACAAATGTCAAAAGACTGGGGAAAAAATGTCCATCACAGTGTCTCAGAGCCCAAAACGACATCTTCAAATAACCGAATTTGTCCAACTGACAGTCCAACAGCCAAATATATTCACTTTACAACTATGTAAAGCAGAGAATAGCAGCAAATCACCAAAATGAAGAAGTGGTAACTACAGATTGCTGGAAAACTGTGTGAAATCATTAATCGGAAATTGTTTGTTCATGTCAGACCCCATGGCTCATAATATGCAGCTGACTGAGAAAATTGGTTTTCTTTCAAAGCAGGGAAAAAAGAAACAAACCAAATGAAAACCACAGTGATAATCATGTGGAGTCTGACACACGCAGGAGGGAGCTGTTTCGGTAAAAGACACACAGTCAAGCTGCCATACCTGCAAACGCACAGGAAGCTTTATGTGAAGTGGCATAGTCAAAAAAATCCCCAGATGTGACTGTGCACTTCAGCATGTGTTAAAACAACGTCCAGGGGTTATAGACCTTTCAGGAAACAGAGCCAAACAGTTTGATATCCACCAGTATAAGCTTTTCCTACACACACATATACACACAGTGGGTCCACATAGATTTGGTGTAACAGCAAGCTTCCATAATCATATTTGTCACTCAAAAGACAGAGAGACAGAATGAATGAGAAAGCGAACACTGATCTGACTGGCATCAAGCTCACAGGGTGGCACAGCTGTCTCTGGCACGAGATTTGCACAGTGAATGAGACTTTGTTGTGTCTTTCTGTCTGAATGATAGAGAGAACTTCACCAAAGGAAGTCTGAATTTTAATTTGAAACTTCGAGTAAGCTACAGGTACAAATCTAATCTCATACGTAGCAGGACAAGCCAATATCTGTTCTAGCATCTCTCCGACTCTCTCAGCCCTTGTCCCTCTCCATCCTACAATACCAGCTCTGTACTGTGTGTGTGTGTGTGTGTGTGTGTGTGTGTGTGTGTGTGCGCGCACACTGGGCAGTAGCCAGCGCTCCTACAACTGTTGCTGCTCTTTAAGCTGCTGTGCCAACACAGACAACGCAGAGTCAGTGGGCTACAACCACACAGAGAATGGTTTGCTGACTTACTCTGGATTGTCATATGTCTATACTGTTTTCTTTTTCCGTCTCATATTCGGTCTTAACCATGACCGCAGCAGCAAGCCGAACCCTTTTTTATCTGAACACTAGTTTTTTTGTCCACCATCCCCCTCATGCTATAGATTGACCTCTGACCCTGCAGCTGGCTGCTCCCTTCCTGTTTCCTGCTGGCTGTGATAAAGTAGCGCAGCTAGCCAGCCACCACCGCACTGCGCTAATACACCGCAGCACAGCAAGCAAGGGTCAACCTTACAGAATGAGAGCCTGTCTGGATTGGCAGAGTCACAAGTAGCTGTAATATCATCATGCAGCTGTATTATCTTTTCTGCTCAAGGCTAAAAGAGAAATGCAGATCAAACACAAACTGAGCCCTGCAACAAAGCTACCAAAAGTTATATTCAACAATTTAGAACATGAACTAAGCTGGATCAGGACTAAGAAGCTTGAGGACAACTACAGTTAAAGACCAGCAAAATACAGACGGGTATTTATCACGCTTTTGGATCACTATGGCCCTGTGGAATCCATTTTAATGTAATCTGAGGATTTTTTGGGAAGTGACTGTATTAATTGCAACAAATTGCACAACCGGTTTCACAACTGTATTTGAGTCTATCAATGTGATGTTTTTAACACATATGGACATTATTAAAGATGGGGATGTGAGAGACGAAACAGAGTTCTCAGATTAGATCAAGTGGTGCATGTGTAAGGGCATATGCTACAGCTATGATGTGACTTTCAACATGTCAGATCAGCTTTTACTGTGTCGGTCAGGTCACATGCAAAGCATACACACTGTGCCTGCTATCACAGGCTCTGTTCACAGTTGCTCATGGTAGGCTACAGCACAGTTACTCCAACTGCATGCAAATATTGAGGATGCAAAATATGAAAATATATCATAAACTACCAGCGCCGCACCCCAAAGCAAATGAATACTCAATTTTCTCGTTCAGTTTAAGCAACGATACTGTGTTAGGAATACTTTGAATAACAAAAACTGAACCTAGTTATTGCTATGATAAACTGTTTTATCACTACAGTGTCAAGAAAAAAGACAGAAAGACTAACTTAACATCCCTGCACCTCTACCATCTTCCTGCCCCCCCCAGGATCGTGCTCTTTTCAGTGTCTGTCTGATCACATTTAGGTGCACTCTTGATATTCATTAGTAAAGAATGAAGCTGCAGTTGCATGCATCTGTTTATATCTTGACACATATCCAAAGGGAAAGGGAGCAGCTAATTTGTTCGGCAAGGGTTAATACTATTTTGGAAGTTAATAATGTGGTGAATGCTTGCGCAAAAAAGAAATATACAAAGAAATTAAAAATAAATGTTACTCTACTGGAAAACACAGTGAGTTATGTGTTTGAAATTCTGGCTTACCATTTTGCTCTAGTCATCACTTTATAAATTTAACTCTCCGGAACTGGCTTCAGTCCAGATCTCCATCAGGAAACAGCCATGACAGCACACAACACACACACACACACACACACACACACACACACACACACACACACACACACACACACACACACACACACTACACAGCACTTAAGCAATGAAACACACTTAACTGCTTCCTTACACAACCTCCTGAATAAAAATCCCTAATTAAAAAAACAGCTGTGCATCCATGCAAAATCCAGACTAACTTCTCCAAATGTGCATTTTTACTTTCATCTAATCTCTCTTTCAAAGCTCTTATCTTTCTAGTCAATTAGACAGGCTTAAAGATTATTGTGAAGGAGAGAATAAAGACTGTAAAAAAAACAACAGCAAACAGCACTGTTTTAGTGTAATCCCCTCTACACAGTTGACTTGGCATATCTTAGTGCATATCTGAGCTCATTTATCTCTGTGTGCATAAACAGCAAGTGCTTTTTGTACCCTGCGGAGCAGAGAAGCTAGTGGGTTGCGTCATGCTAATCACCATAATCTAATAGTGTGAGGACTACATGAGTCGGCTGCTCACTGATACCGCAGTGACATAAATAACCATGATGCTCTGCTATTTATGCATGTGTGTGTGTATGCATATATCTGCACATAGAGCCCCGAGCTACGAGTGTAGGCAAACGTAATTGAAGCTGTAACACCCGCAACCTCTGAGGAGTGAAATGTGTTTTCCATTGCCAGCACTGATAGCCGTTTGGCTGCTAGGCTAACCGCTAAAAGCTTCCCTTACTTCACTCCCGAGTCCATCATAACCAACTAGCTAACCGCTAAGACCCCCCGCTGTGGCAGCACAGAGAGAGGCAATACTTTTTCCCTGATTCATCTCTGTTTGTACAGAAAGATGAAACAAAGAGGCTGCACATTCAGTTTGATTTCCATCTAAGAGTGAACGCAGAGAACAGCAGTGGTGTGAAACACTGTGGCTGCCTTCGATATGAGGCTATATTACAGTAAATCCCCTTGAGACAATGCAGCTTACGTTGGGTTCAGGCACATGAGTATGTGTAAGATCTAAACCTTGTTCAAGTCACCCTGAGCTAATCTAGGCAAAAGATTTCAGGGTACTCATTTCTTTACTGGTAAAGTGCACAAACACTACAGATTAGTGACTTACTAACAAAGAATTATTGTTTCACTTCCATTGGAAAAAGAACACATTAACCATTTCTCCTTTTATCACCTTCAACATTTTTGATTTAGACAGTTTAATAGCAGGTGACACAGTCTGTGAGTAAACAGGAGGGTTCAGGTTAAATCCAATCCTTGACCAGCAGGGAAACCCATGCAGCAAAGTCTGAGCACATCTCTAAAGCTTAATGACGATACTATACCATGACGCTGTCCATGTGACACATGTCCAAATTTATCAACTAATGTGATCTTTAATATCAAACAGCCCATTCCTGTATTTTTCTATCTTAACACATGAGTGGGAGTAACTACATCATCAAATTTATCATAGCCCAGCAGCTACTGATAAAACAGGAGTGAATGATATCCATGCAAACTTTCTCTTGAACTGGCATCATTGTAATGCAGCGCTGCATTTCCTCATGGCTCCATCCACATACTACAAACAAAGACCTTTCCTACAGTATCATAGCTGCAGTGATAAGATGGGTTTTCAGATAGTCAAAGCCGAAAGCTATGCGGTCAGAGACAGGCCTTTGTTTCACATGGATGTCAGGTACGTTTACAGAAAATAGGAAGTTGTATTTTAGGAGGGGGCTCTCTTGGCGAGCCAAAATAGAAATGGGTGCAAATGACATTTGCAAATACCAGAGGTACTGTACAGTACAATGCGGTGTTTTCCTCTGTCCACAAAAGCTTGACTACATAAATCATTGATGACACAGGAGCACTTTACTGTAAACAGCTGCAGAATGAATTTCATGCTCTGATCTTTTTGTCCAGGACTGATAGTGTTGGCGAGATGTGACCCAATGCTGGATAAACTTTTAGAATTATATCCAAAACACAAATGTACAGACAGCCAGGTGCTGTGACAAGTAGCAACAGCAGCCACTAACTTTGTGGTGGCATTAGACACAACAGTGCCAAGCACCTGTCCCGACCCACTGAAAGAAAGGCCTCATGCATGCAAGAGTGCACTACTACATTTTCACACAAAGACACTTTTTAGGCAATGGGGAGATTAAACACACCCAGTGTTCATCTTAGCAGTTAGCATTATACGCTGCACTCAAATCTCTTAACAATTTCACCAGTAAACACATACTTTACAGCACACTAAAACATTTATAAAACAACCGCATGCTGATATGACGAGTAAAGAAAAATGTCCAAATTATTGTTGAGTGAAAAGCTCTTCATGGCACCTGCCACTGAAGCCTGAACAGAAGTTCAGCTGCAGAAAAGGCTGAATGTGTAAAAGCTTGAGGAAGCTGTTCCTACCGACTATTGTAACAATATCACTGAAGCATGTCTGGAATGCATTTTTCTATTGTGCAAAGGACTGGAGCTATACGCTGTCAGTAAAGGAAAGGTTGGGATGAAAGCAAGGAAAGAAAGAGAGGTGGCAGTGAAGTAAAGGGCTGGAGGATGTGTGAATTACACTCTTAATTAATCATGTGTGTAGGCCTGCAACTAACCATTACCACCAATGAACGAATGAATGGTTCAGCCTTTATAATGTCAGAAAACTATAAAAAATTTCAACACAATTTCCAGCCCTCGTTTTTGTCTGACCAGCAGTCCAAAACTACAAAAATACTGAGTTTACAAAGATACAATTACAAATATTTCCAATTAAGTGGCAATAACTAGAACTGAGTAAACAATTAATGGGTTATCAATAGGGTTGGGTGATGTAACGGTATACACTGTACACCTGTAGAAATTTGGCAACCTGTTTCTTTCTACCCTGGGAGAAATTCAAAGATGGATTACGCATGATCTTTTAATTTTCATGTGATCTCAGAATGCCCTTTTGATCTTAATCCCACGTAATCCCATGAATCTAGTTGCCTCTTACGGTAACATGGGTTCAGGAGACATGAAGGAGGAGAGTGAAGTTGTAAATACAGACACCTGCAACATTTTATATTGTTGTTCTCAAGAACCTTAAAGCTTCTATTTTAAAAATTTTTTAGTTTTACTGTTCTCAGTCTTTTGTTTTTCACTCAAGTGTTGTCTCGTGAGGCAACTGTTCTTTTTTTGTATGCAAGTTCTAATAAAGGAGGAAATGCGCAAAGGTAACGTACGGTTATTCTAAGCCATTTCTTCATAATCCCTATAAACAGATTGTGTATATGTATGCAGTATGTGTGGGCGACTAGACAAGGTTTTGGTATCTGAAGTGTTCTGGTTTATCATCTGAGTATCTTTGACCGACCGAGAGGTGGAACCCATTGGTCAAAATGGAGTCTTTGAACCCACTGGCTATCATCTGATGGCGATTAGCTTTATAGTAGCTTTTTTATTTATTTATCTTAATTCATATGCAGATATTTGTTTATCGAGATTAGCCAAAATGACCAGAACACTGAAGTGGAAGTCTTGGCTCAGATTTCCGCTGGCTACACTGGATCAGCTCGAAATACTGGCCCTCACCCCAAGAGACTTATCGTCATCAGACCGATAGCAGTTGGGTCTAGTAAAGAGCACCTTACAGGCTTTACAAACAAACCCAACAGCCATACTGCCTCTCACTAGAAACAGAACAGGCGTCTAAAGATAACATACAAGACAAAATAGACCATGGGAGATATACACCCATTTACAAATAATATTTACAGCATATTATTAGCCTCCAGGTCACATTCTGCAGTGTAGATTGTCCCACAGTGCCGTTGAGTCACCCTGCAGCCTATAAGCCCACCACTTCCTGTGACCAGCTGGACCTATCGATGGTGGTCAGGATGCAATGGCAGCTTAGCCCAGGAAGAGGATCAAACAGACTCTCACAGAGAGGTCAAAGCAGTATCCGGTCAGACCCATGGAGGAGGGCGTTAAAGGGCTTCTCTGAGGACACATTGATCAACCCTTCTACTGTATTACTCTGTGCAGTGACTGAAGGATGTGTAATGTTAAACCTATAGGCTTCCTAAGTGAATTAATACGCTGACTACAGACAAAGCAGCTGTGTTAAAACCAAGAGAAAACTCGGAACAGGACAGCACATTCATTCCCAACACAGAACAATTAACCAAACCTACTTAGCAGACCTTTTCATCAAGAGACCACAATTACAGCTCACTAGTCATTTCTAGAAATGCAGAAGTGAAAAAATTAGTTGCACTGAACTACCACAGTCTACTACTGACTGGCTTTAGACAAGACAGCCACTCCTAAAAGCCAGACAGCTAATGCTTTGTAGCTTCTGCAAATGTCTGGAACTGAAATAAGTGGCCGACCAAAATTAGTTTATTGAAAATTAAGCTGCAACTATTTTGATAAACAGTTAATCGTTTCAGTCATTTTTCAAGCAAAAACAAATGCAGGTTTCAGCTTCTCAAGTACAAATATTCTACATTTTTCTTTGTCATATGTGATCGCAAACTGAGTATCTTTGGATTTTAGACAGCTCGTTGGACAAAACAAGCGATTTAATATAGACTACTTTGATAATTACCTTTAAATTAAATCTGGCTGGGGTTCTAACAATTCATTGACGAAACCGAGAAAAACAATTTGAAGATTTTTCATCAACAAATGTCCTGGATCTGAAACTGTTCTGACTTGACTAACTGTTCTGTCTGCAAAATGTGAAAAGCACCCATCACAATTTCCCAGAGTCCGAGGTGTGGTCATCAAATTGCACATTTGGTCCAACCAACAGTTCAAAACCTTAAGAAAAAAGCATTTAGCCAGCAAATGTTTGGCATGTTTGCTTGGAAAGACAATTAGTGGATGATTAAAATAGCTACAGATTAATTGTTTAGATGGAGTAATCGACTGTTTCAGCTCTAGTTCTGCTTGCAGGGTTGGGACTATAGCATTCTTTCTTCTAGTCACTATGGGCAAAAGAAAAACATTTTTACACTTGGGTGGAGCGTAAGAGAAAACTGTCGATCTGTATGGGTCTTTGTCAACTCTGAGGCCAGAAAATGTCTCGGCTGTGCTGTGTAAAGCCAGAAGAGGAAGTAAGTGAAGCAAACAAGGAGGAAGTGCTGACTGTGTTGTGTTGAATCTGACTGAATATGGGCTGTCAGTGTTAATAATTAAGTCTTGCTCACAGTAGACTCACTTTTATCCTCACTCTCTTCTACTGTGAACAAAATCGACCCCCTTTTCTTTATCTATACTGTAATTACGTAAAAAACACTGTAAATATACGACACATCGTACTCACACAGCTTCTACATAAGTCATGACTGAGCAGACTGTTGCACAACAAAACGCAAACCGAGCTTTTACTACACTACCTCGACTCTGCTTCATCTCTAAAGCTAAGCAATCTGTGTGGGACATATGGGAGTGGGGGGGGGTAGACAAATAGAAGGTCTAAATCTCCGGAGAAGACATAGTGAAGAAGTCTGTGCGGCATCACAACACAGCATATCCACCCACGCTGCATTAAGGGCTCTCATGAAATGCTTGGATCCTTCGCTCCGGCTTGAAAAAAAAAAGCCATAAAGCCACAGTGCAGTCCTGTTCATTGTTATTTAAGTCAATAACAATCAAGCACTGATGCTGACTGAAGTCGCAGAGGAGGAAATAATAAGTGCCAGTGTTCTCATATTTTAATTAAGGCTGAATTGAATAACACAGTGAAAGCAGTGTATTATTAAACTCAGCGAGATAATCTTTATCCTTAGTGTTCAACTTTTCAGTCTGAGCCATGTGCTGAGCTCAGCTGCAGCCTTACCATATACTAGTCTCTCTAGCGGCTCAACGTCATTGGTTTATACCATAGCATTCTTAAGTGGGCCGATACCCATTGGTTAGTGTCACTGCCACTGCCTTCTCCACACAGACAATAGCAGTCTTTGTGTGTAATGCCTGACTACTGTGTGTGTGTGTGTGTGTGTGTGTGTGTGTGTGTGTGTGTGTGTGTGTGTGTGTGTTTCCTCTGCCTTAACCAGGAATTTCTTTCTATGCAGCCTCTCAGTAAAACGAAGTGATGATGAAAATAAATTTCACAGAAAAATATGCACAACAACAACAACAACAAAAAAAAACCATCAACGACCAGCTCATGGTAAAAAGGGCTTCCTCTTCTGTCTGGTTGCCTTTTAGTGGGTTTTTTCTTTCTGTAAGCTTACCATCATGGTAGCTGAGAAAGAACAGTCTCACAGAGGAACTGAGCAGCGAGATGAGGATGTATCACGTATGGCTGGCGAGATAAAACTATTACCTAATTTTCTCAAAACAAGAAACAGTTCATACAAAAGACATCAGGTTCTGTTGATGTGTGAAGAAACTAACGAGAAGCAACAAAACATCTAACATGTTTAGGGACCCTTTAAAAATAATGGTCAATTCAATTTTATGACAATAATTAATAAAAACTATAAAAGGTTAGAGGCGGTGAGATTTAAGAGTCTCTGCCACACAAAACGTTCTTTGTGCAATGATGTCCTATCAATCTACTGACTTCCTACCTAACTCTTAAATCAGCTTTACATACATCTGATTTATCCCCCCTCCTTTATTAAAGTCTGTAGGAATTCAGATGTTTTCTTGCACTTAAAGGTATCTATGCAGGAATTACCAGCTACTGTTTGTAAACAGTAATGCCAGCGAAACTGAAAGCCAACCTTAGCTTTGCCCACCTCGCATCACACCCCGCTACATTTGTGTCTTTTTGGCACTGTGTCTGCAATTTTTAGATTTTTTTTTAAATTAAAATCCTGCATAGTATACATTTAAGATACATCATGACATAAGCCTGTGAGACGACACACAGCGGCACCAGATCCACACATGATCCACAGAGGGCTCCCTGCTGCATGCTGGCTATGCTCATGATAATTTACCATCTCTACAGGGATAAAGCCAATCACCTCATAAATCCTAATGTTATATGCAATAAACATATCAACGCTTTCACTTTGCTTTCGATCAACATTGATTTATCCATGAAGGCCATGGACTGCCCCTTTCAGCGACAACATAGTAGCTCAAACAGCAGTAGGAAGATAGTAAGAGTTGAATACTGTTAGTTGATGTTTAATTCAGTATGACAACAACTAAAATTAAACTGCACTTTTATTTTCCCAGGCTATATCAATGCAGCACACTCATAGTTCATAGGTCAGCTCATAGCTGTAAACTCTGACACAAAAATATCAATATGAAGGACAGTTAAAGGGCAAAACAATCCACTAGGAACTATCCACTGTGAACAAAATTTCAGGTCCTTATATTACTCCGCCAACGGTTTCTGTCCAACCATTTCCACATAAACTTGGTGTCACTGTCCGTCAGACCAATCCAAAAGCTCCTAAAGACGGCAGCTACAGCAGCAAGATATGAAAAGACGCCTGGACAACACAAGGAATTTTTAAAAATCTTATGCAAGTCATCCTTCTCACTGCCAGCAAGAGAAGCACCCGCCCAAGAGGCAGTTCTAGAGAAACACTTACTGGGATTTGATGCTGGCCAACAGTGTATGAAACACTCCTTAGAGAAACCTAATAAGGCCCATCTTACTAATACATACGATATTGTACATAATGCCTGTTACAACTATTTCTGACAACATTTGCCCAAAGCGTGCAGTGAAGCAAAAGACAGCTGTGGTGATATAAGGAAGAGGGTTAGAGCAGCTCCATCCAGCAGTTACTGTAATACTTTGTTTTTGGAAATCACGCAGCGCCTCAGTCTAATCTGTCTCTGTCCCTCTGAAAAGAGGCAAACAAGTTTATACGAAGTAAGCAGTTGTCCTGTTTTTATGTGTAAAGGTACTTGTGGAAGTGTAATTAATGATATGCCTCTTGTTTCCCTTGTTTCAAAAAATACAAGCTTGCACCCCAGAGAGTCTGCTCATTAACACAACAATAACTTTGTGCTCGTAAGAAGCTCCATTTTCTCTCAAGGTCCTCTGTGGTATCTTGTCTTCAAAAGAATGCCTTTACTCATTTGGCATTTTTTTAAACAAGGGAAACAAGAGGCATTTCTAATTAATTACACTTCAACAAACCGCCACACACAAAAACAGGACAACTGCTTATTCCAATACACTCGAGTGTCTGTTTTCAAAGCGACAGAGACAGATCGCTGAATCGAACTTGAAAGAAAGAGACAGAGGCACTGTGTGATGTCAAAAAAGAATGCACTGCACTAAGACAGCTACATGAAGATAAAATGTTCAAGTAGATGGTAGAGATAGAGAGGCACAAAAACAAAGTGAAGGCAGGCAGGCAGCTGTAGATTAAGCGCCATCCTGACCACATATGCTCACATGCGCAAACCACAACACCTCTCTCCTCTTGTTTTGATACAGATCTTGAGCTACAACCACCCTGGGGGCTGGGCCTGGGTGCAATTGTTCACCCTCTGCGTGCACAGTCGTAATTATTTGGAATGAATGAATGAATGTGAGGTGTGAAGTCGTCATGCAGCTACCACAGAGACTTCACACCTCAGATGGCTTCAGTTAAGAAACTAAACACAATGGCTAGGCAATATGGTTTGAGAGCAGAGAAACCACATTTTTCACCTCCAGAATCATATTTTATAAACTAATATTAAGCTAGATGCAATATTTGTATCCATTTTATTCACCTGGGTTGTGAGTTCTCCTCGTACATGCGCTCCTTGCCCTCCTTGAACAAGCTGATGGTCTGCTTGGTCTTCTTGGTCAGGTTCTCCATGAAGACCCGGAAGTACTCGTTGTCCCCCAGGGTCTCCATTTTGCCCTCGTAGCGAGACAAGATGGTGCGCAGGTGCTGGTAGGTGTCTGGCAGCAGGTCCAGGATGTAAGGGGGGCTGTTCTTCAGAGCCAATTTTGGGTTTTGGCACAGGCGTACCACCTGCAGAGAGGGAGGATGTGAGGGGGAAGATGAGATACAGTTAGAGACAAGAAGTGGGTGCAAAGTGTAAGGTATATGAGAGAAAAGTACGACAGGGTGGCAAGAGAGGTTAGAGGAGAGCGATGGAGAAAGAAAATCTAACACTTGTCTAAAGCAGCACTGTGCATTTTCGTTCAGTACAAGTCAGACATTATTTATAATATATACAGTCCTGCATTATATAGGTCTTTTCTATAATAGAGCACTTATCTTTAGTGCAGAATATTGTCAGTGAGCCCAGATACAAGACATGCAGAATGGAAAATGCCAACCAAGTCAAAGACTGAGAGAAAGGCCCTTAAAAGCCCTGACAAAGTCCTGCTTGGAGCTTTCAGAGTATGGCAAGTCTACACATTATATGATGAAACACACTGAGTATCACAGATTTAATCCCTTGTGGCATCATGAGTTATTTCACCACTGTCACACTACCTCCTCATCGACACAAAAAAAGTTGAAGGTGGAAAAGGACAAAGGCATTGGATTGGATATCTGCATTAATCTATGGCTTGGGTCTGTTCTCATTGTGACGCTAATTATGCCCATTTCTCATTCATTTACCATACAGACAATCTTTTTTTTAGGTATGCACAGCGATGCTTGCGCCTTCGTATTTGACTTCCATGTCGAAAACCATAGGTCACAGCGGTCTGAGTCTCAGTTTCTTCAGCATGTTTGGAGAAGCTGTTGATATGTTTAGACCTCCTCATTTTAATCTGCACAGCGCAGGCCACTTCTGCCTCAAAAACACAAATTCTCTGTACTCAACTTTTGAGCATTACTGCTTTGTAAATTTGAACAGCTGAAGCACTGTGAGACTGACGTGGATTTAAGCAGCAACTACAGTGACACGTCACAAGATAAACTGTTCAAATGTGAAAAACTAAAAAGAAAAAGGGACTCAAAGTTTAACCGCTTGACTAACATCACGCACTGACACAACAGAGGGTGGATTCTGTAATGGGTGAGCAGAGATAATCTATTAGATGGTTTTATAAATCACGTATATTCTGATGGTCACTCTTCGTGCTTGTTCACCAGACTGCATGAATACATGTTACATCCTCAGTAATGTTCAACCTTTCCTCACTTATCTCACTGTACTGCTGCACTGTGTCTGAGTCACTTCGTTGACCATTACAAAAGACACTGGCGGGCAGCCTAGAACACTCTGACATTAAGCTCTGTATGGCTGCCGTCATATTTACCACTGCATTTTGCATGATCGCAGAGGCACAAAACTACACGTCCATTCAAAAATCCGGGGTCTCGTGTCCTGATTTGAACTGGTGGTGATACAGAGCTATGCTGTCAGCTTAAACAGGGACCAAACAATCGCATGTCAACAACAGGACATGGCTCATTCTTTCTTACACCAGGCCAAATTACTGTCTACCATTCATGAGTATATCAAAAGTATGGCAGGAATAGCATTACAAGAATGTCGGTCTGAATTCCCTTGCCTCTTCATTTTGGAAGCCATTAGTTTGTCAGTATGGGAAAACAAGACTTCTAATAATCAATCATCTTATAATTGACTCAGGCCTGGAACTATGAAAACAAATTTATTGTAAACATACTGGCAACTTCAATTTCATGTGTTTCTATGCCAAAACTCCTCTGACAAAGACAGAACTACTTGTTTAATCCTAAAGGTATTACATGATTACATGGTAGATTTTCTGCATTCAGTTGACATATTTATCTACTTTATACTGTGTAACAGTTCCCCTAAATCTCTATTTATCTCTTATTATTAATATTATCATTCAGAGTATTCCTGTCCCTCCCACACTTGTCTTAAAAGGAACATCTCATGAATCCACAGCCCAACTGAGCCATGCTTTTTATACTCAGAGTGCAACATATTAGAAATATTTGGTTTCAGTTTGTAAGTGGACCAGTGAGTTCGTCAGCACTGTAACATATGCCTCTCAAAACCAAATGAGGTCACACTTGACAGGTAGGATATTTTAAGCAGTGCAGGTTTCACAACATGCAAAATGTTTTTTAGTATGCAGGCCTTCATTGATGTCTGGACATTAAAGGTCAGCTTACTACTGATACTGAGTGTAAACGGATCACAGGTGAGACATTTCGGTGCAGTAACATTACGTCCATATCAATATAAATCCAACAGACTTCAGGAATCACCAGGGTGCATTAAGCATTGCTGGGATGGATACTACAAGATCTAATATGGATGTTTTAAGCACCAGGAAACACAACTACCACAACAGACTTTATCAAAATTAGTCATGGAGAGTATCCATATTACATACAGCACTGGACTGACCAGCTAAAACTGACAAAGCCCTGATGAATTCATTATTTAAATGATTTCAATTACCAAATGTCAATGCAACAACAACTTCTACCGAACTGTATGTGGCACACTGTAGACACAATGCTTGTACATTTTTTTCTATCCTCTGTGTGTTTTGGATAATTTGCTTGTGGTTGATGGTGATTTGACTACATGAGCAACTGCACTGAAAGCCTTCAGTATCATTACCTACACCGTGCCCTCATTCCTTCAACACTTCTCCAGGCCTCCAAACACAGAAGATCCTTATTGGTTATGTCTGATACCAAATAAAACTGCTGTCAAGGTTACACCACTAACATTATCATGTACTGCGCAAACACTTGTACCCATAACTCAGCCAAACACACATGCATGCATGCACATGTACAATGCCACAACAACTGAGTGCTCTCGCATATCAATGTCAATCAAGACTACGGTCTTGAAGTAAAATGTTGACTGCCTCCAAGCTAAACTGCATTCCACTTATCAACTTCCCTCTTCTCTCTGTCTCATCTGGGTGGTTCTTCACCTGGCATAGACCTGGTATATATTGTAAATCAAGTTCAAGCCATTTAAAGATTAACTAGCTTGAGGGAAAGCGAGCCCTGGTTAAATTTTTGTCGGACTTCAGCTGTAAACAGGCAATTTTGTGTTTCCTTGTTTCTGCAGACCTCAGTGATTGTTCCTGGAAAACATATTTTGCTCTCTGTCTGTCGAAGAGAAAGGACTACTTGTTAATTTCCCCAAATTTTTTAGGATATCATAATATGGTTAGTATTTCTACAAGAAAGTCTGGTGACAAACTGTGTTTGGTGTCTACATTAAAAAAAACCCGAGCCTAACCCAATAGATTAAACCGTGTTTTAGGCACAGCAGTGATGGCTGTCTTACAACATGTGTTTAAGTGCAACAGGCACAGGGACAAATGAAAGGATCAATGTGCTACCCGTTAAAGGGTTTTTTTGGGGGGAGTTTTTCCTTATCTGCTGCGGGGGTCCTAAGGACAGAGGGGTGACGTATGCTTTAAAGCCCTGTGAGGCAAATTGTGATTTGTGATATTGGGCTTTATAAATAAAATTGATTGATTGATTTTTGTCTAACAGACTGCTAAAACAGCAAGTTTCATTATTTCAACTGCAAGAACCAATAGTGAGGAAAAACCCCATACTGACACTTTGGATCCTACACTTCTGTTTGATATGAACATAATACCACAATGAGACTACTGGTGATTTCAGACAAGAAGATTTTTGAGAAAATGTTACCAACGTGGATCTGATGATGAACGGGTAAAGATATAATTACTTTCATGAGAATATAACGGTACAATATGCTCAGAAATGTGTGTGTGCACTACAGCACGAAATTTCTTATCTTCGAGCAGCATATACCCTGAAATTCACTGGTGGTTATCTGTCATATTTGCTATTATGGCTGGTGGTGACAATGTTCCACGTACAACTTTGGTTTTGATAATAAATAGTGAATTAACATGAAGCATGTAGCAATGCAACCGCAGAGACAGTAATGTAACACCTAGGCTAATGGTTAAAATCACAATGCTTCAAAGTTTAATTCTAAGTTAAACAGGATACAGGTGGCTAAACTCACAATACACATTAGATCAGGGCATCACAGCTTTACTGTTTAACTCAAAAGGACACGAGGATTTAATCATTCAGGTCTGTTATGCTGAACACTTTAATGTAGGCAACTCTGAAGAGGGAAAGTAGCCTCAAGCTTTTAATAAAATTTAACTTAGTGCTGCTGTGCGGGAGGTGTTTTCAGAGAGCGCCTGCGTTATTAGTCTGCAGGTGTTGTTCTACAGTAGGCTATATGTTGGGCTGTGGTTTTCCGTTAGACTGAGCTGCACAATATTTCTGCTTCTATTTTAAACAATCTGGTGGAGTAAAAATACTTTTGGTTTTAAAGCCTTTTCAAAAGGTAAGATATTCTTTAGCTCACCTCGCTTGTGCTGCCCTCAACTTTTGTTACTGGGTCAGATGTCGTATGGTAAATTATTCCCATACTGTAACCTGCAAAAGCTAACTTGACTGTGCAAGTGGTGTAAGGTCAGCTGCTCAGTCATGTTGTCTGGACTGCAGACAGACACAAAAACTTTACAGAAGAGTGTTGGACATTCACTGAGAACAAAAATAAAAGACTGACGTTGCAGAGTTACTTCTGTTTTCTTATTTGCGTTAGGTACAGTGCCTCCTCAACTGTGGAGAGCAGTCCAGTCAGACAATCTACCACAGTGGAGCAAAATAAACTGGATTGTGGTTTCTTAATAATAGCTTTGTAAAAGGACTTGGTCTCTTAACATCAGAGCTCTGAACTAAGGCCTCAAAGAGGAAGAGGAGACACAAAAGAGTGTCTTGTCTTCTTATTCACTCTAATATTGCTGTGTGAATCTCACAGGAAACTGGGGGTCAAACTGCTACAGACTTTTTTTTCCGAGAAGTGAAGCTGTGAAACGAGTCTCCCCTGTGAAAGAGCATAATTGGCCTAGTTAAACAGATACGTTTCTTTTCTTTTCTCCTCAATGCTTTGTTACAACTTTAAGGGCTGACAGACAGTTGACTGAAGACATTTCAGCAACAATGTACAGGAGAACTGTTGCTGTGCTAGCAGCCTCCCTGACATAAATTAGCTATATTCAATCCTGTCTTTACGTCCACTCTTTCTTCTTTGTTAAAGCTACTGTTTACGATACACCATAGTACTCAAACGTGGTCAAACAAGCTAGATGCACCATGGTGTGACAACTAGTTTAAAAGAGTAGCACAGCAGTAGCAAACAGATGTGTTAAAGACACCCTTGTTCTGTCCGTGAGCTAACGTTGACGTTAAGCTACTTTCACTAAAAGTCTGTCTTTTAAACTGAGACGAAGAAGTCGGAACACCGGCACATACGGCACAAAACAACACAGTTTAGGTTAGCAATTTAGCTAATGTTAGCTAACCATGTCTTCTCCCAGCTGACTAGCTAACTTAACGTTAGCAACGGCAGACCTGCAGCAGGCGAAGATTAGCTAGCTTATCGTTAGTTAGCTGCGGTTAGCTAGCATCCCCATAGGCATCAACTGCGCTAGCTAACGTTACCGGCTAGTGAACGTTGGTAATTAACTGACGAACCTTGTCCATTAGTTTCCAGCATTTCTCCACCGTCTTTTTGTCCACGGCCCCGGGCTGGTGATGGGAGTGGAGGTGGTGATGGTGTGGCTGGAAGGCATCCTTCATCATACCGATGAGCCCCCCGCCTTTCTTCAGGTTCCCTGCCATGTTCGGGCTCGGCTAGGGTCGGCCAGAGCGGCAGACAGGCGAGGCAGGGCAGGGGTCAGGGGTACCGAACCGCCGCCTGGAGTTAGCTGGACCGGGCGATGGTGATCCGGCACCCCCCGACGAGGACAGCGCCCGGGTGGCGGATCCAAGCCAGGGTCCGACGGGGGGTATAGGGAGGGAGAGATGACTATCGGATAAAGGCCCCCATCAGTGAACCCAGCACCAGTTTGTCAGACAAATATCCCAGTTCTGGCTAACACAACCACGTCGGTCACTCACACCCTGTGCAAGTCGCTGTGTGCTGCAGCTAGCTGCGCTGCTCTGTCTCTCTGCAGGGACCCACGCAGGCTAATTAGCAGAGCACCAGACCTGTCTCTGCTCGCCCTCAGCTGGAGGACAATGGCACCGTGTCTCTGCCCAAACGCCTTGAGGACTGGAGTGTGTCCTCTCCTCTTGACAATCCCCGATGTCGTTCCCCTTTTTTGTCAGCAGCAGCAGCAGCAGCAGGACAAGCAGCAGCTCTTTTCGCCTGTGCTGTGTCTTGACGGGAAGTTCAGCGGCTGTGTGACAGTGTCAACCCTCCTCTGCGGGCTGACGACACACAGCACTCACCGATGACTGAGGACACCAAGTTGCGCTTAAAACTACGAAAGCTTCACGAACATAAGCTAGAACAGAGGTGAATAAATAATTGTGGGAATTACACATTTCCCAGTGTTTTTCTATTCTCCCCGTGACGTGTATGTGCGGCCCTTTCCTTTCCTGTACGTCCCCTTCCGTTGCCCCCCTCCCTCCAACTCAAACTCCACGCCTTCCTTGTGCGCGTCCACGAGCCATGAATGTAGCTGGGCGCGCGCCTCTGCATGTGCAGCATTCATAAAACGTTAAAGGGATGCTGAATGCAGCCCTGGATTCCCTCCGCGCGGGCCTCGGTCACCCCTGACAACAAAGGACGCTTTGACACGTCTCAGTAAAAGTAACGATCCAATTACACGGCCAGTGTCCGTGAGCTCAGAAGGCACCAGCGCCCCAGTCAGGGTTGTGATTGGCTGTAATTAAAGTCAATCAGCTATCAATCAAGCTGGACAGCTAGTGCCATGGCAACTCACTCAGCAACCAGTGCCCAGCAACAAAGACCCATCCCTGTATGTCGTTAGTGTATAGTTAGTGTGCTCAAAGGTCTGAGCGGGCAGCTTCACAGCAAGCAAACATGCCTCCAAAGAAGAAAACAAAAAAGACCACAAAGAAGAAGCCAGAGAACAGTAAATCTGCTCATGAGATTATTTAATTGTTTGCCTTTTGTGATGCTAAATTATGCATTTTATAACTATTATTGTCTTGTTGCAGGTGAAAATGACTTGGAAGCAAAGTACAGGCGCAGTATTCTGGATGTAGCCATCCTACAGGATCACATTGGTGAGCAGCAATTTTAAATTGATACTTGGGCTAAACTACATATACACTAATCACAGATCTTTTTTATTCACATAGTATGTACTTAAGGGCGGTCTGAGGTTAATTATTGGCACACTTTTATTTCTCTGGCGTATTTCTTTGGCATAAGTTATGTTTGAATACTCTAGAAAGCAGCAAATGAAAGGCTATGGTCTCAGGAATAAAATGTTTTGATGTACACATTATTTATTTATTTAATTAGGTAGTACTTGATTAAAGTCATGTGCATTTGTGCAGCTGGCACAATGTTAAAATTAATTAATTCATTCATTCATTTTCCATAAGCACTTATCCTGTTAGGGGTTGCCGGGGGCATTATGGCATTATTAGATTGCACACGTATCAATGCATCAATGCACATACAGCATTTTATGGCTGTAGCTGGTTATGGTGGGGCTAGTTTAAACTACTTTATATACAGTTATACAGGTGTTTTAATCCAGTGGTTTCCAACCTGAGGGTCAGTCTCCCTCCAAAGGGGCCCCAAGATAACTCTAAGGGGTAATGAGATGATTGCTGGGGTAAAAAGGAAGAGGGCTGGAGCCTATCCCAGCTGACACTGGGCGAAAGGCAGGATACACCCTGGACAGGTCACCAGACTATCACAGGGCAATGCTATAATGCTATAGTTAAAACAAAATGAAGCAACCAATAGATACAGTTTGAACATTTAATTTAAACAAGAACCAGTCCTTCCTCAGTGTAAATGTCACATTACTTTTGTCACTGACCATTCATACTAACAATTAATGAACAATATAGGTTTTTAGAGTTTCAAATTAGTTTTAATCCATCAAAAAAAGTTACAACTCTTCATTTTACAGTAGGTTGGCCCATGTAACAACCAACCACACTCACATTTGACCCAACTTTCTGATGAAATCATGTAAACCAGCTGCAATCACTCATCCCACACTTTTACATCTTACATTAAAATGTAGTTGATTTCTTTGTCTATTAACAACAGGTAACACATTTCCAACATTTCCAAAACTACATATACAGCCAAGCTCTTGCATTCTATTTTCAGATTCAAAACAGCACCTCACCAACACTTACTGCCCTTCTTCCGACACACAACACACCTCGATGGCATGTCACTTGATCTGTCTTAGTGGCACCTCTTCCAGTGCATGCTTACAAACATAATTATTGGCAGAGGTCCGTCTTTCATACGTACACCAAAATATGGAAGGACATCCCCCAACATATCAGACACAATTTAAAAAGGTATACAAACAGTTTCTTTTCAGCAGCTACACCTACAATCACTGACTGTCTATGTTTGTACTGTTTTATAACTGTCCATACTAGACTAAGTTAATGTCTTGTGATTGTGATTAATGTCTTGAGAATGTGACTGTCCGGTTGTGTTTTTTTCATGTCTGTATGTGCTGCAGAACCACTGTAAACCACTTTTAAACTGAGTCAGGCCCATTTAACTGTAACTATAATGTTACTTTTAATCTTTTCACGTATAATAAATGAAATGAAATGAAATTTCTATCAAACACTGTTTGTTGAGTATGTTAAGTCTGCAGACCACCTTCTTACTTTCGATGCTGTAAAACTGAAATGTCACCCTCACCAAAAAAAGTTAGTGACTTTCAGATGTTTTAACACAGTAGATATGGCGGGTCAGGAGAGCAAACTTTGTGATGTTACATTTTAACCACGGCACCTGGGGGGACAGGGCTTTCTCCATCACTGCTCCCACTTTCTGGAACTCACTCCCTAAACACATCAGGGACTCCCCCTCACTCTCCACCTTAAAGACATCCCTCAAAACACACCTCTTCAAAACTGCCTACAACCCCTAAAAATCTGTGTTCTTCTTCTCCCTGACTGCTTTGTTTCCCTTCTTATGGATTATTTCATTTTTGTTTTGTTTGTTGTTATTGTCTGTAAAGCATCTTTGAGTATCCAGAAAATTGTTTCTGTGACCTTCAAATGACCAGAAAATGGCTGTGTGCCAACCAACCCTGCTCTCCCCTATATTACCTCCAGGGGCAAAGTGATTGTAGCTAAGCTATCTTGTATAAAAAACAGGTAACACTCCTATTAAAATCTTAAGAGTACAGATCTATACTCTATTATGTCTACACTGTACTAATGCCTGACGTGTGTCCAAAGGCCTGCAATTAATTGTTTTCATTATCGAGCAATCTGTTGATTATTTTTTTAAATAATAGATTAATCATTTAGTCCGTTTCATGTCATAAAATGGTGAAATATGCCGTTTACAATTTCTCAGAGCTCAGTCCAAAACTCAAAGATGTGCCGACTGGCACTCTTCTCTGATATTTCCATTTCGCGAGACCACATACTGAGACTCAAGTACGTTTCAAAGAGGGAAAAATGTTCTTTTCTGAACTCAAGTCATCTGATGGTGTAGTTATTGCTTACTTCTCAGATTATGTTTTCGTAGCTAGCAGATGTGATAAGTGCAGTAACTAAATCAATTTACCTAAGTACTGTGCTTCAGCGTGATTTCGAGGTACTTGTACTGTAAGTATTTCTATTTTGTGCTCCTTTCTACCTCTACTCCAGCACATTTCAGGGGGAATATTGTGCTTTTTTTGTACACAACTTAGTGTCTGACAAGGGTGTAGGTATTGTTGCAAAACAGGGGATGCATACACATGAAACAAGGGGTTTGGGGTCCTCCGAGAGAAAATTGTGAGCGTGATACGCTTAATTTCCTGCAGTCTGGTGAATATTAATGCATCAATGTGTGCCTTTTCTGCATCAATTTATGATGTAAATGTCTTTAATATAGTCAAAATGAAAGTCCTCTGCTACATTCATGTTTATATTTAGAGGGCGGTGTCCCCTGCGTCCCCCGAAATCTACGCCTGCACCATTTGATCAATTAAAAAATGCATTGTTGTAGATCACATTGTTATCACAAAGTTAAAACCAGCTCCACCTTGCTTAGGAACAACAGTGAAATACGCATTTGTTGATCTAGTTATGTAGTCCGGTCAAAATGGCCGTGTTTCTGCATCAGTGGTTTAACTTGAGTATATTTTGCTGATGATAGGCTACTTTTACTTTGGTAAGATTTTGAATGCAGGACTTCAGGGAAAGTGATCTGAATACTTTACCATCCAGTGAAAGCTGGTCTTGCACAATCTGCACCACCTAATGCTATGTAGATTTATAATGGCATACTTTAGCATGATGTATTAATAAGGCTTCAGTTTACCATATTAATTTAGTGACAACAGAATTGTCATTGGAGAATTTTTACAAGAGGTTACCGCTTTCTTATAAAGAAAAAAAAAGATGACTGGTATGTACATTCATTCATATGTTTGTGTGATTATCACAGCCTTCCAGTGTGAATCTGTAAAAAAGGTCCAGTCTGATCGAGTTGACCTGAGGAGACGCGTGAGAGACACGGAGCAGAAGCTGCAGCGCGAGAGACAAGACCACAGGGACGTCAACTCTGGTACGGTACAGACGGGGCATGAATCAACAATTAGCCTCCCTTTTAATAACCTGAGATAAAGCGTGGATCCCTTTGGGAGCGAGGACAAGGGGCGTGTTTGCCATGGTTAGGGTAATTCTTGAGGAACAAAAAGTCTAATTAGCTGGGTGCCTAAGCTGATTGCTGCATTAGCCTTACAAAGTGAATCAGCAATGAAAGCTAAGTCTGACATCTCTGACACAAATGTCATTCTAGACCTCAGTCGGCAGTGCAAAACCATGCAGACAGAGCTGGGCAGCAAGGTGAAGAGGCTGGAGGAGGAGGTCGGCCAGCTGAAGGAAGAGCTAGGTATGAATACATCTCATCTTAATGTCTGTACCTCGATGAATACAGATGGGACTGAGTTAGCTCCCAAAATTTAAAGTGATGGCAGGCTTGTATGCATTTGTCTGTCCAGTGCTGTGTCAGGAGGAACTGAGGAAAGAGAAAAGAGAGCGTGAGCAGGTGGAGCGGGAGAAGGACACCACCATAGCTGACCTCCAACACAAGCTGGACAACATGGAAAGAGACTATGAGAAGATCCTACATGTGAGTTGCAACACAAGCCACTTACAGGCCTCTGTAGGGTTGACCAGCCATCTTTTGAGACCCCATGCACTGTAAACCTGCATGTACAGCTGTGTGCACCCTGTGAAGCTGTGTCCCTGTTAAAGGGCAGCATTGTCTCCATCCCCTCTGTTCTACAGTGACTTAATGTAGTTTGGTATTATTTTGTGTCTACTCGATTGCATATGCAGAGCAGAGGACTTGGTCTAAAATAGCACCAGTCTGAGACGACTTATACGATGTGACTTGTCGTTGTCATACTAAAGCCACCACATGCATAGAATTTTTATATGATTACCATATACCAACTTGCGAATTATTACAATGAGAAGACTTTTTGTTTGTAGAGTAATGGGACAATCCTGATGGAAACAGTTGCTGTCCACAATCCTACATGGTTAAAAGCAGGTGTTTGGATGCCTAAGCAAAGGTGAACATGAAACGTTAGTACTCCAATAACTTGTTAGGACGTTTTTGGTGTTGTAGAGCAACAGAACATCAATCTACAGGTTAACCTGGATGCACACTGCTGTTTTGTTTACAGTGAAATGTAAGTTATCCCACCGGCACGACTGCGAAACAGTAAAATGAGAAGTGATGATTCAAAATGAAGCACAGAAGGGTGTTCAGGTCATACTTTCCTTGGTCCACTCTGTTGTAGAGCTGTTCTCAAATTCACAGTATTCACAATGATCAGTGTTGAGGAGTAGTGAATTACATGGAATTAAACTAGTAGCTGAACTATATCTTGCAGTAGCTTACTAGTAGTTCAACTACATTCATATCTGCATAGTGATTCAACTAACTTTTTTAAATCATTGTTTTAGTTAACTACTGAAACTAGGTAACTACAAACCAGGGGTGTAAATATAGATAGTGCAGGCATTGTGGTTACACTGGGGCCCGTCGTGGGGCTTGAGAAAGATTAAGATTGCCACCACAGAACTACACGTTTTCAAAGAAGAACTCACATTAAATTGAAAATGGTGCCATTTGCTATGTGCTATATGCCCTCAAAAATACAAACCCATCTCTGTTGTGATTTTCATTTCTTTTCTTTTTTGTTTGTTAAATAGTGAGTAGCAATCTATAACAAAATTATATGCTTATTATGCTTATTCTACATAACACTATTCTAGTAAAATAATACTTTTTTATTTTGTTTGATATTTTGGTCATACACAGGTATGCAATAAGTTGTTGGGTAACATGTAAATGGATGTTGGCTTGTGTCTGTATTTGATCATGTGCCGATACAGTACGATACGATACAATACGATACGATACGATACGGTGCGATACGATACGGTATGACATGGTACAATACAGTACGGTATGATACGGTACGGTACAGTACGTTACGGTGTGATACGGTACGGTACAGTACGGTACGGTACGGTATGACATGGTACAATATGGTACGGTATGATACGGTACGGTACAGTACGGTACGGTATGATACGGTACGATACAGTACGGTACGGTATGACATGGTACGATACGATACGGTACGGTATGATACGGTATTATACGGTACGATACAGTACGGTACGGTACAGTACGATATGATAAGATACGGTATGGTGCGATGTGATACGGTACAGTACTGTACGGTACGGTACGGTATGATACAGTACAATACGATACGATACAGTACGGTACGATACGATACAATGCAGTAGCTGGTTTAGGTGCAAAATCTGTCAAGACTGACAAACTGAGCACATCCACAAGTCCAGGGTGCAGCCATGCCTTTTAAAGATAAAAGCAGCAGTAAATAAGGACAAGAGAGAAATGGACAGGAGGAAATAGTAGCAGCACTCCTTCAATTAGATTCCTTTGGCTTTTTTATAAACAGTTGCCAGAGGTGTGTGTTGGCACCTAATAACTAGTAAATAGCTTACAGTAGGGCCTGTCACAATAGCGTGTGCAGGGGCCTGTGGTAACTACCTTACACCACTGCTACAAACAATTTGGGGTTTTTAAAGTAAAGGAATTACGTTTCATTTTCATTTAAATTTTGATTCTGTCCTGTAAGTGAACCACCTTTGATCAGCCCTGCCCACTGTTTCTTTTTTCCTTATCGCTGTGAAGACATGCCCGAGGAATGCATTAGTCTAATAGAATTTATAAAAACTAAACCATAATAGTTTAGGTGTTCATTAGTCAGAGGTATTGATTATTGCTATTTATTAACAGATGTTAAGAGAAGTTGCTACATGCTATTGTAGAACAGACCTGGCTAATTGAGTGATATTGCTCTCTGTGATACCCACACCTGGACTCTAGTGTCTGAGGGCAGGTGTCTGAGTGATGGACATTGTCTACAACACCAAAGCTGACATTCTTGCACTTTCTCATGAATAGTGGGCTGTTGTATATTTTTGGTTTACGTAAGACCAGAGAACAAGATGCCACTTCTTGTAATAAACTCAATTAAGTGTCATTTTATGCTGGTATGTGACTTTTTTGTATCATATTTTGCTATAATTTCATATCATATTCACATTATCAGTTTGATCTCTTTTTACAAAGTAGTTTCAACTATTCTTTAAGTAGTTTTAATCAACTAAACAAGATTATATTACATAGTTTTGCTATGTTAAGCTATGCTTTCAAAGTGGCTTCCCAAACACTGACAATAATGTAATACAATGTTATGTTAACCGATAGGGACAGTATAATACTTCAAACAGGAACAATAAGACTCAGGTTGTGAAATAGCAGAACCTCCTGTTAAGACGTAATGGATGAGGGATGCAGTCAGTATTGACATTTTATAGGTACAGTCCAGTTGGCTGAGCGCAGACAGTAGATGCAAATTTTCAGTATGCAGATCTTCAAAGATAAGTGGTCAAGCCTGGAGCCCTGTTAGAGGGCTCAGCCTGTGATTATAGAGCCAGAATTTTAATATGCAATTATCACTATTTCTCTCCTTCCCACTATGACACAGAATCTAATTATGCCTCATCTCCATCAGCTCCACTCCTAAAACTCATCAGACTTAAAGGTGGTTAAGAGGAGAGGGATATCAGATTAGACAACTGGGTGATTTTAGCTTGCATGTCATTTTTACTAATGCTTTTTCTGCAGGAGACTCTAGACAGCCTGACTTCCCAGCTGTCTGTGGCTCGACAGGGATGGGAGGACAAGAGCACGACCCTTCATCAAAATTACAAGGAGCTGCTCTCTGAGTTCGGTCTGAATGCACAGCACATCTAGAAGACAAATGAAAGCAGCTGCTCTTCTCAGTGGGACACATTTATTTAATGTTGCATCTACAACTTGGTTCAATTTGATCAGACTGTTGCATCTGTTTGGCGGAATTGAAAGTGATATCTGCGATGGCACCAATACGCAATTCACAATTTAGTACGCCTAACACACCGATGGATGTTCTTATTATATAATGTTTTACCTTCAGAGCACAAAGCAGACCGACTCACCTATGCATGTATTCAGTAGCTCACCATGTAGTGTCTGTAATGTTGTGTAATGCCCACTAGATGTAGCAAATGACTGTTTACAGTCGGGGAGATGATGGCCACTATATCTCAAATACACAGACTTTTTTTTATTTATTTTTTTTAGAATATTTTATATGTGTAAATACATCGTTGTTTTGGTGACAGGATATTTCTCAAGTCCAATAAAAGTATGATAATTACACTAACATGGTATGTAATGAATGACTCTGGGTGAGAGTACACAGTGCTGTGCATGTACAACAGTAAAGACTACTTTGATCTTACAACAGGCGGGCGTGTTAGCAAAGACGGTGATGTAGAAACAAAATTCTCAGGCTGTATTTATGCTGTGTCAGACCACTAGAGACCAAATGTGATCACAGGCAAGTGAGCGTCAGGTGAAGCTGGCCACATGAACCACAGAGACGTAAGAGGCTGTACTACAACACTGCAGTGTTTTCATTCAAGCTACAACTATGACAAAACAGAAACAACGAGAAAGGAAAATACTAAAAAAGTAAATGACTAACAATAGACAATAACAAGAGAAAGGCAAAATAACGGTTAATGATGCAAGAAATATGAGTTAGCTGCCCAGCATCGATAAAACCTGACGTCCCCCCGCGGGGAGCCAGATGAACAGATTTTACTTCCCAGGCTGTCATCTTTTGTGTCTTCTTCATGGCCCAGTGCAGTTTTTTTAAGCCTCTCATCTGTGAGGTAATGAATCATTTACTCGGGGATGAAGATAATTCTGTGATCTAATGACCAATTAACACAGGAGCTCAAGAGGCCTTTATCTGAAAACCAATATTTTCTCCTCAAACCACAAGGAGCTGCTACCCTCAGAGGGTGTGTGTTTCTGTTTGTTTAGGGTTTAATGGGGTTGACTGCAGTCATCCCAGTGCTAAAAAAAAAAAAAAAAAAAAAAAAAGATAAGCACAGTGCACCTGTTAGTGTGGGAACACATTATTAGCAGTGTATCTTATAGCAATATTTCCCTTATGGAAAAGTTACAATAAAAATAGCTTTTGGTGGAAAATAGTACGCAGTAAGTACTTAAGAAAAAGTATCAATTCAGCAGTGAAAAATACCCCATTACAGGTAGAAGTCCTGAATTTAATTTCTAGTTAAGTACAGTAGTATTATTAGCCAAATTTATTTCAAGTATCAAAAGTAAGAGTACTTGTTCTGCGGGAAATTGGCCCCTGTGATATATTGTTATATGGCATTATTCAATTGCACACGTATCAATGTATAAATGCACATATAGCATTCTATGGCTGTAGTTGGTTAAGGTGGGGCTAGTTTAAACTACTTTATATACAGTTACACAGGTGTTTTAATTCAGTGGTTTCCAACCTGAGGGTCGGTCCCCCTCAGCAGGGGCCCCAAGATAATTCTAAGGGGTAATGAGATGATTGTTGGGTAAAAACAAAGAATTAACAAAGTCCTTATCCATTCACTCATTATCTATAACTGCCTATCCTGTTAGGGGCCACAGGGGGGCTGGAGTCTATCCCAGCTGACACTGGGCGAAAGGCAGGGTACACCGTGGACAGGTCACCAGACTACCACAGGACTGACACATACACTGTGTCTCAAATCACATACTTCCGTTAGTATACTTCCATGTAGTATACTATGAGCACTATGTACTTATTGGCATATTGGGCGGATTTCGACAGGGTAGTGTTGTCTCAAACCAAACATTGCCATTGTGCACTCACCGGAAATGACGACCGCAAATTAGCTAGTTAGCAAACTAGCATTAGTATTCGTGTTATCGTTCGCGGTAACAAATCATGACAGACTGTTAAATTAACCCAATAAACATACTGCTGGCTTATATCAACAGTATAGTGGTGCTTACTGCAAAAAACGTGTATTTGTACAATGCAGCGACGTTCACGGTCGCACAGTCCTCGGCCACCATTTCCAGTTTGAAAAGTGGTCCCTCCCCTTCTGCTATGTAGCCAAGATGGCGACCACTGAGGGCGAGAAGTGTCCATAGTTCCACACTCAGCTTCTTGACCGTTTTGAGTGCACCATCCAGGTACTCATAGTGCACTGCATTTTTCCATACTTCTCAGTGTGAATGCACTTATGCACTCAAAATATTAAGTGTAGGTACAGAAGTACTCAATTTGAGACACAGCAAGCGAGACAGACAACTGCACGATGGTGTAGTGGTTAGCATTGTCGCCTCACAACAAGAGGGTTCCTGTTGTGGGAGCTCCTCTGTGCAGAGTTTGCATGTTCTCCTTGTGTCAGCATGGGTACTCCGGCTTCCTCCCACAGTCCAAAGACATGCAGGTTAATTGGT
The DNA here is from genome assembly GCF_006386435.1 of Epinephelus moara. Classification (NCBI taxonomy): domain Eukaryota; kingdom Metazoa; phylum Chordata; class Actinopteri; order Perciformes; family Serranidae; genus Epinephelus; species Epinephelus moara. Next base: position 20,377,261 of record NC_065507.1, on the reverse strand, counting down.
GACTCTAAATTGGCCGTAGGTGTGACTGTGAGTGTAAACAAAGTCCTGCTAGTGCTAATTTTCTCTGATCTTGGCTTTTTGGGCTTTAAACAGCTATTTAAATCACTGGTGTCCTACGGGAACCCTTCTCTATCATTTAGTAAACACATAGTCCCTGATTAAGTGACATATTATATTGATATTTTATATTACATTCAATGAATAACAATTACAGAACAGAAAAACTGATAAACGGTGCAATTAACCCAAGTAGTGAATGCAATGGCTGCAGGAAGTTTGTGTAATCTAAGCGATTTGAATGAATTTTCAGCAGATTATTTCCTGTGAGTATTGCTTTAGAGATGAGTTTCCCTGATATTTAAGGAATTCTTCATCCAATTCTCTGTCTGTATTATGTATTTTCCATTTTTAACAATCATACATACTTAATACACTCTTTCCTTGACCAATTTAGTGTTTTCTTCTCCCTGAGGCTTGGTCAATGTTCTGTTAGATCTTTGGTTATTTAAACTGCAGGATGAGGCTGTTTAGCAGAGAGTGAAGTCTCTTTGAATATAGCTTGTGTTCAGGTCACCATGTCCTTCTCCTGTGAGGTTGTGTCTTTAATAGTAATATAATCTTTAAAAATCACAATTTCATTTAGTTTAGTTTAGTCCTCACAGAAATGAAATGCTGAGATATAGGCCTGCTATATATATGTATGTATTCATTCATTCATTTTCAGTAACCACTTATCACAGCACTAATGACACTTTAAGGACTGGACTTTCTTGCACAAGTTTTTATATTTTATATTTTACATTCTTGATAATTGTGCCCTATTGTATATATGTCTCTTGTTTTTACTTATTTTATCTTTATATTTATAAGCCTGGGCAACTGGAGGACTGCTTCAACAGAATTTCATTGTTTGTGCAATGACAATAAAGATTATTCTATTCTATTCTATCCTGTTAGGGGTCACAGGGGGGCTGGAGCCTATCCTAGTTGATATTGTGTGGGAGGCAGGGTACACCCTTGACAGGTCACCAGACTATCACAGGGCTGACACATAGAGACAGACAACCATTCACACTCACATTCACACCTAAGGACAATTTAGAGTCACCAGTTAACCTGCATGTCTTTGGATTTGAACATTATATGTTTTCTGTGTTTAAATCCAGCTCTTGACATAAAAAAAGAAATAGAAAAATTAAAAAAAAAGTCAAACCTGACTTCATTGATGTTGCTACTCTGCATATTAAATTCTAGACATTGTGCCTTAGAAATATTTAAAGGAAGAAATACATTGGGGATAGGAGGATGGATGGGAGGGAAGGGCTGTTGTATCATATAAGGTATTACTGTAATTGCCTCAGGGTCATGTCTACTTCTGTTTGCTCTGCACACTCGTGTGGAATGTTTCTGTCCAACCCTGACATTATCTTTTTTTCTGATTGTTTTTCCTTTTTTGAAAACCTTAATAAGATATTTTGAAATAAAAAAGTTTTCTTGCATCGCATAATATCAAGAAGGCCTCAAAACCCCCTGTTAAGCTTTGGCGACCCCTGGTGGATGTCAGGACCCCCGGGGAACCAGTGATTTAAATGAAACTGTGGGAAATGTCCATTTGTTGGAACTTCTACCAGCTCAAAGCTATCTGAGACGTTTCAAGGCACCCAAATTACTGCTCTCTTGTAAGGGGGCACAAACCAAAGTACAGTAGAAAGTACAATATTCCCTCTGAAATGCAGCAGAGTATTAGCATAAAGTAGCATTAAAGCAGAATACTTTAGATTTAGTTACTTTCCCTGTCTGGTAGAAGTATACACCCAGTAACTATGTACCTGATGTGTATACACCTTTTATCCACAGGTTTACCAGCTAATCATTAATCAAGTGCACCGTGAACAAAACAGTGTCCATGGTGATTAATGAACTTCTTCTAACCCTCTAATGTTGCTGTCATCAATGCATTTACTCAAAGACAGATGGTGCTTTATAAAAAAGTGGAGTCATTACGGAGAGTGACTGATGTCTTTGGACACTTCAATCTTTGAAACTTTAATCCAAGGTCAACACAGTCTTTTCGTACAAACATTAAACACAACTGAGTTTTGTGAGAGTAAAAATTTCTAAAGAGTTGATGTGGCTCTGTTATATGGTACCCAAGTGATCGATTTCCGCGATAAAAGCGGGTTGCTTTCATTTATTCTGATGAATACCTGACAATGAGTGCTGGCTGCTGCACTTCCACTGGAATTTGACTTGGCCGTCTGCTGCGTCTGTTCAGCTTTTGGGTAACACAACGAGACGGCCTCCAGCTGATGAATCAAGATGCACACACTGTGATTTCCATGGAGGCAAGTGCATGAGAGAGATCACATACAAATACACCCACTCATACACACACACACACTCACACACACACACACACACAAACAAAACTAGGCAATCAATGCTTCCCCATCTGTGAGCCATCGATCAAGGCAGGAATGAATAGTGAGGGAACGAAACACGAAATAAATGAAGCTCCATTTTATTTCTCTGAAAGACAAACAATGCCAAGATGTTTTGGTCAATATGTTCAACAACAACTGTCAGCGAACAAAAGGCTGTATAACAGCCTTGACAGCATCTCACCTTGGAGAGAATTCTCACACTCTGAATACCTTTTCTTTGAGCACACGACAACAACAACAACAACAACAAGCCTTTTGCAATTAATTGCCAGCAAATCAATAGAAAAGCTCTCACTTAAAAATGTGCACCAGTCTCACTGTGAATTAGGTAGTTTCCACTGATGGTCGGTTATGTCTTTCACTTGGCATCCTCAGATCAAGTGCTCATTAGCGGCTGTTATGGGGCGGATGTACACATGTGTGCTGTTAACCTTGGGAGGTCTGGGAGGAGGAGGAGGAGAGGGGAAGGGCATTGTTTGACAGTGCAGGGATGCAGTAGCAATGTGATGAATAGATTTAACAGTTGGTGTTGTGAGCAATGAAATTGTACTGAATGCAAAGTTATAGACCCCGAATATTAACAAAAATTCTAAATATCACAGGTTTCATGTTTTGGTTTCTAGAGCTGGACTGTGAGGCTTACAAATGTGAATTTTCTGTGAGGAAAAAAAATTATTTACACAGAATGGGCTGATAAGATAGTTGCTCTTCAAGTGTAGGGGATGTGAGCTGCTAGCGTGGCAAAATGCATCAGCCTCAGTACACTATAATTCCTAAATCCTTGCAGAATTACAATCAACTACAAGGAAATTGGTATTGCTATGTGCTACAACTGGGTAAGCTTGAGGAGTGAAGTAGATTTTCACACACCTCTGCAGGCACTCAGTGCTCATCATGGGCTCCATAAATCCAACAGCAGCTAGGCAGTGGTGGGTAGAGATGCACTGAATTTATGGACCTGGAGCACCAGAGGCAGAGGAAGGAAGCGTGAGCCTGATGAGATAAACTTGACACAGCAGTGACATACAGGTGGCGGTTTGAGTGTTTACGCGCGTGTGTCACTCTTGTAAGAGCTGTGTGGGTGTGGGTGCTGAGGATATGCACTATGACATGCAGGTTGGTGACGCACTGAAGGGAAACTTGTCAGCTCTAATGCCGCAGTGGGAAGATTGGGAGACAGGCACTCAAGAGAAGAGAGGAGAGGAGAGGCAGCCTGAATTAAACTGTAAATCAGATGCAGGTTATTATGTGTGTTCACTCACTGTCCTGAGGAGAGAGAGAAATATCCACTGAAAATCACAGTGATAGATGGACTACAGGTGAGCTGATATAGCACATGAGTGAGTTGTTAAACTCATTAGCCTCCGTTAGACTTCCCACCCACGCCAATTCTCAGCTGTTCGTCGAATTCACAAGTGTGCAGACGTTAATTCAGTTATGGGAGATAAACGAGAGGTAGATGCACGAGCTCCTTCTGGTTCACTCAACAATCGTCATGTTTACTCAGCCAGAAACCCATACATCCTCATGCCGCTTCCCCCGCATGCGTATTATGTCACAACAAACCAAGTGCACTGTCTGAATATTTCTCCTGGATGAATAATAAAAACTAGAAAAACAAAGTGCACTCAGACGCTATTTAGCATGACAGATCTAAACAGCTCAGAAGGTCAAATACATCAGAGTAAAGAAGAGACGAAACCAGAAACCCCTCAGAGCGGAGGTTGTTTTAAGAAATGTATTTATAATGGAATAAAAATGTCAACATAAGAAAATAAAGCATATAAAATATAGCAGCCAAACCCTGCCGTCTCTCTCAGTGGTCGCCCAGAGAAGGTCGCCCAGTGTTTCAGTGGGATTTGTTTTAATTCTTACTCTACTGCTCTCCATGCCTTCAAGGTAATTGGCAATCTCATTCCAACTACGCTTGATTTAGCACCCCTGTAAATGTTTTTAGTGTTTAAGGAGTTAGCATCGGGTGCAGCATGAGCCTCCATTCTCTCATGAGTTTCTTAGTGACATTCAGCAAATGGATAGAAACTTCTGGTAATGAAATGTGGGTCTGTTTTTTTCTTTGCTATTTGCTCAACAAGTTATTATATAAAGAAATATAGAAACATTGACTGTATGTGAAGATTTTTTTTTCCACCATTACACTCACAATCTGTCTCTAAATGTCATGATGTGTCCATATAAACATAACACACATGTAGGTCTGTATCTCTCTGTTCTATTAACACGAGCAACTTGTTACTGCTGCAATAAAAAAAACAACACTTTGGACCATTACTGGGGAACCCTGTTGATCACACTGTATTTACACACTGTCTGGGGGACATTAATAGTTCATTACTTGAGGATTAGGTGCATTGGCACTATTGGCGCTCCAGCAGATGATAACAAAATGCCTCTGCGACTGCCGTTCGTTTCTATCTGGTGCCAAATCAAGCAGATTCGACGCTGTTTCAAACGCTGACGTGTTCTTGTGGGAGTTTAGACATGCTGCAGACCTGAATTGAAATGCCACCTGAAGTCCTGAAACACTTCTCAGCAACTGATTGAACTGACGTTGAAAAAGTTTGTGTGTGTCTGGGGGGGAAACCTCTAATAGATATTCCACCCATTTGTGATTCCAGTCACCCAAATGTTCAGAACCATCAATTCACTGAAAACTCTGTATTAGTACAAATGTGCTGCAGTTCGCTCCAGGTCTGTCAGCAGGCTGATTTGCCACAGTTTCACACGTTCTGAAACAGCGTACCAACTACAGCCATTAATGCAACAACAGGTGCTTGAAAAGTATAGTTGAGGCAGTGTGGGTGAACTCATATCTGTGCGTGTGAAAAATAAAGCAAATGACAGAATGATTCAACAACAAGGCGACAGCATGATCACTCACATATGACTAAAATCCAAACTACATGTTTATATCACGAGTTGACATAATGATTTACAAATGCAGGATACTAATTATGATGAAATACTTTTCAAAGAAAGGTAATTTGTTATTATAGAATGAAAACGTTGCCTCAGTATTTGTTATCTCTCCATGAATTATCACAATTTCCACTGGTAGAGAGATGGTGACTCTAGAGTGGGCTCATTTTTTAAGGCTTTTAGGCCCACGTTCTTTTATATGCAGACTTGGAGAGGTATCCAAATGCAAAGGGGGTGCCGAATTGTCAGGCATATTTTTCCAGGGCTAACTAATTTAAGCTTTTTTCTTTTAAGGGGTTGTACTCTCTATATAACAGCCTGCTATCTCAGATTTATGGACATTTTTTTCATAGTTTTGACTGTTACCTTCATTAGTTTCTTCTGTCTTTTGTTTATCTGATAACACTTTAAATGGGAGGATTGTTGCCGGACCATTCAGGAACTTGCCAAGATGTATGTTGGCTTCTTATCGTGTCACAGAGAGACTGGATTGGAATGGAGAGTTTGACCACAATCTGTGAGGTGTGACATATTGACAATCATGCAGAAAACGATGAAACAAAAAGATGGTGAATGATTAATAGGTCAAACACCTCATTTCAACATTCACTCTATTTCCATGCTGCTACTTTAAAAGAGCATATAAAGAGAATTTCTAACCATGACAACCTGCAGGTGAAAAAATGACTAAGATAGAAAGTGAATGTAGCTATTAAAAAAAAAAAAGTACAAGAGCGATACTGCAGCGGTGCCTTCAAGCTGTGTAGAGTTGGTGGCCTAGTTCTGAGGGAGGGTGACTGACAGAGCCTGATGGGCAGATTTGAAATGATGGACACATCAGACATAAGCAAGAAGCGGTGAAGACAGGTGGACGACCGTTGATTCCCACTGTGCAACAGTCAGGCTATCATGCAGTAACACCTTCAAACCGGTCGGTTCAGCGGGAAAACACTAAGTGATGTGTCACAGCCTGTGCAGGAAGTAACCTAAGATCCCTGCTGCTGCTGGTTTGTCCTCATTGTTTCACTTGTGGAGGGATGATTGATATAATACAAGCTACACTCTCTGTAATTGATGAACTCAATCTTTCAGTCCTGTTCCTGATCAGTTAGTATTAAAGGGACAGTTCACCCCCACAAAAATATATTTTTCCTCTTACTTGTAGCACTGTTTATCAACTTAGATTGTTTTTGGTGTAAGTTGCCGAGTGTTGGAATATCGTCTGCAGAGATGTCTGCCTTCCACATTTGAAAAACTCAACAGCAATGTCTCTTTCCAGAAATCATGACCCAGTTACTCAAGATAATCCACAGACCTTGTTGTGAGCAGAACTGTTTTCTTTCTACCAAACTACACCCCCCAACCACCAATCAGTTTGCAGAAGGAAGCGTGCATCTACTGCTAGCTCATTTAGCACCACTGAGCTAACAAACGTCACAGCTCAGTTTACTGTCATGAGCACAAGCCTCTCATCTCTTTTCAGAAATCATGACTCGGTTACTTAAGATAATCCACAGACATTGGTGTGAGCAGTTTCATGTTTGATTTTTTTTCTTCCAAGCGACACCCACCAAACGTGTCACCGTGCAGAAGGAAGTGTGCATCTACTCATGGATGAGAGGCTTGTGCTCATGACAGTAAACATTAATGACGTCCTTTTCGGCTGAGCTATGATGTTTGCTAGCTCAGTGGTGCTAAGTGAGCTAGCAGTAGATGCACGCTTCCTTATGCAAACTGATTGGTGGTTGGTGGGTGTAGTTTGGTAGAAAGAAAATAGTGCCTACATGAAACTGCCCACAACAAGATCTGTGGATTATCTTGAGTAACCAGGTCATGATTTCTGGAAAGAGACATTGGCGACTTGAGCACTACAAGCCGAGTGCCATCTTGTTCCATTATATTAAAGAGAAGGCTGACATCTCCAGCACTCAGTAACTCACACCAAAACAATCTCAGCTGATACATAGCACTACAGGGTAAGAGGGAAAATATGGATTTTTGATTTTGGGGTGAACTGTCCCTTAAAGACCTTGGGCTGTATTCACAAACATTTTAAGAAAAACAATCTCAGAGAGCTCCTCACTTAACTTAGACATTTTTAGTAAGGATTCCTAGCTTAGGAGTGATTTAGGATAGTTCTCAGAGCAACTCTGAGCAAGGAAGGGACAGAAACATTTGCCTTAGTGAGGAGGTGATGTATTCTTTTAACAGGTGTGATTGGTTGTCACAGACACGCCCTTTTGGGAGCCTACAAGATGTGGACACCCAGTGGAAATGAAATGAACTGTACCACAATATGAGACTGTAAAAGTGTTGTCATTGTTTAGACAGACCCAAGTCATCACTGCTGCAACGGTGCATTTTCCCACTTTTTAAAATATCTTAATATTGAACTAAATATTTATTTCTGGCATTATAGTGTTAAGTGGGAAGTGTGTGCGTATCCCTAATGAGATCGACCACAAACATTACCCCTGCACAATCTAATCTGTAGCATTTCATTAACTCGTTGTTATCCAGTCTTCGGAGAATATTTCTCCGATCTCTTTGTCTTTCCACCATTTTCTCCTCTGCGTAAGAAATTCTTAAGCCTCTTAAAAGTCCTCCTCCCTGCTCCTCACAGTTTTCCACCTTAGGGACTCTTTTAAGGTCGAAGATGCTCTGTGAATAACTTTAATCTTTACAAGGACCTAATCTGAATTCTAAGGGGAAATTCTAAGAAAACATCACGACTCTAAGAATTTTCTTAGAATTTCGTCACTTAGAGGAACTCTGACTAGTTTGGGTTTTTGCAGAAATAAAAGTAGAAAATGTCAGAGAGCATCTTGGCTAATGTGAAATAAAAAACTCCTCTAAGCAGTGTGTAAAACATCACATTCAGTCAAAAAGTTTGAACTGCCTTGACATTTGAAAAGAATTCAAATCAACTGCGGATAACTTTTGCTTTACCAGGGACATCTGTTGGGTTGGAGCTGGGTTTCATTCACGCTCTGGCACATCCTTGTGAAAGCTCAATCACTCTTGAACATACCTCTCATCTCGTGTATACGGCACAGGAGACTGTATGTATATTTTTAAGAGAGATATCGTGAAAAGGAGGTGATGAGACAACAAATGTGTCAAAGATGTGGGACAGATGGAGAAGAAAGTAATGTCAAGACACATAGGAGGGAGGAAATGAATGGGTGTCTTTGTGTGTGTATAGCCATCATGGTTTTAAGCAGGTATTCAAAACAGGAAATCATTCTTCCAGCTACTCAGCACCACTCTAGCAATTAATCATTCAATGAGCACCTGCCAACACCTCTGGACATGCATCGCTGTCTTTCAGAGATACCAACAGTTAAAACATTTTTTTAATAGAATATCACTACTATAAAAGAAGTCCGTGTGTCTGTACGTCTGTTTGTTTGTTTGTTTGTTTTCTAGGTTCAGTTGAGTTTGTTGTCTTCTCAAGGCTGTGGTGCTTTCTTCAGCCACAAGATAATACTCATGGTTTTTGGCACTTTCAAAATAAAAGGATTTGAAGGGTGACCTTGCATTAGTCTGTTCATCTTTGCAGCTCTTCAGAGGCAATATACGTTCATACAGTAAATTGTCAGATAAAAAAAGGAACTTGTTTGAAGTTTTTTTTTTAAGAACAATAGAATAACAATATTCAGTACTGATAATCCAACAGAGGACAGAAATAATTTAAAAAGGGAAAAAAAAAGGAAACAGCACAATGATAAATGACTGAAAATACTGCATAGTACAAATGCCCCGTAGCTGTTTTTGTCCGTCCTGTCTGACACAGTACAGAGGGCCAACAGGGACAGACCACAATGAGACAGACTCATCAGTTTCTCCTATCACCAAGGAAAAAAAAATCACCCAAGGAGACTCCAAAACTGACTACTGGCTGTTGCCTCTCGGGCAAAACAAGGTTCACAGCACTGTTCTGCCCTTTAAGATCAAGCTCCAAATGGCTGAATCAAAATACCATGTGATCTTTGATCCCTGGAAAGAGAGGTGGCTGCTGGGAAATCAGTCCTGTTAGAATCACTGGGCGTTATTCAGGTTCACTGCTATTTGTGGTCTTATCCCACTCTATGCTCTCCTCACTGTGCGTAGGAGAGGGGAGGGTCCCAGTGGCCCCCGCGGGACGCATCCTCAGTCCCTGGAAGCGCCGGCACTCGGGGCAAATGCGGATGTGGCTGCACCCCCTCGCAACTAGGGCAGCCTCCTGTGCCAGTCTGTGGGAGAGGGGTTCAGGCAGTCCGGTGCCCCCGCACAGCTTGCCGTTGCTGAGACTGACGGCGGCAGCTCGCGCCCGACGCTCCTCCAGGGGCAAAGGTCGCGGCCGCAGCATCAAAGCCGCCCGCCGGCGCCTCACCTGCAGGCTGTCGCGACACAGCACGATCCCATGGAGCTCCCGCAGCATCTCCTCACACACTGACTGCTGAAAGCACACAAACAGGGAGAAAAAGATAGGGGAGAGGGGGATAAGAGGGGGAGAGAATGGGAGAGAGGCCAGACATCTCACTGACTGACTGACTTGATCAGGACAAACTGATGTGACTGAACATCACGGACACATAACATACACATTTCATCTTTATAATCAGTGTACAGTGGGAACAACAGAGAGACGGCTGGTGTAGCTTCAACAACCATCAGAATAAATAACACATATAGTACATTTTGAACTTTTAACTTACTGTTCAGACACATACAGACATGTAACACATACATTTTATCTCCAGGGCTGCTGTCGGACTGCTCCACTGGGTATCTACAGTATGTAAACTCAAATAATAACAAAGACAGACATGATACTACAGCTCAAGTGTAAAACAGGACAGGCTAATCATTGATCCACGCATGCTGCACATGTAACAACAAGGATGCATACACACACACACACACACACACACACACACACACACACACACACACACACACACAGGTTTACGAGTTTGAGTGAAGAATCAATCTATGCTGCTCAAGAAGAAGAAATCACGAGTTTTTTTGACTTTCACATTCTGAATGTTTATTGAATTATAATCACAGTGTGGAGTCAATTTGAAAAGACAATTATCAAGTATCGTTTAAAGGAATCACATCAGAAATAATTATAACACTGCATGCACATCTTTCTCTGATGTACAAGTCACCAACTTATTTTTTTAATGTTAGCGGCATCCCCGCCTCAAGAATACCGCAGCAGAGCTCCATCCTGAAAATTGAAATTGGCCTGATGAAAACGCCTCTCCAAACAGCAGGAGGTCTGTGACAAGACTGGACACACTTCTCATATTGCTTTCAAGTCCCCACCCCAGATGAAGCTACACTGAAATTGATATGACTCTATATATATAGTTTTGATCCATCTTTTTTTGATTCATCACAGTTTTTAGGATTATAATAATCACACACTATCTGTGTGACATCTCACAGCGAAAAATACTTATAGTAGCTTTTTATAATGTAGAAATCTTTCATTTAAAAAAAATGATATTCTGTTCAACACTCCACAACTAATCCATGACTGTCCATCATCCCCCCTGTGATGGAATGAATGACTTCTGACCTCAGACGACTGGATTCTGAGCAGAGATGCGCACAAAATACCGAGCATCTTTTAAGTTAAAAGATGACTGGATTAAGGCTAAGAGAAAACAACCACAATTATTTTAATGAATAAATGCTCATTGGCAGCACCCTGTTAGCATATATTCACCACCAATAAGATCAGACTACATTCAATTTTCTATATTATATTACAATATTCTATTAAATATATATATGTATGTATCTTCTACTGCTTTAAATAGAAAATCATATATGCAGGTACTCTGAGTGAGGTATAAGTGAGGTATATCTTTGGTTTTGTGCTGATTATGTCACATAGGCTGGACGCAGGAATGCTGGGTGTCAAGTGGAACCCAGAGGAAGACGAAGATGCCTGCTACACTTCTGTCAAAGCTGTGCACTGTGGGAAAGCCTAGCAGCTCCACGAGGGGCAGGGTGCCAGGGAGGGGAGAGGGAGACAAAGCAGATGCAGGTTAGATAGCCCTCTCTCACCTCATTTCCTGGCGCCTGTCTTAACATCCAGACAAACTCCAGCACTGCCATGAAGATAGCCACCAGCAGGCCACACACCAGCACCACGAAGATGCCGCCGATGTTCTCCATGCCCAGACCTGGAGACGACAGGATGTGGTGGGAGGGAGCGAGAGATGACGGGAAGAGGGATTTGTAGAGGAAGACAAAGGTGGCAAAGAAAGTGAAATGCTGTTCCAAACACACGGTCTGACAAGCTGAAGTGGAGCTGAAGAACAAGCAGATGAGGATTAACCGGAGACCAACCTTTGGCACGGTGGTCCTCCTCCTTTGGACACTTGCCACCATCCCACCACTTCCTCTTGAGGATCTCCAAACGATTGTCCTCCTGCATTTTCAGGATGGCCAGGTCAAACTCATCACGGTACACTGAACCTGCAGGGAAGAGAAGGGCAAAGCTCAAAGCTGAACACTGCCAAAAGTCTTCTAACAAGGTATCCTAACTTAAAACTGAACCTTCAGACAAAAGACAAACTCACTATGTTACAATACTTCACCCTTTAACTCAATTACTCACCCGGTGTTATGCTGATTTTGTAAATAAATCATTGTTTTTTTCGCATGCCTCCTTTGAATGAAGAATCCAAAAACTGGGAAAATTCTTCATGAACTGAAGTCATAAGCAGCCGCATTTAACAACAGTAGGACTGCATTTAAACATCTGTTTACAAACTCTCACAAAGCTCATACAGTATAATCCAAGTCTAATTTATTCAGTCGTATGCTCAGTGCTTCCTAAACAGACAACACGTCCAAACTGACAGAAAAGTGAAAGTTATTTATGCTCTCTTCAAAGCCAGACAAAGTCAGATTGTGTGTTATTGTGTGACTATGAATGGGACTCTGAACATGTGAATCTGAACTAAACCTTTCAAGGTCCAGTGTGTACGATTAAGGGAAATATATGGACAGAAATAGTATATAATATTCATAACTATGTTTTTATTAGAGTATAATCACTTGACACTCCACAGAGTTTTTGTGTTTACGTGTTGGCCACTATAGTTCTGCGACACGCGTGGCACATGGGAGAAGTTTCAGTTGGTTGCAATCTGCAACCTAACCACTAGAAGGCACTGAATCCTACACACTAGCAGTGTTAGGAGTAGTGTTATTTTGTTACTGTTACGCCACTACTTTTGGTGGTGACTAGACATAATTACTTTTTTAAATGGGTAACAGTTACAATTACTGAAATTTAAATGGGCTCGTTATTCGTTACTTTTGTCTTGAACATAGCTGACAAAGGCAGCCTAGTCCCCAGAGTTTTTCCCTCTTATGATCTAATGTCACCTGTAGTGATGTGAGCTCATGTGAGCAGCCTTCACTCCCTCCGTCTTGTGTATGTGTGTGTTTATGTTTGAGAGAGACAGAGAGAAAAACAGAGGGAAGAGAAGGGAAGGTCGAAGGTGGACTATTGCACACAATGTCTCTGTAAGTTATTAATAACTTAACATTATTCAGAATGGCGCAGGATCCACCAGTTGATGAGCGCATCACTAGTCACCCGACCTTGCAGCAGCAACTGAAGGAACTGAACTGGCGTGAATAAGTCAATCAATTAAATAGCATTAGACTGTAACTGCACACAGTTCACACACTTTGACTTTGCTTTCCTGGAAATGTGGACATTATTTTTCCATCCTCATGATCAAGGACAAATTAGGCCTACGGTGGTGATTTACAGTCTATGTGAAGGATGTGAATAACTGTTAAGGTTACAAAGGATAAACTTCACTTTGTTTATGTTTTTGTACAAAACGTTTATCATTTTTATTTGATTTGGCCTATCGGAATAAGAAATTACTGTCAAATGTCTGAGTTATTTCATTTCACTCTGCCAGGAGTATTAAAAACTGACTTGTGTTGCTTGATTTGAAGGCCCGTTGAGGCTACAATAAATAGCCCTATCAAAATATATCGTGTTTTATTCTTCCTCTCTTTACTTTTCATCATTGTGATAATGGGTACAATCATATATAAAATTTGACAGTCATCTTGTGCCACACTGTTCCACAGCAACACTAAATTGATATAGCTATGTGTGCCTTTTTAGAAGTAACACAGAATTTACCTTCCCTTGTAACTAATGACCTCTATATGCAGTAATTCTGTCCATCCATCTTCATCCGCTTAACCAGGGCCAGGTCGCGGGGACAAAGCACCCCAGACATCTCTTTCCCTCGGACATCCATTCCCTCCAGATGTCTGAGCTCCTCACCCTATCTCTAAGGCTGAACCCAGCCACCCCAAAGAGGAAACTCATTTCTGTTGCTTGTATCCGCAACCTCATTCTTTCCGTCACTACCCAGAGCTCAAGACCATAGGTGAGGGTCGGGATGTAGGTGGACCAGTAAATCGAAAGCCTCGCCTTCTGTCTCAGCTCCCTCTTCACCACGACGGCCCGGCGCAGTGCTCGCATCGCTACAGGAGCCACACCAAACTGCCAATCCATCTCATGCTCCATTCTATCCTCACTCGTGAACAAGACTCTGAAATACTTGAACTCTCCGCTTGAGGCAGTAACTCTCTCCCAACCTGGAGGGGGTAACTACTGGTTTCCAGCAGAGAACCATGGTCTCAGATTTGAAGGTGCTGACTCTCATCCCACCTGCTTCACACTCGGCTGCAAACAGTCCCAGTGCATGCTGGAGATCACGGTGTGATGAAGCCAACAGAACCACATCATCTGCAAAAAGCTGAGATGCAATTCTGAGGTCCCCAAACCGGACCCCTTCCTTTCCCCGGCTGCTCCTCAAGATCCTGTCCATGAATATCACAAACAGGATCGGTGACTAGGACAACCCTGGCAAAGGCTAACATCCACCAAGAACATGTCTTACTTTACCCCAAGTATATAGACACAGCTTTCACTTTGGTCATACAGGGACCGGATGGCTTTTAGCAGCGAGCCCGGTACCCCATAGTCCTGCAGCACCCCCCGAGAGACGGGGTTGTAAGCCTTCTCCAAGTCCACAAAACACATGAAGACTGGATGGACAAACTCCCATGAAAAGAGCTGGTCCACTGTTCCACAGCCAGGGCAAAATCCACATTGCTCCTCCTGAATCTGAGGTTCGACAATCGGTCAGGGTTTCATCTTGCTACTTAAAAGGTGAATTATGGCTTTGTGTATAATTAATTGAGCATAGCGTTAGTTCAGGCAGGACACTATGTCAAGCTCAGCTCACATCCCAGCTACATCAGCTGATCTCAAACAGTTCAATCAACTGATGGAGCAGCTGATTGATGGAAGGGAGTCAGCTGATAGATCACATGATTCCTTTCTATGCAATCAATTGGCAAATCTCATTGATAAAGTAAAGGTAAAGTTCCACTGATTGTCACACACCTGAGTGTGTGAAATTTGTTCTCCGCATTTGACCCATCCCCTGAGGGAGCGGTGAGCAGCAGCGGTGCAGCGCTCGGGAATCACGTGGTGATCTAACCCCCCAATTCCAACCCCTGATGCTGAGTGCCAAGCAGGGAGGCAATGGGTCCCATTTTTATAGTCTTTGGTATGACCCGGCCGGGGATCGAACCCACGACCTCCCAGTCTCAGGGCGGACACTCTACCACTAGGCCACTGAGCTGGTCGCTGGTCATTGAGGTCGCCCTATTTAAAATGCTGTGACCTGCCTACTGTTGCTGCTTCCTCTGCAAGCCTCTTTGCGACCCGCCTCCACCCCAGCTCCTCCTTTTCATGCTGTGTCTGACTTATCAATGTCATTTCTGTTTGTCATTGATGCTGCTCTGTTCTGTTCCTGGGGGGAGGGTCTTTGTTGCTACCTTAGGCTTTCCATGTAGGCGCATGGAAGGGTAGGGAGGTTTGCTCTCTTTGCCTCAGGCTTTCTTCATTTGCACATGGAAGGGCAGAGAGGTGTGCTCTCTCCGCCTTATGCTTTCCACGTAGACGCGTGGAAGAGGCCCGAGGAGAGGCAGAGAGGCCCCAAAACGGATCCATACCACCAAACTGCTGGTTTTCTTTGACTACAGTATGACTGAATTAGTATTAGTATTAGTATTAGTATTAGGAGGTGTCTGGCTTGCTTTGAAGAGAGCCTAATTAAGTGTCACTCTCGATTCACTTCCCCGTCTTGCTGCTGTTAAAGGCGGACCCCAAGAATTCTATCTGTTTTTAGATTCTTCGTTCATGGGAGGCATGCGAGAAACACATGTTTTCTTCATGAATTCAAGGCAACACAGTTACTGATAAACGAGTGATCATTTTCGGGGTGAAGTATCCCTTTAAATCGAATGACATTTTTATGACTCTTTCTTCTGATTTGCCATAGTGAATGGGAATTACTGTATGTCACTCCATTAGAGGACTTTGTTTCAACAAAATATAAGATTTCAAATATAAGATTTAAGGGCTTAGTAGGATTTTGCAGTGTTCTACAGGTCACATCACAGTGTGTGATATGGAACGTCAGCCACTAAAGAGAGGGTTTATCTATCCTCTAAAGATCAAAGGAATTGAAATTAATCTTGTTTACTTTAAGGTGTGTTTTTCCCCCGTGTGGAGATCGACTCAAGCTGAGATCAAAGTGTGAGTAAACCAAAGTGTTTATACTCTCAGTGCAGCCAACGAGTCGTACAGCAACAGTTCCACATTCAACAGGAACAATATTTCAAATTCCCTTTCTCTTGTCCTCACTTCTCCCATCACAGCATGAAAACAGCCGCTCTATTAAAGTCTAGCAGTCTTTTAGTTTCTTACTTTTTGCATCATTTTCCTCCATGAGAGCAGCTAATGGTTTGGCATTGCTGAGGCTTTACTTTTCAATTTAACTGTCCAATGTGACGTTTATGGTGTATCCTCCGACTAATGCCTCTGCTCTTCATTCCCCCTTCTTAGCTTCAATTATACAGTGTATCTAGGCAAAACCGTCAGTTTCTGTCCTCTGCTGCCTTCATTTTACACCCAACTTCCTCTCCCTTCCACTTTTCAAGTTATTCCTTTCTTTTCCCTTACTTTTAATTCGTTTCCCCCCCTCTAATTCTCCACCCCATCATTCTCCACTCACCCAGTGGCATGCCGATGCCATAGCCCTTGGTGTCCAGCAGTCCTCCAATCTGAGTCAGGTTGCAGTTCCTCTGGCGGTAGTACTCGTTCATGGTGCTCTCTAGCAAGTAGGCGTAATTGGAGTTGAGGACACGGGCGATGCCCTCCTCCGTGCTCTTCACGAACACGCTGGGCTGTTTTGAGTGCATGAAGTTCCACATACGCTGGTAGGTCTGGTAGCGAGAGTTCTGCAGAGCGGCGAGAGGCGAGACACAATCAGGAGAAACAGACACATTCGGATGTGAGAGACAGTAAACAAAAGTCACATCAGTCGCAGATACTTATTTCTCAGTTTTGCAGAGGTGGAGATTGGTTTTCATTTGTTATTCTTTTTCATTTTCTTGACTGATGGATTTATTCAAATTCTCCAAAAGGGTTTGCTGCAGTTATATGCAAATGTTATTTTTTCTTGAGCAGATCTTTTTCCACACGAGTAGCTTCAAAGTTTAGAACAGAACCTTCACTTAACATCTCCACCTGTCCTCTACTTTCTCTTGGCCTGTCTTCTTTCAGTTATTCAAGGTCCAGTGGATGTGAAAGCACAGAGAAAGACGAGGCTAATGTGTCTCTTTCCTTCCCTCCACATCATCCTTCACTGTCCGTCTCTCTGTAACACTCACTTTCTGTGTTCCTCACTCTATTTCTATCTCTCTGAGGTCAACTCTTGAGAAGATGAAAGAGGATAGGGTGTGCATCCCTTAGGGATGTAGACAGAACCCCATCTCCCTGAGGAGAAGGGTACTGGATTGTTGTGGCAAGGGGGAGATAGGACACAGATACAACCTGTGGTTGGAGGAGAAAAACAGGAAGGACAGCAGGATGATGAGGAGGATAACATCACTGATTGCCAACAGATCGCTGCAGGCTCTTGGTTGAGTCTGTGTGTATACATGTATGACTATAAACCTATCATATACAATGATATGTGAAACCTCTGACCTGGAAGAAGGTCATTGTGGATCCTCCGTGCATGGTGCCGTACTCTATCGCCGTCTGATCTGCCAGGTCGTCTACTGACTCTATCGGCACCTCCATCCTCTGGACTGTAAGGAAGGCAGCCAGGTTGGCGGTGTAGGATGAAATGATGATTAATGTGAAGGCCCACCTGTAGAGGAAAGGCAGGGGACAAGAACATATGTATTCACCTATAAAAGTATGTAAATGGGCAGGCTGGTGTATGAAGATAGATTGTCTGGGTGAAAGTGTGGGAGGATTAAAATAACTGCGCACCTGAGAGGAGAAGACACTGCAGCATTTTCAGTGGGTGGATGCATGAATGGGTGGGTGTGAATGGATAAAGGTGACAGTGGTCGGGTTGGGATGAAAGGAAGTGAAGTTTTAGCTGCAGAGGCAGACATACACAGACAATGTCTCATGTATGCACATGCACAAACGCCATCACTACCTCATCTTGAACCCTGATTTCCTGGAAACCTGGAATGAAGCCTCAAAATCACATCACTGATGAAATGCATTCCATGATGGAGCAATTTGCACAAAATAAAACATAATAGAGTTAAATGGGTGTATACCTGAGTGGAAAGCCGAAAACATGCAAATGCACTGATGTTTGTGTGCCTCTGTAGCCGATACTAACCACACTCCGCTGACACAACGTGTGGACAGAGCTCTGGGAGCAATAGTGGATCCTTGCTGCATAAAGCCTCCAACAGGGAACCAGAAACTGTTGCCAAGTGAATACTGGTTGATCAGCAGGTTACAGCGACCCTTTAGACAGGGGTGGGGGTTGTACCACTCATAAGGTGTCAATCTGGGGAGAACAAGACAATGAGGTTAGACAACAGAGAGAGTCAGAGAGGAGGAACACAGGCGATGAGAGTGGGAATGAAAGTTGGATTAGGTATTCTGACGGGAGCAAAACTCAGGAGATAGGGAGCGAGCGAAATGGAGAAAGAAAGGGAGAGATAGATGCGGAGCAAAACAACTCTAACAGTCAACCGAGCTCAAAGTCACCTTGGCTCTCTGGAGGAAACCAACCTGCTTTTCATTCCCCATGTGCTGCCTACTTAAACAGTGGGGATGAAGGCAATGTAATTGGTATGTTCAAATGGTGCTGCGTGAAGCTCAAGTTATGTGACAACTCTGTTGTGTGCAGCAGTCTCTGCCTCAAAACCATGGAATAATTTCCATTTAATCTGCCAAAATTAACAAAAAAAAGTTACACAGACAAAAGCTCATACAGGAAAATAAGTTAAAAGGACAACTTAATTGAGTCTTACACAGTTTTAACACAATACTCATATCCCCATATGTACATAACAAGAGTTCTTGGTTACTGCTATCATTCTTCCTATTTGTACGATCTATTCCGAAATCAAGTGGGTATCTTTCAAAGCTTAAGTAGAACATTTTGTCTTTACATTTCTCTTTCTCTGATGGAGTAATGGCAACAAAAATAACTGTCTTCATTTCATTTCATGCTTTCCACCATGAGGAATTTCACACTACAGAGACAGTAACTTTGGTGTTGTTACGGCCCGGCTTAAAGGCTGCAACAGAGATGGGAGACAAGTTGACTTTACAAAACAGAAAAAGCATCTTTATTTACAAAAGTAACAATAAAGAACAGCACAAATGTGAAAGTCAGTAATGAGTCATGTATACGTGTATGGGTGTGTGGAAGTGTCCAACAGAACAGCAGCTGTGCCAGCGAGGGAAAAGAGAGCCTGTGGGAAGGTGGTGAACTTTTATGTCTTTAACCAAACTGGGCAATAGTGCGGCTCATGAGGTTAATGACGACTCTCTGCCTTGAGTCAGATCCTGTAAGACAAAGACCAGCCGGCAAAACAAGCACGTGGACACCTTGTGGAGCAGAGGGGTCATCACAGTACGTGATTTGTGTAATTCAGACTGCTGAATATTAGCTTCTTCAGCTGAACTTTGGAATATATCTTTGCGGCAATTACAATTAAGCCCCGTTTTAACCGAGCAGTTCGGTACAGTACACCTTTTCTTCATTTCCACTGTGAAAAGTTGTGGATGGTACCAATGGAACCACGTCTTACCGTCCCCATTTTTGGTCCCCCCTCTGTTGGGGTACCTAGCACACAGATCTGGTCCTAAAAGGTGGAGCTGTGAACACTGCAGTTTGTTGATTGGTCAATAGAGGACGGTCACTCTGCTCAGGGCTGAGTTGTGGCTGGTTTTGAGGCTCATGTAACCACTGTTCATACCGTGGAGAGTTTTATTGTAGACTGTAACTATAAAATAAAAGGATGTTTTGCTGCCTCTTGCAGCAGCTGGAGTTGGAGAAAAAATACCTTAATTCACTGGGCCAACTGTCAGCTACTTTTAAGGTGGAATGTTTACTTGTAACGCAGCCTGTTTTATTTTGTTCTGAAAATGTTGGTGTGCAGCCTCGATCTGTGGACGATAAATGAGGTGAAGACTGACAGAGGAGGAAATACAGTGAGTGCTGGATTGAGCACTGAGTATAAACAACCCCACCCACATTTAAGGGCACTGCTTGCGGTCGAAACGCCAGGGTCTAGGTACCGTGTTTGAAGGGTTACTTTTGGCTCCAAAGGTACCATACTGAAAGTGTTTGGTGAAACTGGGGCTTTTGAGCCACTGATAACTTTGTAAATGTACATTTCAGCATGCAGGTATTGTTTTAGGACAGTATGACTGTACACAAAACATTGTTCTTAACAAATCTCAGCAAAAACATAATTAAAGCATATTATTCACACTGTTATTATCAAATCACATCACTCTATTTAATTACAGTTTACCACCCACAGAACGCTCTTCTCACAGGTAATACATCTACCTGTCTGGGGACTGATAATTTTAATTCCAGGAGGTGTTTCATTAGACATAAATTAGCATTTTTGATAAAGTGTCTTCATAAAATAAAGTGTAATTTAATAACATTTCTGTTGTACATAAGCACTAGTAATATGCAGCAGCAGCAGTGCCAGTTCCCTCCCTGACCAGCAGGTGCCAGTATGACGCTGGAGACCTACCACTGGGAGGAGAACATCTCTTTCACTGTGATGTGGGAGATCGACCAGACAGATAGAGGAGAGACTGAAGAAAGGCAGGAGAACAGACACCTGTTTCCTCCTCTGTATAACCCCCAAACAAACCCTGTGTGTTTTCACTCTGTGCTCTCTACCCCTTCTGTTTGTGTCTCGCTGTTTTCTGTCTCATCTGTACAGTGTCTTTCACTGATGAGCTCTTTACCTGGCCACCAGAAAGAGGACGCAGCTGACAGCCAAGTAGGCCAGAAGCATGAAGAGCCAGACACCAGGGGAGAAGGGATCCAGGAAGGAGAAGTAGCCTGGCCTACGTCCCTGAAACACACACACACAAACACACACACAGCGCAGGGGTTAAAATCATTAAAGCCTGCACAGACCGTGTAACCCTTTGATCCCATGTTCAATCCACACAAATCAACGCAACATGGGCTTCTGCTGAACGAGGAGGTGAGAGGTTAAATACGTACTTGTAAAGGTGAAGATGAACTAATTAGCATGTGTAGAAAACATCTCTAACAGTCTCTTACATCACCCCTGCAAAGTGAGTGCCAAGATTAATTAAAACGAAATGTTGCTGTATTTCAGTGTTGATTCTTTCGCCCCAGGCTGGATGTGGTCTGTTTTAAACAACATTTACCGCCGCCTGTGTAATTTGGAGAAGATGAAAAAGGTGACTGGTACAGTAAATAAAGGGATTTCGATGTGATAAGCCGAGATTTTCCTGTCCTAAACTGATAACAATATAATTATATGAATCTCATTTGCATGTAAACATTCAGATCAACATTGTATGCGAGCACAAACTCAGTCTGCCATGAATTGTCAACAGAGTGGCACAGGGCTGTATATTGATACAACATCACAGATAAGAGGTTTTATTTCCAGGATTCTGGCACTGGAAAACTTAAAAAAATAACCGAATTAACCAGCTTTTTCCTAACTGCTTCCTGTTAATTGGTATAAGCTTTTATATAAAAATGAATTGGATACAGGTCCAACCATAAAGAACAGGTCAAAGCTATGAGCCGACAAAGACAAGAGTCACCGTTTGCACTCTCCACATGGTTGCATGCAGGGAGAAAGAAAGGTCGAATAACCAACTAAACCATTACAGCTACATTAAATCAAAATTCATTTAAGTGACCTATAGTTGACTTCCTGTTTGACTGGGAGCGCACAGTGTCCCTGCTTGGAGGGAAAAAAAGGGAAAGAGATTAATAGCTTTGGCTTGGACAGCAAAGCTAGCAGTGCCAAAGCAGCTGAGGGCTGTTATGTATCGGTTTGGATTGGTAACCAGTGGTAGAGGAGATAAAGTGGCTAAAATAGGGTTGGCAGCGAGCAGTGCAATGGGAATATAGGGGCTAATTCCTAATGTGTTATTTCCAGCACCAGCAGCTATTGTCCTCTAAATGAAACCAATTACTGGTGATTGTGTGTGCTTATTTACGTGCATGTGCGTGCTCATATTTCTCATGTCCATGTTCCGCATATAGCCCGGCTGACCCATCAGCAAGGGAATATTAGCCATTTACACGCAGATGCACGTCCGCCATCTGTTAATGACTATGAAATGGAAGTGGTTGTCAGGGCCGGCAACGCAGTTAAATAGTGGAGGTGATCAAACAGCCAACTGTCCAAGTGTTGTTATGAGAGTAGATATTCCTTATCTTTCATTTCTGTCTACAGGCAGCGTTGCGGAGCCCACCTGAACAAACCCAAATCGCTTTTATGCAAAAATAGTCAATTAGGTGCTCCTGGGGGATATCATGCATGCCAAAACACTGCGGTAATACATTTCTAAGGCCCTCCAAAATTAAATTTGCAGCAAGAGGGTGAAATTATTTTGGTGGGTATTTGTTATGATAAACGAACCCCCATTTAGACTTGCACAGAGATGAAAATTCATTAATGCGTCTGTAATCACTTGCATATTAGCCTGACTGAGTAAAATAGGAGTGGTGCAGAAAGCAGGAGAGTGTAATTCAAATGATTCAAATCAGCCTGCCACTTTTAATGTCTGTCTGTCTGTCTATCTATAGAGCGTAACGCTTATGATGATGATGATGATAGCCGTCTCAAAATAGAATAGTGAAGTGGTGAAACACACAATGGCCGTCTCAGGGGTAGGGTATTGTTGTAAAATGAGTCTCACTGCCAAGCCGTCTCTTGCTGGCACTGGTATTACTGGGGTAACAGCAGTATGTGCTGACATGAGTCCTCCTGTTTGCTGGTCCAGTTTGGTGCATGCTGAACCAGCGTTTTCTTAAATGCTTGCCCCGCGTGTCCACATCTTAAGCTCCCACCAAGGTGCTATTATTAAGATGAAGAGAGCTGCAGAGACGCAGGACACCCATGCAAACAGATGGTGGAGAAGTGGAGGTTCAGGAGAGCAGATCAGAAATAGAGACAGAGAGAAATGTAGGAAGAGACAGAAATCACAAGGACAAAAGGGAAAACAGTAGGAGTTGCGTGCTGCTGAGAAATCTTGACTTTTGTGGTGTAATATTTGTGCTGTAACACTCGGAGACAAAGTTATGTTTTCAGGAGCTGGAGGGGAAATTATCCATGGTGACACTGCGAAAGACTCACTAATGAGCACACAGACATTCAGATAGGCTAAATGGAACTGCATAAAAATGTATTAAAAGTCTGTGCTTCCAAAATGTGTCAGGATATTTTCCTCTGGAAACATTTCTTTTCTCCATTTTACAAACATTTGAGGTCTCGTAAACTGAGTCCTAGAAAGAACAGGCTTAATTAAAAGAATACTTCACCTCGCAAACGATCATTTCTATATGAGTTACTCATCCTGCGCTGTGTTTAATTCAGGAAGCACCCTATCTCTTCATATTTCTTCTGCAAACAATCCAAACCCTGAGAAATTCTTGATTAACTGAAGTCATATGGGGCCACATTTAACAACAGCAAAACTATATCAAAACATCCATTTGCATACTCTCACGCAACTCCTGCAGTATAATTCAAGCCTCATTTATCCAGTCATATGCTCAGCACTTCCCAAACACATGCATTTTTGCTAAAATCGTTAATTGAAAACAATGAAACTACAATGTGTGCCATAATGTTATGTTTTGGAAACAGCACTAATCAATGGATCAATCTGCTATGCATAATCTGAAAAGGCTCTCCTGCAGCGATGAACCAATGATTGATGATTAACACTCACTTAACAACTCTACAGGGCGTTTTTATGTCTTTTGAGCTCATGGTTTGATTTCACTGCAGCAACTTCACTGTTTTCGTGTTCATTTCAGCCTCATTTCCACACTTCCTCCTCCTACTGGACGCTACCTACCGAGCCCCAAACAGCAGTGTCTAGTTGGTGAACATAACGGGGCATTTAGCAGCTAAAGAGTCAGGTATTTCCCTCAGGGGTTGGTGGAGACCAAAACAGAGCTTAAAGAGAGTGAATATTGGACTTACATTCGTCAGGTTGCTGGAAACACAAATTAAATTGGTGCTAACGTTGGACTTGTCTGCTGGATGAGTAAATTTTCTAAGCAACACATTGAGTATAGTAGCTTTATAAAGGTGGTGTTGCGCCATTGTTGTGTTTACAGCCTGTTGTGTGGCCAAAAAATATATAGAAGCAGGTTTAAAGGAAAAGTGTGTATGATTTAGGGGCATTTAGAGGCATCTAGCTAGCAGTGCAACCTGCCTTCATCGTTCTTTGTTCAAGAGGTTTTTACAGGGAGTTGAGTTATCCACAGAGGTCTCCTCCTCCTCACCAAAACAAATGGACCGGGTGATTACAACCAGTAAAACACAGAGTGAAACAATTTCATCATTTTACAAATCAGTGATTCTCTAACGTTGTTTGGCACGTCTGAGACAGGCTGCTAGCCTAGCACCTGCTAATGTGTGCTTGCCTTTACCTCCTATAACGTAAGATTGAGATGTTAAGGAAAACACAAGAAGAAAATATACTTATTATATTATAATCCATTACTGCCAGTATATCCTCATATATCCCACACACTGGAGCTTTAAAGTGGCTTTCCCACATTTTCCTTGTTGACAGACTCCTGTTGCCTGTGGTGTTAAGAAATGATGTCCTTTGCAGATGCTTTCCTGATGCATTTTTACAACCGAGGGCTCAGTGTCGCTGATGTTAGCACGGTTATGAATAACTTATGTATATAAATATTGAGTGTATTTAGTAATTCATAAGTTATCAGTGATGAACTGACTTGAGAGAGCGATTCCAGGAAACCACTGGTACCTCCCAGTCCGTCCAAATGGCACTAGGTTTATTGTCTAAACAGTGAGCTCATATAGGTGGTCTGCTCTGTCTTCATTTTGTAAGGTGAGCCTGTGTGTGCAAGACAAACTGTCGGCAGCTGTGTGTTTGTGTGTGCGCGCGCTTGTGTTTCAAAGCTTGTCAGCAGCTGTCTGTGCTGTCAGTCATCAGCAGCAGGGCAGATACACTACGTGCTTGGGCAGCCCAGCGCACAGGGAGCACCAGTGCCGAACACAGAGGCAGCAGGTAGCTGACGCCTGGCTGGGGAAAACACAGCAACCGTGGCTAATCTTGCAGATACTATTTAACGGGATATACACACTCGGATGAGACAGAGGACTCCAAAACTATGACACGATGAACAAACAAACTACAAGCACCGACGTTAATAATTGCCCTAGCGCATGAGTTAGATATTAAAAGTAAACCCGCTGCAATAAAGGGATTTCAGAATAGAACAAGCACCAAATGTGAGTATAAATTATAGCCACAGGTTACCCTGGCTCCTCACACATAAACATTTGCTGCTGTGTTTGAATTATTTTTATTAGAGGCAGGGGAATCATTTTATAAAGGTTTATCGTCACGTTAAGATGATAAGAGGGCGTAAGGCAAATCAAAGGTACGGGAGAGAATGCAGACGTGGTGCAAGGGCGAAACATTCTTTACGACCTGCTTTTTATGAGTACATCTCAACAAATAGAATAGCGAGGAATTGCTGCCTATTATAGTATGTGTATACCCCTTCTTCCCTCTAAACACGCAGGTGAAGGGCTCATTCATTTTTACCTTGCACTGCCCTTGCTCTCTCTCAACTTCCAACTGTCCCTCTTTCATTGCCCCCCGCCTCTCCCCGTCTCGAGGGATTGCCTGCATGCCAGGAGGGTGGCTGAAGGAGCTGGTGAGGTTATCCAGTCAAGGATTTCACCTAGTCATCCTGCCTCTTGGTATTCATACCACACTGTTGCCCCCTGAGGCTGCCTGCCTGAAAACTGACTCACTGAAGGAGACGTCCCATTGTCATTTCAACTCTCTCTCTCATTTCTCCGTCATCTCGCCACCCCATTTGCTTCTCTTTCTGCCCATTTCTTGCTAATTCTCTTTTATGTTGTCTTTCTTCCTCTCCCTCCCTGTGTCCCCCCACCTTCTGCCTTTGTTCTAGGCCCTTTGATAGTGTGTGTGCATTTCTAATTGTGTCAGAGCTGAGGATGTCAGCTACTATGGTTGTTGAGATAGCCGCGGGGGCAATCTGAAGAAAGCAGCTGATTTGGCAGAGGTCAGAGGGTCATATTCCTAACAACTTCCCGCTGTCTCTTGGGCTCACCAGGTTGTCTGTCTTTATGTCTGTGTGCTTTGAACATGCCTGTGACTTTGTGACTGTGCATTACAGTGTGAAACTATGTGTGTGTGTGTGTGTGTGTGTGTGTAGGCGCAAGGCTACATGTGTCTGTGACTGTGTAATTTTGTCTGGGGTCGTGTGTGGCCAGAGAATCAATAAAGCTCCGTATGCTGTGCTCTCCCCTCAGGGCAGCAGCTGAATCTGACACGGCTTCCACACACCCCTAATTACCTCCTATGTCTAATTAAGTGCCACTCTCTCTTTCTCTTATACACACACAGTTGCACTTACTTTGCCGCCATGGATGGATTACTGAACAGGCCTACCGTGCACATGCTCAGGGACCCAAAGTGTTAAGAGCACTGCTGGACTTGAAATGCAAAATGTCACTCAAATTAACACCTACAGACTGGAAAGAGACTGAAAATGATGACAAAGAGACACTTAAAGACCAAAAAGAGATGCAAAGGAACTGCGCAGAGACACAAAATGACCAAAACAGACACAAAATTACCTATAAGAGATGCAAAATAACTACAAAGACACACAAAACAACCATACAAGACATAGAATTACCAAAAAGAGATGCAAAATGATGGCAAAGAGACACAGAACGAACAAAGAAAGACACAAAATCACCTAAAAAGACACACAATGACCAAAAACGACACAAAGTCACCTAAAAGAGAAGCAAAATGACTACAAAGACACACAAAACGACCAAAAAAGACACAGAATTACCAAAGAGAGGTGGGAAATCACCAAAAAAGGGATGCAAAATGACTACAAAGAGACATGATACGACCAAAAAAGAAACAGAATTACAAAAAGAGACATAAAATCACCAAAAAGAGATGTAAAATGATTACAGAGAGACACAAAATGACCAAAAATAGGCACACAATTACCTAAAAGAGACGCAACATGACTACAAGAGACACACAACGACCAAAAAAGACATAGAATTACCAAAGAGAGGTGGAAAAATCACTAAAAAGAGACGCAAAATGACCAAAAACAGGCACACAATTACCTAAAAGAGACACAAAATGATTACAAATAGATGCAAAACCCCCACAAGGAGACACAGAATTACCACAGACTAATAAAAAAGGGACAAAACCACCACAAAGTCTGTGTGTCTTTCTCCAATGTAAGAGAGGTTGCTGGGCCGTTTGCAAATCCGTGCCCTGGGCCCATTGTCTTATAATCCACCATGTTTACTGCACAGTCCCCATAATGAAGGAAATGTTTAGATGATGGAACTGGCACGGATATAAAGTACCTTGGAGAGTTGGGGACTCGGGTTACAGCATGTGGCTTTTCTCGCACAGATGATGAATGTAGAGGGAGGGATGGGTTTTATGAGAAGAGGTTGACAGTAGCTCTAGGTTATGTCTGGGTTCATAACTCAGATGTCCAATTCCCATATTTTACTGGCTGCTGAGGTGAAGGTGTGCTCTTTGATTTGTGAGTAAAAGCAAATCAAATGTATTTAATGTAGCCTCAAACTACACGTACATCTCAAAGAACACACACCACACCGTATAAGATACAGCACTACATGACTGTAGAAAAAAAGTCAGACAAGACAGCTGGAGAGCCGAGAAAGGTAGAGATCATCTTCTGCAGACAAGCTGCAAGCTGTCTGAGATTTGTTCCTGTATTTTTCATTTCAATGTGGTGCCCCGGAAATCATACAACAGAGTGTATATACAAGACAACAGTGATGCCTCCAGGGAATCAGATTCCCTGTCTTTTTGTATAACATAAAACACTGACGCAAAATCATGTGACAGGTAATTAAGTCTTGTCATTTGAATGCTGTTCTGAATGAGCCACGGAAAAATCAGACAATGACAGTCGATGGTGTTTGGAGTGGAGGAACCAGTGGAGATTCAGTCCAGGTTTGTTGCTGCTTTCTGATGCTTCACACAGGAAATGAATTTGGTCTGATTGTGCCTAAAGGCAACGATGTTCAGGAAACTGTTTATAGCTTTGTTGTAACACATGAGCAATTTCACCAAAACAGGATTACACTTTTTACAATATTATTGTTATTGAGGGAAATATATTGTCCGCATTGACTGGCTCTGAATGTGAATATGTGTCACAGTCTTAATAAATGGAAATTAATGACAAGACAAAAAAAGATGCACAACAAAAGGGAGAAACGTGTGTGTTTGTGTTTGAGAGAGAGACAGAAAGACGTACAATGCACACATACTGACAAAGAGGAGAGATGGAGATTAAATGGCCAATAGTCTGAGGGTAATTAATACTCAACAGGCGCCTTTATTTTATTGCATTCCCCATTCCTATTGATCAGACTGAAATTTTCATTTAAAGTTTGAAATAAGCAGCAAACCCCCTTGTAGAAATCACTGTGACTCAGATCAATAGTCAGTGGATTAGAACTAAACAAGTGCAGTCACAGAAATTCAAATATCGAATTTTAGAGCCATGCTGAGGGACCGCTATGAGTCAGATCTGAGAAAATGCCAAGGGGCAATGAGAGCAAAAAGAGCATGAGGAAATGATGGCGGGGCAGAGGGAGGCAAAGACAAGGGACACCTGTCTCCACTTTCGCTCTTATCTTGAAACTTTCTCTTTTCTCTCTGTCTTTTCAAAACCTCCGCAGAGCAGCGGCTCCATCTTATTAAAAACCGCTTTCTCCATTTCCTTCTTGTTGACCTCTTATCATGAATTTGGCGTCAACTGGGTCGAATCTGTGCTAATTCAACCCTGTAACTGTGCATGCTAGCCCTGGGGACATCAGCTCCATATCACCTCCTCATGCTGCCACCCGCCTGCCTGCCTCCCACTTCAGAGGTGATGCGCCACCCCGTAGCCCATTTAACACTGCACCTGCTGCGAGCATCGATTGATTCTCCCCAACTGTTGGCGCTCAATTGAGTCCCTCACTGGTACACCTATTAGCGCTGTGTGTGTACACTATGGGAAGGTGAGAAGGAGGGAGGTTTACAAGAAGGGAGGAAAGGAGCAGGAGGGAATGTGAGTAAACACCCCTCTGGGAAACCACGGACGTGCCATAAGTGCGAACTGTGACCGTTGCCATGCTTGGCCCCGCTGTGTCACCTTGGGTTTTGGGTGAGGGCTGATGATTAATGGGCCACTGACTCTGCAAACACTGGCTCGTTTCCACCTGCACTGCTGTTGTTTCACTGTTTCTTGCTTGGGCTTGCTCTCTGCGGAGCGCGGAGGGCGTTGCTTGTGCGAAATAAGATGGCCAAACCCAAGCAGAGGGCAAGCAGAAAACAACTGTGAAACTGGTACATTCATCAGGAAGTTCACACAGTAAAACATACCATCTGGCGCTGGCGGGATGGGGGGGCCACGGCAACAGAAGGAGGAAATGGGCAAACACAGGAGAAGTTGAAAGAACTGGACACTATTAAAAAGTTGAGACTGCAGGGACAGAAGGGAAAGGATGTTGGGAAGATAAATAAGAAGCAAGAAAGCGAGACTAAGGGTTGGAGGAAGAGGAAGGGTATGGCCTCGAAAACACAGATGCGGGGGGAATTGAGTAGCTGAGAGGTAAAAGAGGTGATAAGGTTCAAAGGAGAAGAGTTTGTGGAAGGATTTGGACAGACTAAGAGAGATAGACTCTACAATCCAAAAGGGAGAGTGGTTCTTTTCCAGCCATTAGACAAGGCTGACAGCCTGCTGTGGCACGTCCACAAGCTGTTCGAGAGCCATTTCGATCGGTTAGAGTGAGTGTGTGTGTGTGTGTTGGGGGGATGGGGTGGTGGGAGGTAACTTACCAGGTGGACACGGTACATGATGCTGATGCCGAGGGTCATGAAGGGCTTGGAGAAGTCGATGACCTTTTCACGCTCTGCTGTGATAGTGAGGCCCGCGACTGCCAGGTCAGCTTTCTGAAACACAGAGGGCGGGTAGAATCTCATCATGTAAAACACACAGCCAGAGGCGTCCTAGCTGTGAGGACGTGACACAAGTTTATGACATAACCAATAATTTAAACGCTTGAAAGGATGACATAAGAAGTTGGCTACTAGATGCTAAATCCCTAATAATGCCCTTTTGTGTCCCATAGCCTCTTTGTCTGCCAATAGCACTATCTGTGGTGAGGATAATCCAACATTGGCACTGTGTGTGCATGTGTGTGCATGTGTGTGTGTGTGTGTGTGTGTGTGTGTGTGTGTGTGTAGGGCACAAGAGAGCTGAGGGTAACCATTGTGGCCGGCTAAGGGAACACTGTCAAGACAAATCACTTGACAAAGCAGCAGCTGGTAAAACACACACTTGGAAACACACAGACACACACACACGTAGAAATGGTCAATGTACGCTGAATACTGGATGGCTCCCTACTAATAATACAGGCCAGCAAAGTGCAACTGCAAGGGATTTTTCATCTCCCTGAGGAGCAAAGAGTGAAAGCAGCAACGCATTGCTCTTTGTCTGCTGCAGGAGAACTAAGAGGATTGGGGAGACGGAGAGGAATGGGAGGATGAGAGTGAGGAGAGGGGAGCTCTGCTGCAGCACTGCAGACGCCACTCAAAAATCCACAACACACTGTTTGTATCTCCAGGAACGAGAGATAGGGAGAGGGGGCATGTGGCATGCATGAAAGAGTGTTTTTGCTACAACATCAATTTGACGTGATGTGAAATGGATGTTTTTTTTTATCCGTAATTATTCTAACCTTTAGAGCAGGTTTTAAAACGCTACCAGGAGACGTTTAGAGCTGCACCTTAAAAGCCCTAATTTTGCTCCGTGTGTTGCAAGATTAGCTGCACACCACAGAGACATAAAAATTTGCTTCAATTTGTGCATTACACGTCCAAATTTCCACCTCTTTAACCTCGCCCCAGCCTACACTCCACACTGAAGCCTAATGCCTTCTGCTGCCCTACCCTCAGCCCGCAGGCTTCGACCCTCCATCATCAGCTGTCCCCAGCCTCGTCCTTTTTTTTTCTTTTTTCTCTCCGTCGTTTGAAAGTCTGATCGCCTGCTCCCAGTGCTGGAAGGAAACCACACACAGGGAACGACCATCCAAGCAATTTCAACAAAGAAAGTCCCTGATCCTTTGAAAAATGAACACATGGTCGTAACAGCCACTGAAATATTTATGTGACGATAGAATATTAATATTGATTACTGGATTCCTCTGCCTGTCTGCTGTTATGCCTGCTAGTATAACAGAAGAAAAACACATGCT
Source organism: Epinephelus moara (assembly GCF_006386435.1). Classification (NCBI taxonomy): domain Eukaryota; kingdom Metazoa; phylum Chordata; class Actinopteri; order Perciformes; family Serranidae; genus Epinephelus; species Epinephelus moara. The sequence goes on along the minus strand of NC_065507.1, from coordinate 20,345,894 downwards.
GTAATATTGCCTGTTCAATATTGCATCATACCTGTTTCCACTTGCATTCAATCATATCATGCTAAGTCTTTAGAAAAAAAAGAAAGATGGATAAAAACTTGTGAATGTGAGCGATGAATTAAACATTACCTTCTGGGACGTAGCATTTGATTTTAAGAATTAAGTCTTTGGAGATGCCTCTGTTCTTTAAATGCAGCACGGTGGATTAATGAACCAGGACATACTGTACTTAGACTTTGGTCTGGATTCCTCCTGACATGTCTCATTGTTAGCACAGGCTGTCTGACACCCGTCAAACTAATCACCCTCACACAGTGAAATATTGTTCAGGCTGAATGGTACTGGCAGGGACACAGGTACCTGTTGTCCGGAATAACCTCAGGCTGTCCTCCTTTGCTGCTACCAAGTGTATATTTCATATCCTTTCAACTTATCCGTTAAACTTGCAATCACGGCCGTTCCTTTGTTTTCTTTCACAATCTTTTTTACTCTGCCATCTTTTCCTATTCCTTTCTAAGCCTTTAACTAAACAAGCTCAAGCCTTTCTGTCCACTAAGGGAACATCCCTCCAGATGTCCCCCATCCCATGACAAATCCCTCTCAAGCACGTCTCGACTTTGTGTCCGCCCCCCACGTCCTTGTCACTTCAGATATCCTTTTTCCAACAAAATTAGCACTTATACCTGAGTTATTTAAACTCAGTACAACCTGTTCAAAATTGGCAAAAGACTTCTTTACCACCGCAAGTAGACCAGAGCCATGCACATGGCTCTGCAGCAGACTTTCTGTTTTTGTTTCCCCTGGTGTGTCACATTCAACATGCCAGACGTGCCAGAAAACAGGGTTAGTAAACAGTAGCAGGCAGCATGGACGCCAATTACTTATTCAGCCTCTCTCTGAAGAAACTCGGTGCAGACTCATTTGGAACAATGTTCGATGTACGGACGAATTTGTGGCAGTGCATCATTGCATCATGCAAGAAAAGGGGCAAAAATTACAAGTAGGTATAGCTGCGGCAGGAACGTGACTCATTCACTAGCTACAAGACTCACACTCCATACCTACATAATCAGCCCCTTCGCTTCTTGGTACAGAAGAAAGAGGGAATGCCAGTTGTGGCCTTCTTGGTACAGAAGTGGAAGCTCTGGAGAAAGTGTTTAGCATTGTTGCCTCACAGCAAGAGGGTTCCTGGTCCGAACCCAGGGTGGGGGGTTGTACAGAAGGTTCGAGCCCTTCTGCGCAAAGTTTGCACGTTCTCCGTGTGTCAGTGTGGGATTTCTCCAGGTACTCCGGCTTCCTCCCACAGTCCAAAGACATGCAGGTTAATTGGTGACTAAATTGCCCATAGGTGTGAATGTGAGCGTGAATGGTTGTCTGTCTCTATGTGTCAGCCCTGTGATAGTCTGGTGACCTGTCCAGGGTGTACCCCGCCTCTTGCCCAATGTCAGCTGGGATAGGCTCCAGCCCCCCTGCAACCCCCAACAGGATAAGCGGTTACGGAAAATGAATGAATGAATGAATAGCTATGAAGTGTTAGGTTCAAGGCAGTTAAGGTTGGGGTAAGCATAAGGGTTACATCTTGTTACTTATAAATGAATGATCTGACTGAATTATGGCTTCATGTCTAATGGTTAAAGTGGATTATTGCTATGGTTGGCCTCATATGTATTCACTGTAATGTCACGTTGTAGCAGTGTTGGTTGGTTTGTCTTGTACTGGCGATGGGCGTGGTTTGTAGGGACATGTCATGTAGGCTTCGAACAGAATGTGACTGCAACTATATGTCTTGAATTTACGGTGGCATGTCATTGCATCACTCCAGATAAGGGGTGAAAATTTGCACATCCACCCAGGTGTCATATTTCCATCACTGCAGATTGGAGCCTATCATTTGTCCCAGGAAGGAATGCCGATTGTAGCCTTTCTCACTAAAGACAAAAGCCACATGTTAGTGGGTGTTTGTGGGGTTTTTGCACAGTGGAAAAGAGGCTACAGACACATGCTGACTTCAACCACGGCCATTCTGAAGGTCAGCCTTTCACAGGCAACTTACAGGGTATGAGGGCGGCGGCGGGCTGGTACAATAACAAGAGCAGGCACTCACATGCTTTACATACTTAATGGCTTTGCCCTCCATTAGCCCACAGAATTAAGACAGATCACCTCTTAAGATCGGCTCAATCCCTCTCTACTTTATTTCTGTTTTCCTCTTCCTCACGCCAGCCTTCCTCCTCACTATTTTTTTTTACGCCCGTTTCACTTCTGTTCCTCCCCCTCTACTTCCCTCAGCTCCCTTATATATATAACCTTATCTGCCTGTTAACAGCTACATACAGCATAGCTGGAGGAGTGTAACACCTCACTCAGAGATTTAACAGCAACAACACAGACTGATTCAGGAGGAAAGTCTGTTAAGGTCAGTCCAGACGGCTTAAGGAAAGGAGCTGACAGGGAACAAGCCACCAACAAGCTGTGACTGTTTTGGAAAATACAATGCTTAAGCTGAAAAGGCCAACTGCTGAATGAAAAGTGTGTGTATGACATGAAGGAAAGCTGCTAGCTGTGAAATATATGAGAGCTGAGCGATACACTTTTGTGTTAGTGAGTGCCTTGAGGAAACACTTTGGAGAATGGTGTGCTTCCATGTATATGTGATGTGATAAAAATGCTAATTTATGGTTGCAGGTTTAGAGGCCACACTCAGTGTGTACATATTTATATACCCTTGAGATGAGCTCTCCGACCATGCCGGTCCATGTTCCATTGGCCCCAGGAACCCCGTACAGTCCGTCGCCCACCAGCCTGATGCGGTACTTGAACTTGAGGATATCTGCCAGCTCCTTTAGCATGTCCACGCAGAAGCCTTCATAGCGGTCGTTTCCCTCCAGGTCTTGGTGGTTCGGCCGCAGCATCACATATGGATTCTCCTAAAAACACACAAGTGGATTGCATCTTAGGGTGATTTCATACCTGTAGTTCAGTTCATTTGCCTGGACCAAAGGGGAAAATACAATACATTCTTACAGTTATTTCTGGTCCGGTTCCTGCTCACACTGACTTCTAACAAATAACCCAGATACATAAACGTGAAGTTATTCAAACTGATAGGTAACTAGTTGCTTGCAGTTTTGGTGATTGCCATCCTGCATCATCTTGTTCTTTGGTGTCACAAAGAGCTCGCGAAGAAATAACTGATTATTATTCATTATTACTTATTATTTTTAAATTATTATTATCTCCGCCAGGCATAAACCTGGAGGGTATGTTTGGTGGTGTGTGTGCGGATATGAGTGTGAGTGAATGTCGGTTTGCAGCTAATCTTGCAAACTACTGGACCAATCAGCCTCATAGTTTGTTTGCACGTGTACGATGATTCACATTGTTGAAAAAGCTGTTTTATTGACTGTTCTATACTGTCACTGTCACTGCTGACTCCTCACTCCACTGGTAGAGGACGCAAGTTTTCTGGAAAAAGGTCTCAGCTGAAAACAACAAGTGTTATGGTCTGTTACAGGCCACATGTTGGCCTTCGTCATGGCTACAACTGCAATCCATTGAAAAGTTTGGTCCCATATTGAACCAGAGCAACTGCAGAAAAATTCCCTACCTGATATGTTATGATCCACTAAAGTTAGGTACGTTACAACATAAATTAGCAATATATTCAACCAGCTGTGTGTCATAGCATTGTGTGCAGATGAACATTGTTTGACTTCCCCCAGAGATCCCTGCCCGTCCGGCAGTGGAGGTCCAGGTGTTGGCAGCAGCACGAGGACGAAGCCAAACACTGTTCATCTGCACACACTGCAATGCCACACAGCTGGTTCAATATCAGCAAAGTTTCCCTTTATATTCATTGTCTTGTGTGGCGATCAGCAGTGATGTGGTGGTTCACTTTTACACTGTGATCTGTAGCCTATCGTTCAGCTTTAGCTTCTAACTATCTTTGTCTTTATAACCTGTTGTTGCTGCTGAGTCAGTTTGACATCCTGGATATATCCTTCAAACATAGACTGTAGACCCCTCTGTCTGCCTCTTTCTGGAATCTGATAATAGTGCAGTTAGTCACAGTGTGGGCTCCATGCTTACTCCAACAGCTTGTTGGACCATCACAAAGGGGCGGGGCTTAGCGAAAGGTTGTGTTAATTGTAATTTCCTACTTTGTTGTCCTGTAGTCCACAGACAAAGTTAACAGTCTTCAAAGTCAAGTTATGATCGTCATGCATCAAAGACTCCTGGCTATGTTTTTGTAAAAATACATTCATCCTCATAATTAAATTGTATCTATATTTCATATATAGTACCTGTTAGCAGGAAAACTCAATTTGCTCTGTGCAATGCAGAATGGCTCCATCAAATATAGACGAGTTGTGCATTTTTCTCAACTTCTGGGAGGCTTTTAAAACGTGCTGCTGTGTGTCTGCTGAAAGAATTGTCAAGAGTAACTGCAATTTGAGAGATCTGCACTTCACTGAGTGTCCTCTCTAGTTAGTATTATTAGACTACAAATCAACCGGAGGTTATGAGTAATGACTCAGGCTGAGACAGGACAAAAAGGAGGCATCTTGTTCAGTAACAATTTGGGGGTCATGAGGCTACTGTGGAATCACTGTCACACACTTGTTAATGGACTTAATGAAATAAGACTTCACTACTGATACAGAGAAAAGGAGTCAGACACAAGCACAGCAGTTTTGACAGCTTTTTAATCAGGGAAAATATCTGCGCTGACTTTCACAAGTGTTACCGTGGTTACCAAATGGCTAGCATAAATAGGTTATATACAGGGCCTTAGACAGATCAATGCTAAGATCGCGGACAGATTTCATGATCAGCAGATGGATTTATTATTTGTTTTACTTTTGAAGTCAAACTAAAATCACATATCTGCTTTCATTAAATCCTGTGGTTGGTTTGTTTGCTTTCACAGCACGAACAAACCGCACCAGACTCCTCTTTGCAGCGGACAAAGACACATCTTTTCAGGTGGTCTTGTTTCAGTTGTTTGGTTTGCACAAGGGTTAAACTGACAGCTTTCACACCAGCTCAAATGAATCTACTAACCATACAAAGGGACCTGAGTTTGTTTTAACTGAACCCAACAGGTCAGGTGTCAAAGCACCCTTAGGCCCTGATCACAAGAAAGCATTTTATCACCTGGAGGTGCTTTTCTGTAATTTGATTTTAATGAGAATGAAGCTTTATGCTTGTGTTTTTTGCGGTGCAACGTGCCTCGTGTTTCTGCGCTCTAGGCACCTGATGTTTTTGCCGGAGCACTCTAAACTCCTCGAACTGAAAAAACTTCAACTCAGAGTGGAAAAACACCCAACGTCATCTCTTATTTCATCATCTTTTTTGGCATTGTCCAGTCGGATGATTTGAGAGGCGGTCTCCTGTGGTGGTCATGACAACAAGTTTACAGTTGGTAAACAATGGAGGAGAAACTGGTGGTAGCAGTTGCTGGATACCCAGAGCTCTACGGCCAGACAATAGACAGCAGGTTGTCAAACTGGCCCCGAGTCATCCGAAAATACGCCTGGAAATGGCCATATAGGCGAAGCTCCTGGACCAACTGGTGGTACTCCCCATGATCCACCCTCTTTTTTAAGGTCTCATGTACCCACAAAGATCTCTGTTTCCCTGTGCCCAAAAACTGTTTACTGACAGACTCTCACTCTCAACCAGAGCTACAGCAAGTACCCTCTGCCTGAACCTTTTAGGAACTAGATACTACTGTCAAATTACCTATATTAATTAATAAACAGTAGATTGATTACTCAGGAAGGTTAGAATAAGGAGGTGAGTCTGTGGTTGCCTGGCAACAATAACAAGGCACAGCAAGCGTTTGTTTTCACTAGTGGCATTCGCGCCTCGTGTTTTGCAACCTGCAAAACACTTCCTGTGTGATCAGGGCCTTAGACGATACATCCCCCACCAACTCGTTAAAAATGGTTGTGTGACAAAGCAATACGGAGACATGAACACAATTCATAATGGACAACATCATTTAATTTACTTGTAACCGAGAGTCCTGCACAGCTTGTGAAAAAAAAGCCTTCTGCGTCTGTGGAGGAAACTTTTAAAGTCTGAAAAATAACTCTGGCCTATAAAGGTCGGGATAATTTAGACTCTGTTGCTTCGATTTTTGCGATCCTTTTCAAAAAGGCTCCACAAACCTCTGCAAACGTACTGCTAAATTGCTGGTGTGCCTCTTAAATGTTTAATATGATTGCTTTACGGAACCTAACCACACATTTCACAGCCCTGAAGAATGCTGGAGAGCTCCCATATGTCCTTTGGAGGTCATAGTTCACGTCAGATTTACTGCCTTCTATGAAAACTGAGATTTGTGGACTTGAAGCGGAGCCAGCCATTAATATCAGGGACAGACAGATGCATGCTAATCTGTTACATCCAGAAAGAAGCAGATAAGAAACAAAAGCAGTTTTCTTCTCACACTACACACGCCCAAACACACACCTATTTACAACCTGTCTTTTAGAGAACCAACTCTCTGTTCGGCTGTCTGTTTATTTATGTCTTGTTTTGTCATTTAGTTGATGCTGTAGGATGATTTAAGGAGCCCTGCAGTGATGTATTTTGGAACCACCCTTATTGTGCTATTTTTCAAATAATGCAACTGTCAAACTGGTGTGCTCAGGCTCCACTACATCATAAAAAAGACAGCATTATGTACCACTTTGCTGCTGCTCTATCCCTGCACTCAGTTTGTGAATCCACGTAAACTAACTTAGTTTGGCAACATGACACGAGATAACAGTGATTAACAAGTCGCAGCGCTTCCTCCTGCTGATACTCTCCATTTTCAAAAATAAACAAAAAGAAATCAAAGTTTTCTTTATTGTTGCAGA
>NC_065507.1:20266943-20338522 GCF_006386435.1 Epinephelus moara | reverse complement strand
TTTCCTGCAGTGTGGGTAGAGTTAACCGTATGGTAGTGAAATTACAGTGTAAAACCTATATTTTTGAAGACTTAAAAAAGATGTGTTTGTTTTTTCCAGATTGGTCTTGTGCCAATCAAAATAGTTATGATGCTGTGGTGCACTGTGACAGACAGTGACATAAATAAATATATGAGTCTGGACATGTCTGAAATGCAGTGGTTTGCTGAGGTGGCACAATAAGCAGCTGAATTATTGGACTAAGGTTATGGCTTTACACAAATCTTGAATCTTGAATGTCTAAAGGCACCTATGGCAAATTACTTACAGATATATTCATATAAATTTAATATGCCAACTAATAAACAGACTGACTATAGATGACATCAGTGATTCCTAACCTTTTTACTGCTTATGACCCATTAATATGAAGTCATATCTACCTGCAACCCCTCATTACAGGTTGCATGAGAAAAATAAGAATAAAAAAGCAATAAAAAAAATGACAGAAATCTCAGACATCTTATCTCTGTGAAATATTCTTTCATTTGGTTCTATTTTTTGCCTTAAAGATAAAAGATAAATAGTGCTAGTCTATAGATTTGAGCATTTGTTGCATAGTAGTGGAGTTAGTATAGACATGCTGCTATTATTATAGCAGTTAGCAGCATAGTTATTGTTATAGTAGCCTACAATAAGATACCGTAAGGTAAGGTAACTTTATTTGCCATTTGTACACCTGCACTTACTCTGGGTACATAGGAATTCTTGTGCAAAAAACACTCAGTCAAGACAAGTGATAAATAGTAAATATAAAGTGCACACCAAAGTATAAAAGGTATAATAAATACAATAATATAAACTCCAAAAGTGGAAAGCAACTAGTACATTTAAAAGTACATTTAAGAACTGTACTTAAATACAGTTTTGAGATACTTGAGTATTTCCATTTTATGCTACTTTATACTTCTACTCCACTACATTTCAGAGGGAAATATTGTACCTCTCCCTCAATTACATTGATAACTCCACTATTTGATAACTACTGTTACTTTGCAGACTAAAAATATCAATATACATCAGACAATAGATGATGATGTATTATTATAGATTTCTACCCAGCAGTAGCCTATACAATGCAAATAATATTAGCACCGCCTTCACCAGCTTTAATATTAAAATGATGACCACATGAATGCCTAAATTGTTATAATCCTGTAATCTAATGTATATTTATTTATTTTTCTATTCAACCTTTATTTAACCATTTGAAACGTGGAGCGACATCACTTTTCTTATGCTGCTTTCAGATGCTTTTTGCATGTATCTAAACCTCTGAACCCTGAGCAAATTGGTACAATGTCTTTTGAAAACATGGGGGGAAAAAAGGCAATGAGCAACTTGCTGAGAAATGTTCCACAAATTGCAAAAAAGTAATAGATTTAGAAAATGATTTTAAAAAAGCTAGGGAAAAACTGTATTAATAATTATAAGTATTTTATATTTAAAATAATGTTACTTTTAAAATAATTACTTTTATTTTACTTTTTAAGCTTTTTTTCTGGGTCTTTTTTATATTTTTTTATTTTTTATTTTTTTTAACAAACTTTCTTGTTTTGAATTTTCTCTTTTTCTTTGTTTCTTTTTTATTTTTTATTTTTTTTAGAGGGTCATTTCTTCTTCCATTGCTCTCTGCCTTCTTTTAGAGGGTCATTTCTTCTTCCATTGCTCTCTGCCTTCTTCCCATGTTTTTGAAAAAAACCAAGCAAATGTGCACAGGATTTAAAGGGCTAACCAGAAAAACATCAGGATTAAAAATCTCTTTTTCAAGAGTGTCCTGGCCAAGACAGGCAGCAACATAAAGTTGAATAAAGACACACAACACAGAACAAAAATACAGAATAAAAATGTACAACTATAAAACAAGCAATATAAAACAAACAAAAAAAGATTGTTTCAGGGAAAAGCTAAAAAGTATGTTAATATATATAGAAGTGATCTATATATACATATATATATATATATATAAATGAGCCATTCTGCATAATGAGTACTTTCACTTTTAGTACTTTAAGTCAATTTTGATGCTAATACATTTGTACTTTTCTTGACTAAAATCTTAAATGCAGGACTTTTACTTGAGTCATTATTTTAAACTTAAAGTATTGCTTCTGTCACTTAAATAAGAGATCTGTGTGACCTCCTTCCTCCACCACTGGCAGCCTGTTAGTACTACAGCACAATACTCTGCGACCTCCTGACTTCAAATCAGTGATCTGTTGATGTTCATTTTCCACCTCATCACGTGCTGCTGTGTGACTGCAGCCTGTTTGTCATTATCACACACACACTGTTTGCGTTAGGGTAGTTCTGGTATCAGCGTCGTTACTTTAATCCACTTAAGAAAACGCACAAAAAACATATGCCTTAAAACATATAGTACACAGCCTCGTTCTGCGCTGCGTGCAAACTTTTTATTTATTTATTTGTAACTTTCTCGGTACAAACAACCAAGTCGAAGTCTTACCTTAGAATAAAACATGCAACAAGCCTATTACACAGTCTGACAGGAGTTTATAAAGGGAGTTTTCCTCCCAGGAAAACACTCACCATTTATTTTAGACGCGGATCCAGGGTGGAACAAAACGGCGATAACGGTGCCAAACAGCTTCATAAAATCCATTTCTACATGTTCACCCGAGTGTGTTGCGCGATCAGTCTTAAAATCAAGTGTAAAGTAGCTTGTTGGAGGCAGATTTTCAACCCCTGTGATAAACAGACTGATGATAGACGCAGCCAGTCTGTGCAGGCAAAAGTGGGTCGAATGGTGGAGGCGTGTGTATGATGGCGTCTGCTGCTGAGGGGGAAAAACACCAAGAGGGAGATAGTCCAAGATTTTTTTCCCCTTTTTTTTCTTTGCAAAAGACAAACTATTCTTGCTTTTCAGTTGTTCTGTCTCCTCACAAGTAAACTCAAACCACTGGGGTATGAATTTGTGCATATGTGCAGCCATGTGTCCTCTTTTACTAAATTAGAAATGTCCTGTCCCACACATAGGAGCGTCATTATAATGGGATGAATAGAGTTCTTTGTGGATACACTATGCATCATGCTCCCTGTAGTAAAATAAAGACTGAGTATCTGTATCTCTCATTCTTTTTCCACTACACACACACACACACACACACACACACACACACACACACTGTGATTGAGTGCTGCATGGGGGAAAATAGCTCAGAGGAGAAAATGAAGCGAGAAAGCAGAAACAGAAACTAACTTTAAAAACTTAAATGAAGCATGTTAAAAGTACAACTCAGTTTTTCCCTTTTCTTTGTCATGTTGATCTCATGCGTTGTAATTCAGCTTATTCAGTTTACTGACCACAGGTCTGATGTGAAAAAGAAAGTCTCTCATAAAGGAAACTGACTCATAGCACGCTGTGAAAACACTGAGACACACAGCCTAGGACAAAAAGTGAAATAGCGACGGAGTAATAGATAAAAAAGGAAGAGAGAGAGATTGGATTGGAACAGGAAAGCATAGAGGAGGAAGTGGAAAGGCCCTTACTTCCTGTTCATTGCTTTGGCTCGGTTTCCAGTTATTGCAGCTCCATTTCCAGAGTGTGAGTGACTGTGAAAGTCTGGAGCAGTGGCAGGGATTACGCAACAAAGACTGAATTATTTTTACACTGTTTAATCCAGCAAAGTCATAAGACTGAAACTTTCCCCTGAGAGACTGAGAGGCTGACAGGTTAAACAGAGGCCTGCTTTAGTTATGGTGACATGAAAACTCTGCTGCTGTTTGTGTGAGACACAAATCTGTTCTGATCAGGCTAAAGAAAGTAAAAGCAGAAGTGTGTTTGAATTCAGGGGGTGCTTGTTTTAAAAGTAGATGTCTGTAGTATTTATCTGTTATTCATACAGTGAGTTATTGTAGTTAATTTCAGACCTATGCCTTGTTCAAATAGCAGCGAATCAAGAAAAGATAAGGAGGGAGCATCCCTGGACAAAACAGGCCTTCTTAATCATTAAGATGAGTCTCCTCCTGTGGTGGTGTTTGCATTAGTGATGGGCGAATATGAACGAACAAATCTTTTTGAACGACCCTTTTTTGGTGTGTGGTATATACCGGCTCATCCTGGTCAACATCCACATGCCGGTGAATCTATAATGTGTCATAACGTAGTGCAGCAACAGCGCTGAATAAACAAGTGATGACTGGTTAAATTGGACTCTAGTTGGGAGATCTGCCAGCCAAGGCCAATTGTGCATTCACATGCTCCTCCAATGGTCCCTCTGATTGTGGTGCGTTCACAAGCTTAAAGTTTTAATGTAGAAACAAAATGGACGCTACAACGATGTGTCGTACTTTATAGCTCACAGTGTTTAAACAACACGTTGATGACAAAGAGCAAAGCAATTTGCAATTTTTCAGATTATTCTGACACCACATGAACACAGCACAAGGCCACGGAGGTAACTGGGACTTCTGCTACTTGGTCAGAGACATTTCTCTAACATCTTATAGAGCTTACGTATCCGACATACGTAGAAATGGGATGCTGAATCAATGCATTTAAAATGAATATTTTGTCTTCATTTATACAGTTAGTTAGCTAGTTAGTAGCAGTTTATTTCAAACATGTAAATAGCAAATAAAAAAAATAGTCATACAGTGGTAGACAGACATAAAGAAAAAACAGATTACTAAAGGAAGCATGAAAACTGAAAACAATAATGATAATGATTTGATTTACAAAAAAGGAATGGGAGGAAGTACAAACCTATTTATTCCCACCCCTTCTTCATATATTAGTAACAGTCAGTTATGTAGCTCCCCATCAGTATAGAGCTGTGCAATATTAATTCTCCTAGATCTATTAATTACCAATAATATTTGTCTTACAGCACGATATGAATGATTACAAAAATACTTAGAAAATAGAAATTCATATATCTATACCTTATTCAAAAAAATAATCTCATCTTAATATCCTTATCCAATCATGACAGATACGTTTGCTTTGTCAAACTATGCTCATATACACAAACTATGTATATATACATACTCACATATTCACACACATACACAAAACTGATAGTAATAAATAAATGAATAATTACAGTAAAGAGTAAACCTGCTGATAGTCAAACACCTTCTTCATTCAGTCTCAGACATGATGATAGGTAATGTGTTGAGGAGAAGTTTTCTGGTGCGGGAAGCACTGTTGATAGTGCATGTACTATCAGAGTATCATGGAGAAACTGAAACCACATTTTGCAAAAAGATTGCAGATTTGGACCACAGGTCTATATTTGCCCATCACTGCATTAGAGAGACAGGTAACTGCAAATGAAAGCAAAGTTAACCTGAGTGAGCACCTTTATTTCTCTACATTTAATGGGAAATGGGAGTGGTGTCCTTCAGGATGACAGTATTCCCCTCCACAGGGTGCACATAGGGCCTCTGAATGGTTTAATAAGTATGAAAATGATGTGAATCATATGCTATGACATTTGCAGTCACCAGACTGTCTTATATATTTAGTCACGCAACTACTTATTAGATCTGATACAGTTTTTCTCTTTGTGCTTACATACATTTCTTAAGATAAACCCCAATTTAATAACTGCATTCCTCACATTTCCCCAGACTATGCACCTGTTTCACTAACTCTCACATTGCCCCACAAAGCGCTCGTATCAATAAGATATAAATATAAAGCAGCAAAAATAGGAAGAAAAAACAGAGGTCAAACATGCTGTCCTCTTCGCAGGCTCGTCTGTTTATCTGCTGCCCGTGTTATTGCATCTAGTGCTTTAACACAATGTACAGTACATGACATGATTGAATATATGACTGAGGTCAGAGACACACATAAACTCGTAACCCAGAAGTCAGCTCACCGCAGCCTGCAGTTTACCCCCCTCTTGTGTTGTGTGATTTTTAACAACATCCATCAACAGATGACCTTGGAAGAAGAGTAATAAACAGCAGCTCCTCTCTGTGGAGAGCTGAGCGAGGACAGACAATCACAGGCTGTTTGTTTGTGTGTAGGTCTGTTGTTTACTACCTGGCTTCAGGCCATCTCTCTATTTGTCTGTCTCTCTGGTAACACATGGGCGTTTGTCATGTGGGAGTCTTGTTGTCAGACTGAGCCTATGGAGGCTCATCGCGTGTGACCTGGGATTTTTTCCTTGTTTTGGTCTTTTCGAAGCCTCTGATGTTTGTTTGATTACTGGTCGATGCATGCAGATGTATGTCATGTGATGAGGAGCATGTGTTGCAAACACCGCCCCTGTTGAGCTTTTCACAAAGATTATTTGTGCTAAACAGGAATATAGCATGGGTAATTTCACAGCAGGACTTCATGTTGGACTCTGTGGTATTATTGGGTAATTTAAATGTGCATTTGAAAAAGTGACTGATTTGTATATTTGAGGGAACATTTAAAAAAATCATAAAATAGACGTATGAACAGGCTTGTTTTAGTTCTCTTGGAAGGCCTTTGGTAGGCCACTGTCAGATTAACCTGCCAGGGGGCCGTAAGGCAAGAGCGACCTAATGGGCCCCATTAACTCCTGTGTCTCCTTTTCCGTGCCGTTTTCCTATGCCAGAATACTACCTGGACCTATATTTGCTACGTGGCAATGTAATTAAACACAGAATAATTAGGAATGTCATAAAACTTCAATTAAAAGCCTAGTGCCAGTTAAACGCCCAGTCCCTTTTACAAGTCTGGTGTGGCTACACATTATGACAAATAAACGTCTGTCTCAATTAGACGCCTGGTCTGGTCGCAAAACACTTAATTTTTTTTTTTTAAATACGAAATACCTTAACTCTGTCTCTCTGATACTCTGTCTGTTGGAGCTAGATCAAATGATTCATTATCTAATGCCCTTACACAAGTAATATTCATTCTGGTTTAAATAAATAATTTGATTGTATTTCCAGATCTTTACTGAGCAACAGTTTTGTGTGAAAGGAATTTAAGGCCTGTCCCATATTGACGCCTGTCCCAAATATAGGCCTATTGATTTCAATGATTTAAGCAAATAATAGCCCGGAAACCCCAAAAATAAAGCCTTTAAAAACTAGATTTTGACCCAAATACCTTCTGCCCAGACCTTCAGATCAGAGTCCTCCCTAAGGCCATTATCACGTTAGATGATGCTACATTTAAGAGGGGTATACTGCTGCACAAATTAAATAAGCAAAGAGTTAACATTCAGTACCCCCAGGGCTTTTTGGGCCCGGTAGTGGTTGCCCACTCTGCCCACTTGGTATTCCGACCCTGGTGGTGCAGAACAAAACATGTTTCTCTATTTACTGTTGATGACTTAATTTTTGTGTCTTTAGTAATTCCTGATTATTTGTCCTTCTTTTGTTTACAGGAATGTATGAATGGTGTTTTTCTGAGAACCAAGTGCACAACAGCTTTCACTGTGCTGCCTATTCATTGAGGGGGAAGTTGTGTCTCTTGGCTTGCACTCTTCGACACTGGTGAATCACAAGTCTGTCAGAGGCTGTCAACGAAGCATTAGAGCTGTGTCTAACTTTGGCCAGCAGGTGACAGCAAACTACTGATGAAGTGCTGAATCTGCTGCTGTCCAATGATGTAACTAAGTATATTTACTCAAGTACTTTAATTATGTAAAAATCTGAGGTTGAATATTTCTGCTTTATGCTATTTCTATGCAAAACTTCTACTCCATGACATTTCTTTTTTTTTAAAGATATTTTTTGGGGGATTTTTAGCCTTTATTTGATAGGACAGTCAAGCTTGAAGGGGGGAGAGAGAGAGGGAGTGACATGCAGCAAAGGGCCACAGACTGGAGTCGAACCCGGGCCGCTGCGGCAACGATTCCCAATCTTTCTGTAAATTTATAATTTTTGTCTGTCTTGTTGTCTCGTCTTCACCAAAGACATATTTATTTTATTTTTATTGAAACTTTTATATAATTACTATTTGTAATTTGTATAACTGCTCAAATTATCTAGTATTTTACAAGTATTATAAATATGAGTTGCACAACTTGTTTCTCCCATTAATCACCTCATAAGTCCTCTGATTTATCTTTTGACTCTTTGGTAGGACCTGACCCGCAGGTTGGAAACCACTGGACTAACACACCTAACTTTATATAAAGGAGCCAAAAAAGCTACAGCAGTAAAAATGCTACTTATACATTAATGCGTCAGTGTTAACAGTCTTTATATTGTCATATATAATAAAATATTAGTTGCGGGGGACATTGTTCTGCCAAACAAATACTTTTACTTTTAATACTTTGAGTACATTTTGCTAATAATTCCTCTGCACTTTTACTTATAAAACTACTATATCAATAAGAATATGAATGCAGGCCATTTACTTGTAGTAGAGTATTATTACAGGGCTGTTTTGGTACTTTTACGAAAGGATCTGGATGCTTCTTTTAACACTGAATGACACTAATTATTGTTTCTTCAAGAACAAATATTGCTACACAATATTTAGAAGATCTTGATTTGGTCCCCCTGATTACAACATAAAATTGTAAAGGACTTTTGACAAAGTTAAAGATAATTACACCACAAATTGATGAACAAGAGGCACAACTTGGTGCATAAAAATTCACCATTCATTAAGGGATCTACGCTGCCCTTTGCTTCACAGGTAAACAATGTGCACTTAGACAAAAACTCTTCTGCAACTTTGGAGTGTTGCATCTATTTTTACACATTTTCACCCAGTTAGTTGTCAGTGTGATGTGCTTTATTCGCACTCTGGGGGTCATTAGCTGCTTTAATGATCTGCTTTACTGGAGATGCCCACAGAGTACAGTGCCATGTCCTCACAAGCTTCCCAGTGTATCCTCTTTCTTCCATAACTAAATATGTGTCCTGCCTTGGGCCTTGTTTTCATTGTTTTCTAGTGTGATTGTATATCAGTAACCATTCTCACACTTAGTGAAAGGACGCAGCAGAGATGCACACAAATCATTATCACAGTACACTGGCAGTCAGTCTAAATTTGAATCCCAAAGTAACCATATTTTCCTACCCATAAAAGTTCACTTCAAAGTGGAGATACATGGCTGTCATTGGGGGGTGACAACATGTGATATGCAATACACTCCGTGACATTCACGTGACTATTTCATACATGGGTGATTTGTGGTTTATCCTTGCCTGTCAACCTATGGACAGGTGAGCAGGTGACAGGTGATTTTCCAGACATCTCCATCCAGACATTATCTCTGAGCATGTAGTCAGAGGGATTATAAAAAATGAAATGGAGAATGTGATAAGAGTGCAGAAGAATGGCCGGTGACTTGTTGCCAAATAAGTGTCCTGGGAGGTAATCCTCAGATGCAGACGAAGACTGAGGAGATTGTAAAGGAGTGACGCATCTGTGGATAGTGTAACAAATGTCTCCTCTCACCATGGGCACTTTGGCAAAAACAAAAAAAAAGAACCCACTAGAACATTTCATACAGTGTTTCTGAGGAACAATGGGGCTTCTCGAGTGAACAGCAGCAGTTGTGGCCCATAGCTATGTAGACTATCTGCACTGCAGCTCGGTGGAGACAATAGAGGAGAGAGGGTTGACATGCAAGGGAAATTAACAAAGGTCAATTCTGGTTGGCTGAGGACTTCTTCGCTTGTGGCAAGCATGATCACCTTTCAAGCATTCAAGGTGATTCATTCTCAAGACACAAATCCTTTTAGTGAATCTCTGCACAAAGATTTTGGAAAAGGTGCTTCTTTCTTTTGAGAGTAAAGAGTTGATGATTCTGAATCAGTAGATTTGTATTTTATTTGTAATGCAGCATCTCAGTCATTAATCAAAGGGGCTGCAGTATATTCGTTTTTAAGCATATAAAATGAATTTTATTCTGCAAGTTTTCAGTCACTGATTTACTGTAGCGTGCTAATAAATAACCTGCAGGTTTTTAGTAACATTCCCTGAGTTTGGTGAGAAATTGCTGGTGAGAAATATATGAAATGTGGATGAAATCTGATCCTGACCAATAATTATGTTGATAGTTTCAAAATGCATTTTTTAAAGACCTGAATTACAAGTTTATTTACCAATAAATATGTGCATTGCATCAAAGTTTGAACCTCATTTGTCTCAGCACAACCAGCTCACAACTTTCATCTTCCATAACTGTTTTGATGGAGGGAAATCCGAAACAGCAGCTGAAGTTAACCTGGGGGATCTGTGTCAAATCCCACTGACAGATTAATCTGCTGTGCTTAGATCTGACAGTGAACCCTGCCAGGAGCGGCTGCTGTCTGAACGACAAGTCACGGTAGAAACGTGGAGAAAGTGTGTTTACTTGTGTGTGTGTGTGTGTGTGTGTGTGTGTATTTGTGTGTGTATTTGTGTGCATAGGGGTCTATATTTAGTTGGAGGGAGGGCACACCTCTGTGGTTTTAGGTGTCTTGAGTCTGTCAAATTCTATAAAAGCCAATGTGCACGACGACTTCTGCAACACCTGCTCAGGTAACCGCTAAGGTAAGTCTCTTTTCAGTTTGTCTCATGGGGCTACTTGGAAATTTATTGATTTTAAATGACAACATTTTGGGGTCATTTTTAGTCTTGCAAAACAAAATTTACAGCACAATTTGATACTGAAAATAAGGATCACATCCAAAATCTACTTTCAAGAACTGTGTTTTTTCTAAACAATCACTTTTTGTACATCTGCTATGAATAAAAAGTCCTTAAACTGATTTCTTTTTTTCCTCCATCTAAACACAGGATTCATCAATCTGACCGAGCCTCCTCCAGACAGCATGATGCTCCATCTCTGTCTCCCTCTGCTAGTGGTGCTCCTGCAGCCAGCTCTGTGTCTCTACAACTGCTCATCTGAATATGAGAGAACACCAGGTTGGTCTGATATTACTTTCACTGAGTCAGATGGTTTTGTTTTATTTGAGCATTCTGCACAAATCAGAGCAGATGGTATTTGGTGACAAATACAAATTGAGAAAATGACTTTTTTCCTCTAATGAAGGTTGTAGCTGGTAACGTTTGTGAAAAGTATCCTTTTGTCATACTTGCTGAAACACAGCAATTCTAATGACCTTTCCGCACATGAACAAAAACGACCAATCTGAGCCCAGGAGTTTCTAATGCAACTATCAGTCATGCCGATCAGTGCATGTGAACTGCACTCACACTGTCAAACTAGGCAGCAATGATGTTTTCAGAAACATATTTTTGTGTACTGTTTATCTGTAAAATGAGAAAGTTTGTTAGGCTGATGGTTTCAACACAGTGGCCGGACCAACTTTCTTATTTTACAGCTAAACAGTGCACTAAAATTTATTTCAAAAGAACCTTTGAGGTGAAAAATAGGCAGAATCTTGACTCATATTTGATCAGTGCTGCTTAGTTTGACAGTTCACAAGCTGTAATTGACATAATTGACAGCTGCGTCAAAGACTTCTTGGCTCTGATAGGTTAGATTGGTAGATTCTCACAAATGCCATTAGAAACAGTAGAAAGAGGAGGAGGAAAATGATTTTTTTCACAGACTGTCTATATTATGTATTTCTTTTAGAATACAGTGACAGTTTCAGCAAATATGACAAGAAGGGAGAAGGCATAAAAGTTACCAATTGTAGCTCTAATGTTAGGAACTTTTCTTATCTGTGTCTCTGCAGCAGCAACTGGATCATCATATTAATTTTCCCTTTGAATCCAATGGGAAAAAACCTCTCACAATGTTAAAATCTCCTCCTTGGCTTCTCTTTTCCCATCTCTTACAGACAGCTCAGACATGACAATTGACTGTGGCACCACGATGATCACGTTGGAGATCAACCTGTGCACGGCTCAGTGGGCAGGCTTCAACACCACCGACCTGGCTCTGAACGGGGAACACAACAATACAGACTGCCAGGGCTCTGCTGACACCAGCGTGGACCCTCCAATCATCCGTTACAAGCTTCCTGTTAACCACAGTCTGGATAACCCCTGCCGCCAGTCTCTGCAGGTCAGAGGATGTTGAATGATGTTGAAATACTAGACAAATAGTTCCAGGGATTTTACTGCAACAGGGATTCAGATAAACGTTATTTAGAGTTATTATGTGGCAATATAGAGTAAGCTCATGTGTTTTTTTTGTGTTGTCTTGTTCAGATTGTGGATGAGAACCCAGACCCCACAGGTCCCTTCAGCAGCTTCTCAAGTATCCAGTCAGTCATCATCACTGGGTACATTGACACACCCAGATCTGACCAGGGGATGATCAGCTACTCCACAGACCTCTACTACCATTTCTCCTGCCGCTACCCGCTGGAGTACCTCATCAACAATACAAAGATTGTGGCGTGAGTAACAGTTCATCGTAATAAAAGCCTACATTGTGCAAAAAAGATTTGTCTGTGATGATTATTTAGTTGTAAATGTACCCTTTTGCATCTTGTCTGAGGCAACACATTACATGTGCATCCTGTTTTCCATGATTTTTTAGCTCTTCAGTTTCTGTGGCGACCGGCACTAATAATGGAACCTTTATTGACACACTGCAAATGAAGGTTTTTAATGTAAGTTGGCAGCCATAGACACACTACACTGTAGAGCTATTTCTCTTGACTTATTTCGCCCTGACGTCTTGTTTCTCCAGGACTCTGACTATACCCACCCGTTAGAGGTTCCTTCAACAGGACTTGAGCTACGAACCAAGATCTATGTGGAGGTCAAGGCTGTTAACCTCACAGGAAAGTATGTAAAAGTCTATTTGGATTAGTGGATGCTCATAGTGAATGTGCATAACTGAAAACAATATTGAAATGAAAGTGAGTGTTTTCTAAACTGTAACTTATTGTCCTCTTTTTAGTTTTTATGTACTGCTGGATCACTGCTTTGCCACTCCCACCCCTTACAACGTATCACACACTGAGAAGCACAACTTCTTCACCGGGTATGGACGCACACGTTGTTAGCGTAGCTTCATACATCGGGGAAATATCATAACTTTAACTTCACTTTCTAAAATTCTGCTCTCCTCCAGCTGTAATGTGGAACAAAGGACATATGTGACAAGTAATGGCGTTTCCAAGATTGCCCAGTTTTACTTCGACGCTTTCCGCTTTGTTCAGCACCGCGACCAGGCCAAGTCCGTCATCTATCTGCACTGCATACTGAGACTCTGTGAGCCCAGCAAATGTCAAGAGCTGCTCGCTGTAAGTTGAAAAGTCAAGAACAAATGAGTCTGTTTTAGAGGTCCAGTGTGTAGGATTTAGGGGGATATATTATGGCAGAAAATATTCATAATATATTAATATATTATAATATAATAAATATGTTTTCTCTAGTGTATAATCACCTGGAAATATGAATTGTTGTGTTTTCTTTACCTTGGAAAGAAACAGTTATATCTACATAGGGGGTGGGTCCTTGTCCACGAAGTCTGCCATGTTGCACCATCATGTTTCTACAGTGGCCCAGAATGGACAAACCAAACACTGGCTCTAGATAGGGCGATTTAGGTTTTCACATCAGCCACTGTAGTTAGCAGCCCCTCTACGACCGCAGTGTTGGAATGAGAAACTATTTTATTCAGTGTTTTTACTGGTTTAAATCACCAGATCCATTTGGTTTAGAGAGGAAGAAACCTCTGGAGATAATTTGCCTCCCGATAAAAACCACTGTCTGGATCTTAAGTTATCAGAGAAAAATTGCCTCTCTGCAATGTGCTAAACGGTGTTGAAGAAACACTGATTTGTAATGTGCAACTGCTTTATTGGGTAATTTTATGGGGTTTCATCGCCTGATTAGTTTGTTTTGGAGAGTAGTAGCCTCTTGTGAAAACCTCCTGAACAATGAACACTGAAGGAATTCTAACGCCGGATTTCCACTGGAAGCGTGTCCGTTGCGGAACGGCAGCGCTGGTTATCCACTGCGTGCTCCGCCGTCCGTCAATACCCACCGGCTGCGTTTGCTGTGCGGAGCGGTGCAGCTCCGCCGGAAGACATCTCGGTGCACTGCCGTGATTAACATCTCATCGTCCATGGTGTTAACGGGGTGAAATGACGTCTGAAAACCTCTGACCTGTTGACTTCAGGCCTGCCTCTGCCCATTATGTAGTTTTCAAGGTGTAGTGCAGGGAAATATGATCCGCGTGAACGCTGTGTGTTTTATTTTGAAAATTAACCGGATGTTTTATCGTGTTTCTGTGCACGACTTCCTGCCCCGCACGACCTGCTTTGTGCTGAATTGCTGCGTTGTGCTCCGGCGTCCAGCAAAAATAGAAGTCCTGCATATCTGTTGCGGAGGGCTCCGGACTGCTGGAGCTGTGACGGAGCCGGAACGCAGCACAGCCGCAGCCGGTGGAAACACACACATTGACTAGAATTGAATCCTATTGGCTCCGCTGCCGTGCCGGAGCGGAGACGCAACCAACACGCATCTGGTGGAAATAGGCTGTAACCGGGAGAAGTTTAAGCTTGTTGCAATCTGCAATCCTCACCACTAGATGTCACTAAATCTCCCTAAATCTTACACTGCTCCTTTAAATACGTTAGAGAAAGTAATGCCAAAGCAACTTTCAAAAATAACCCACGGCAATGTTTCTTAGGACAAACATTGATAAAAATAGAAATCTACAGTTTAGACTTAGACATTGCATTGCTGCAAACTGTGGAGAAACAGCATCGTTGCAACATTTATTGCCTCATTAGATTGCTGACAGTATAGAGAGGTAACAGGAAATGTAGAGAGGAAGGTTTGAAACAACATGCAACACAGGTCCTTGAACAGTTCTGGGGACACTGTGGTTCATAGTTGCACCTTAAATGACAATCACCATTACGATTTCTTATTCTATCATAAAATATAACAAGTAAAGCACACATTATTTCTTACACTTAAAACGTATATTGAAAAGCAAGAGTTTTACATCATAGAAATATATAAATCAAAACAAACCTGACAGGATGTTTGTTATTTTCAGGGCTGTAATAACCAAAAAAGAAGAAAAAGATCTGTGACTCCTTTTGGAGAGGAAGGCAACGACTCTGCCACTGTTACAGTTGGACCTCTTTACACTGCTGGAGAAGGTAAGATGCAGTAAACACACTTCTGTAGTGAACTACAATAAAAACTTCTTCACTGACTCTCTTTCTTATCTTCCTCTATTAAAGACAGACCAAATGCTGCTGCCTACAGTGAGTATATTTTGATCACACTCCTCATTTGAAATACATTTTAATATCTTGAAGAAAAACGAATCTAAATTAATCTCCCCTATGTGTATCAGGTAATAACATGGCATCAGAGAGGGATGACGTGAACGTGCCAGGCCTGGTGGTGGGGGTGGTGTTTGGCTCGGCTGCTGCTGTCATGCTGGTTCTGGGTGGCTGGTTTGCCGTGAAGAAGTTTTACTGGGCGGGAGGATTACCTCACGCCTTTGACTGACGGATCAACTGCCGAATGTCTTCACCTTGTTGCCTCATACCATATTGCAACTGTATGGTTGTTTGCGAGGACATTACATCTGATAATGTTGTGATTTGTCAGGAAACCATAGAAACCAAGCAAATACGCTTATATCTTATGTAACCTCTTCTGTCTATACTTGATTAATCTGCACTCAGATTTCATTTATCGGTTATGAAGGAACAGTCAAACCTGAACTATGTGTAAAAAAAGAAACTTTAACTATGTAAGCTTTTGAAGAGCAGAGTCATTTTAATATTTCATGTTGTTTTAAATCTGCTCTGATAATGACCTGCAAGTCTGCCCACTGACAGTCTTACTGGTTTTTGGGTATCATGTACAGAATCTCATTGCTGATAGCACTTAAGATATATTTTTGAACGCATAATATAGTTATAATCTGTAGTTTATTATTCAGATCTGGTTTGTACATAATAAAAATCAAGTTTAAAATTTGCTTGGCATTGTACTCTGTTGTTATATAATTAAGAAACAACAATTTGTATCATCAATAACTTTACTCACCACAAGCAACATCTTTTTACAGGGCTCAGTGAATGCATACTGACATTTACACACTTATTCACAGACAGAATGAAACATAAATCAAAACCAAACACTCATAAATATTTACAGGCTACTTACTCTGTGAGTACAGTGGCAAACAACAAATGCCTGGACAAGAATACAACTCAAATGATCCACTTTAAAGGGTCATGACAGCAGTTATTTGGTAGTTTTTTGTACAAATGAACCGCTGTCTTTGACACTACACTGAGTGCAGAATGTCTTGGATCAGAGCAGAGAGTTTAGCTGAGAAGTCCTCCTGCAAAGAGCCCCCTGGCTGCATGGACGAGGAGGAGGAAGAAGAAGACAGAAGAAAGTCTCCCTGGACTTCCAGTTTGTCTTCCAGCCCCTGAAACAGCCTCTCCATCCGGGCCTGAAACACTTGGCTTTGCAGAGCTGCATTTTGGCAAAATTGCTCCATACTGGCCGTCACTTCTGCCGCACCTGGCCGTGCAGCTTCCAGCAGAGCAGCAAGCTCTGCTTTGAGAGCCCCTACCCTGTTCTGTGCCTCCCCCCTCAGAGAGCTCATTTCCTGTCCCAACTTAGAGCTTATGTCCTGCCAGAGCTCAGACTTGGCTGCCTCTTGTTCACTAGCACTGATCTCTTTCAGATGTTCGATCACCCCGATGGTTTTAGTGTGGAAGTCGCTGATGAGGTCAGCCACCTTGGAGCTGCTGTGCTCCAGCGTCTGGCTCATCCAGTTGAAGGCTTCTTGGTACAGAGCTGGACTGGCCTCTGCCTGAGCCTCTGCTGTCTCCAGCCCCTGCAGATAGAGGCTCAGCTGGCCACACAGGTCTTGCGTGTTGCTGCTGAGAGAGCTCTGGAGCTGCTGGGTGAGGGGAGCCAAGCGCTCTCTCATGCTGGCCAAGGTGGAGCTGAGGTGGGCTGGCGATGGAGACAACCTCTCCCGCAGCTCGGCCAGCTCTTGGCGCAGACGGGTACGCAGGCGCTCTGACTCCATGTTGAGTTTGTGTTGCATCTCCACCGCCACAGGGTTTGTGCTGTGATCGTCTGTGTCGTAAAGGTCACTGCTGTCGATGTGGCTCTTGTAGATTTTACTGAGCAAAGAGAGAAAGCAGCACTCCACTAAAATGTGTTTTGATATTGTTTCTCTTGAGTGGATGGATGCACATTTATTTCAGGTCTTAAAAGAGTTTACAATACTTACTCCACATCCTTTGTGAGCTCTGTCTTGTCATGAGCCTGGTTGGCCTTTGAATCAGTCCAGGTTGCCTCCCTGGTGTTACGCTGGAGTGGGTATGCTACAGACGAAGAAAACATTAATGAAAAAAAGGAAATATGTTGCAAAATGAAGGGTATTAAACCACATTTAAGGAGGAATCTATACCTGAAGTTGTCAAGAATGACAGGGCGAAGATCACGACTTTTAGATGCATGATTACCGTTCTGCGGAGCGACAGATGAAAAGAAATACATAAGAATTTCACATTAGAACAAACAAATGAATCAGTACTGAATATTTCCAAATTAATAAATTACATATTATTCGTTTGACATGCATTCCCTTCTCAGTCTAAGACGGAAAACAAGAAGAAGATCAATACGTGGAGAAGTGGCTGGCCTTTACCTGAGGATCAGGGGTCTGCAGAGAGACTTCTCCTCTCATCTGACTTATAAAGGTCCTTGTTATCAGAGCAGCTGCCCAAACTCTGCCTGTGTCAACAGTCAACACGTGGAGGGTCACACTGATGACAGAACACAACATGCATAATATACACACACACATGCACACACACCCACACACACACACACACACATACAGAGACCATGTTAACAGTGCCCACTGTTGAACCTTCATAAAACGTAACAACATTCTCGCAGCATTGATTCAAGAACATGCAGTCATGTCAATAAGGATACAGCACTTTAAGATAGGGTGTTAACAGGAGAAAGTACTATGGTGAAAAATAGGATAGATCAGTTTTATTTGTCACATATGATTTAAACATGTATAAACCAGTACAATATGCTGCAGTAAGATAAGAATACTGTCATAATAATGATAAAGAAAGACTCATCAAGGCCTTTGTGCTCTTAATCTGGAGAAAAATATGAAAACTAGGCAGAAGTTTATCAGAGCGACCCAAAAAGGTTCAACAGGTTCAAGTTTGTGTGTCCACAGCCAGATAAGAAAGGCGGCCGGATTTCGGAGTTTTTACGTCAAAGCCCCACTTTGCCAAGAACCAGAATTGTACGAATGTTTACAACGGGGTCACTTGTTTGACCCACCGTGCCTGTTGTGGCTTTTTAAGGGTTGTGCAAGATTGGAAGTGGGTTTTTAATGTTTTGTATGTTTTAAAATTGTGTAAGAATTCAGTGTATCCAGTTTTGGAGCAGCTCATGGAGCATTGATTATGAAGGCTGGTTTTGGATGTTTGACAATCAACAGTTTACACATCAATGTTTGTGCTGCAAGTCAGGACGGAGCAGCTCAAAAACAGGACAAGTAAACACTGGTGATTGTGCTAAATTCTGTGTTTTTCTCTGTTTTATCTTTTAATCAACAAAACAAGAAAGGAGTAAATCAAAAAGTCAACTTTAAGTGGATTAATGAGTCTTTGTGCTTATTTACAGTGCATAGTGTGACATTTCGGCATTTGTCTGCATTGTTCATAAAATGAATTTAAACATTTATTGATTTCTTGTTTATGATCTTATTAACCTGCACAGCATTTGTGAATGCGATGTGGAGGGTTTTTGCACCAGTGACATGGATATGTAGGTGAAAGTTGAATCCTCTTCAGTTAGGTAAGTTACGAGACGTCACTGCGGGGTCAAAGTCCATGGCTACCGTGATGAAATATGTAGGTTATTCCACTTATCCAAAGTCCAACATTTATTTCCATATAATAACAGAGTGAGTCAGAGTTAGTAAGACTTTGATTACTATACTGTACATAAAAATAGTACTGTTGGCTGCTTCTTGCAGAGGTACAGTTGATTGTTGAACAGGGAGCAACATTAACACACAGCATGTGCTCACAGAAGGACTTGTTACGCACATACATGAATGCACACATAAGCAATTGGGGAAATTGTTGTTTTAAAATGACTGGACAGCTAAATACACTTTGTTTCATAATAAGCTTTGGCTGTATCGTGTATTTCATTTGAATATGGAGCAGAATTTGGCCACTTGAGGCCGGCTCCAGAAGCCAGTCAATCCCAATTTACAGCAGAAATAAATGTTTACAGCCTGGTTCAAAAAAGGTTTTGGTCTCTACAGCTAATTTCAACATTCATGACAACTGTATGGAGGGTGAATTTTTATATAACTCACCCATTTACATTTTATTAAGGTTTAAAGTTACACATACTTGAGGACGTTTTGTGTGACAGGCTGTCTGCTGACAGTTTCCTCAGCTTCTCAGTCAGATCCACCCCTTGCTCAGAGCCAGCCTCTTGCCTGAATGTGATGCCTCCTGACTCCAAAAAAACAAGAGTGGCGGCTGAAATGGTGAACTCGGGGCTTCATAATGGGAGTCCACAAACCAATGGGTGATGTCACAGTAACTACATCCATTATTTTTTACAGTCTGTGGTCTTCACCTGTAAAATGTCCCTCAAAAAGACATGTAACAGCCAAGAAGAGACTTGAAATGATCACATATAAATCACAAAGAGACACAAAACAACTACAAAAAGGCTGCAAAACAGTTGCAAGACTTAGGGAAGGGGCAAAACAATCATAAAGAGACAAAAACGGACCACAAGGAAACACAAAATGACCACTAAGAGAAACAAAACCACAGAGAGATGTGTTATGATTACAAAAAGACTCAAAATAATAACACAAAGAGGCTAAACAATTATAGAGTCTGTGTGTCCTGCTCCAGTGGGGGAAAGGTGGTGGGGTCCTCTGCATATCTGGGCCCATTATCTCCTAATCCACCCACTGGGCAGATATCTGAGCGTGAGTTTCAAAGGGAATTCAGCAGCAGCTGTGACGCACATAGTGCTTAATAGACCCCTCTAAAGCAAAGCTGCGTTGATGTACATTGGGGGCCAAATCTTTAATCAGTTTCATGGCAGGATTGAGAAGAACAAATGCAGTAATGTGATCTGGCACCATCAGGCAGCCTTACACTCTGTTTACCCCGTCACTTTCCACCAGCACCCAGTCCCTCCACTGTCACTGTCACCTTACCTCACAGGCCTCATAAATCATTCAACAGGCCACTGAAAGTTATGCAGACTAACTAGCCCGCTGCTTACCTTGCGGCTCTATCTACCGTCAGACAGATCGGGTCATGTGTGCGGGACTGCAGCAGGCAGGAGAGGTTTATCAACAGGATGAGGCTGCCACAGCATCTTTGTAAAAACTTTGTTGGCTGTGACCAAAACAAGGCAGGCAACCAAGAGACTGTTGACAGATCTTGGATGAAGAATTGAAAATGTCTTGAGGCTGGAAAAGAGCTGGGTTTCTTGTGCACCATATTAACAATGCTCAGGAGATGCAGATGCGAGAGTTTCAGTTGGCTGAGTGCTGTGCTCCTTTCTCTGGTTCATGGAAACAACTTCAGTCAACAGTTCCAGGAGAGGCCACCCTGTCAGCCAGGTAGGCTGTCCCATCTGCACACAGTGATCCTTTAACAATATTTTTGTACCTATTTTATTTATTTCTAATAGGTTTCTACTGCCCTTTGGGGAGCTTTACCCCAGTGCCTTGTCCCAAAGGAACCTATGGGCCAATTGCTGGTGCTGTGTCCACTGACAGCTGTCTGAAGTGTCCTCCTCACCACTACTGTCCTAGAACAGGCCTGTCTG
Source organism: Epinephelus moara (assembly GCF_006386435.1). NCBI lineage: Eukaryota > Metazoa > Chordata > Actinopteri > Perciformes > Serranidae > Epinephelus > Epinephelus moara. The sequence goes on along the minus strand of NC_065507.1, from coordinate 20,317,743 downwards.
CCTCCCTGCCCTGCGGCCCTGTGGCTCAGCAGCCTCTGTCTGGTCAGGAGGCCTGTGTCTGCCCAGGAGAGGGACAGAGTTTCCAGGTGACAAAGTGTTTTCACATGAGCATGTGTGTTCCCTCTGGTGTGTTTTATGTGACCATGTAGTCCTTGTTTTTGTATCACTACCACCTGTACTCTTACAAGCTCTTCCTTTCTTTCATAAACCCAAAGATCTGTATTTCTCAAGCCTGTGTTTTTTATCGTGTCACGCTTGAATCCTGGGATACATTGTGCACACTAATATGAGAAGAGCTTTCTCTCCGAGAGGAAACTTTAGACTGGACAATCTGTAACTTCACGCTGAAAGAGCTCAAGATCAATTTCGCTTGCAGTAGGGTCTTGTTTCCTAGTCTGTTGCAGCTTGCATGGGTGTTGAGCCCTCCACTCATCAGCTCATAATAAAGAGAGTGAGATTTCTTTCTCTGACTGTTGTCTAGTTGTGCCTGGGCTAGTGTGAAAACTAGTTTTGAATGAATGACTGAATGAATGAATGATGGAAGAACGAAGGAGGGAAAAACAAATGAAGGAATGAATGAGGGAAAGGAGGAAGGAAGAAAGGAAGGACAGTAAACAGACAGAGGACTCAATGAAGGTAGAAGGAGAGAAAGGACAGAAAAATGGATGAGGGGATCAAGGGAGGAAAGAGGGAAGGAAGGAAAAACAAAAGGAGGGAAGGAAGGAAGGGATCAGTGAAAGAAAAAAGAGGGAATTGAGAAAGGAAGGAAAAACAAGAGGGAATTGATGAAGGAAGGTAAGAAGGAGGGGAAGAAGGAAGGGATCACTGAAGGAAGGAAGGAAAAACACAAGGGAACTGATGAGGAAAGGTAAGGTAAGAAGGTGGAAAGGAAGGAAGGTAGGAAGTAATGAAGGAAGGGAGGAAAACAGGAGTCAATGGGGAAAGAATGGGATAAAGGAAAGAAAAATGGATGAGGGAATCAAGGAAAAAGGAGGGAAGAAAGGAGGGAAGGAAAAACATGAGGGAATATATGTAGGAAAGAAGATAAAAAGGAGGGGAAGAAGGAAGAGATCACTGAAGGAAGGCAGGAAAAACATGAGGGAACTGTTGAGGAAAGGTAAGGTAAGAAGGTGGAAAGGAAGTAAGGAATGAAGGGAGGAAAACAGACAGAGGAGTCAATGAGGAAAGAATGGGAGAAAGGAAAGAAAAATGGATGAGGGAATCAAAGAAAAAGGAGGGAAGAAAGGAGGGAAGGAAAAACATGAGAGGCTCGATGAAGCAAGGAAGGTACAACCGTGGAAAGGAAGGAAGGTAGGAAGGAAGGAAGGAAAGAATAAGGAAGGAAGGTAGGAAAACAGCTGGAAGAGTCAATTAGGGACGAAGGGGAGAAAGGAAAGAAAAACAGAGGGAATCAAGGAAAGAGGAAGAAAGGAGAAAAGGAAAAACCCATGAGAATTGATGAGGGAAGGAAAGAAGGCAAGAAGAAGGGAAGGCAGGAAGGAATCGTTGAAGGGAGGATGGAAGGAAAAAAGGAAGGAAGAAAGGAAAACAAGCAGGGGAGTCAGTGAAGGAAGAGGGGGAGGAAGGAAAGACATTATGAGGGACTCAAAGAAAGAGGGGGGAGGAGAGAGGAGGGAAGGAAAAACATAAGGGACTCATGAAGGATGGAAGGAAGGAGGGAAAACCAGATGAAGGAATCCATTAAGGAAGGACAAAAGGACTGAAAAACAGTAGGGAACCAATAAAGACCTAAGGATGAAGGGGAGATATATTGATCAGGGTATTAGGTAACAGAGTGACCTCACTGTGACCTGCATGCAGTATTATACAACACGGTGCCTGAACCCTGCTGCTTTTTCTACAGACCAGTGATGGGCAGTGCCGCTGCACCATCGGCTACCAACCTGCCAACCAGGGAGATACATGTGTACACAAACTGTACGATGTCTGTAGAGACGGGAAAACACGCACACAGTATGGAGACTGCCTGGACAGATATCAGTGGTCACTTCAGTGCAGGCAGCAGGTTAGACCTCGTGCAGTCATATCACACATAGTCATGCACACGAGAGCAAAGGTAACAGGAAACTCATCTTGAACGTCAGTTTGAATGATGCTTTATGACTTTGATGAACTGTGACCTGTTTACAGAGCACACAGACAAAACATACTCCACAATGAAATACTAGACAGTAAAAATATTTTGGTGCAAGTAAAATGCTGCTTGCAATTGATAGAAGTAAAAGTATGTAAGTTTAATCAGGAAAATGTACTTAAAGCATTAAAAGCAAAAAGTCTCAATGCAGAAAATAACCCCTGTGACAATGAGGTGTACTCTAAATGTTTATTAGAATCTTATTACTACTAATGTATTAATATTAAAGCATTCTTTGTATTTTCCAACCAATAGTCAAAACCTCAAATCTTTAAAAAATAAATTAAAATGTATTAAATATATATGTATATATTTGAGAAGATGGAACGCTGAAATGTTTCACATCTGTTCTAAATTAACATTTAAATGTAAATCTAAATGTTAAATCTACATCTAAATGTTAAATGTTAAATCTAAATCTAAATGTAAATCTAAATGTTAAGTCTAAATGTAAATGTAAATCTAAATGTTAAATCTAAATGTTAAATCTGAATGTAAATGTTAAGTCTAAATGTAAATGTAAATCTAAATGTTAAATCTAAATGTAAATGTTAAATCTAAATGTAAGTCTAAATGTTAAGTCTAAATCTAAATGTAAATCTAAATGTTAAATCTAAATCTAAATATTAAATATCAATGTTAAATCTAAATCTAAATGTTAAATGTTAAATTTAAATATACTTGGTGAAATATTTAGCTAATATGCAAATGCACACTGTCAGTCAAACCAAACTAATGGGAGAAAATGAACTTATTAATTTATTGAAAATACATCAGCATGATAAGAACTACCTAAAATGACAGAAACCATGTTTGGGGAAATTTTATTTGACGTGTACTTTGAGTTTAATATTTATATAATTTAGCATTTAACATTTAGATTTAGATTTAACATTTAGATTTAGATATACAGTAACATTTAACATTTAGATTTAGATTTAACATTTAGATTTAGATTTACAGTAACATTCAACATTTAGATTTAGATTTAACATTTACATTTAGATTTACAGTAACATTCAACATTTAGATTTAGATTTAACATTTAGGTTTAACATTTGACATTTAGATTTAACTGTGACATTATATTTAACATATTTCAAATACTGCTGTAAATGTGGTAAAAAGTGACTTTCAAAAATTCACACCACTTTTTTAAACGTTGTTTGAAGCTAAATGTGGCAAAAAGTTGCTGTTAATTTCAGTGCGAGCCACTTTACAAACGGCACCCCATAGTTTAATTCATAAGAAAACACATTATATAAGCTCTTCATATGTTTTGTATGCAAAAATCTTCTTTTGTAAAGTAACTAGCAACTAGGGTTGCCAGATAATTTAAGTTGAGTAAAAAGGACAAGATTTCCCTATAAAATGCAGAGGAGTAGAAATATAAAGTGGCATGAATGTACAAGTACCTCAAATTTGTACTACAGATGGTACGTGAGTAAATGTACTTGGTTATATTCCACGGCTGACAATCACAGACCGAGCTGATGAGTACAACCTCGATGTCTTTGCCCTTTTCCTCCATGAACTTGGCAACAGTTTATCTAGGAAAGGTTTGTATCAGCCCAACTTAATATTTAACCATACACTGCTTCCTTTGACTGTCGGTCAGCGAGGCCTTCACCACTCTCCCCGCACAGTGTTTATTTTTGTCACTGCCCTCCATTGCGGCCTTTTGAACAAATGACCTTACACCTAGTTACACACTCCATCCGAGCATAAGAATGCTGCCAGTTTTTTAAATGATTTTAAAACACTCAGACAAAAGCTGGTCCAAGCAGAAAAAAGTATTTTCTTGATTTGTCTTGGTTGCTTTCTGCAGGTGTGTCAGTCTGCAGAGGACTACAGGGGTTATGATGGAGAGCTGGGTCTGTGTGTTTGCAGAGAGCCTCCTGGAAGAGCTGCGTGTGTGGGCCTGTGCAGGACAAGGCCAGCCTCTGAGCTGGAACTCCACTGCCAGTCCAGTGGAGACATGGAGCTGATTTGGAGTTATGATGGTCAGGTGAGTGAAGGCAGCTGCGGATTTACATACACTAACAAATTAATGCACAAAAAAGGAAAGAAAGTGTTTTGGGTCAATAAAATTAAAGCTAACTGTACCCAGGAAGTGTTCCTCTCATGATATCCATGCAGTGTTTCTACTGAATAAACATAAAGAATAGTTTGTGTTACACTACCTGGTCAGACAATGCAGACAAAACACAATGTCGTCTTTATCGCACCAGCAGTGAAAGCGCAGGATGAGTGTCTCTTGTGTTGCAGTGACCTATAAATGCTAAACATCGCTATTGTGTGTGCAGGTGTCGAGCGTCGCAGGCAGCGTGCTGGAGACGTTTTTTAAACAGTGGGACTCCCCGGGGACTTCTCTGTGCGGCAGCTATCTTAACTCCTCACATGCTGTGTACATTGTTCAGACAACAGGTATAGACACGCAAAGTAGCTGTCTGTCTGCCTCTGTCTCCTTTTGTCCGTCACATCTCTCTCTCTGTTGTTGTCTGATTGCAGAGGCAGGTTTCTTCGGCCTCCTCGACCGCCTCCCGAAGGAAGTGCAGCAACTGTTTCCTGTCACCACACAGCAGGACACTCAGAGCTCAGCGGGCATGTCATATCAAAACACCAACAATGATGATGGTTTATTGTCCATGCAACATAATGAATTATTGCTTCAATGATGATGGTCCTGTGTTTTTTTTTTTCAGAAGGAGATTCTGACGTTCTGTGGAAGGATGTTGAAGTTGCAAATATCAGTCTTGTAAGGAGAGAAATTAATTCCAGCAGAAGTAATGAAGAAGCGAGAGAAACAAGTCTAAATGGAGTTTTGAACCCCACAACATGTCTCCATTTGGGCGACATTCTACTGTTCACTGTTGACACACGTCACTATCCTCAGTATGATCTGTAAGTCAGATGCTAGGCCTACAAGTTTTCCATGTCCATTTTTACCTATGAATCTGTGCTTTGACTCTACCTTACACCTTACTTCATGTCTTTCAGTGACAACTTGTACAACACAAACGGCGATTTCGACTGGGGTGCATTCAGACAGCTCAAAGAAGAGCTGACTCTGTCTTGGACTCCTCCCAGCTTCTTTGCGGTGGTGTTTAGCCAGCCTGGAGTTTATGTTTTTACACTGAGCAGCCATCGGCACAAACACATGGTAACTAAATTTGAATAATATCAGTGTCAAAGAAGTATTTCACTGCTGGAAAGATGATCTCTTTATAAAACTGGGCTGTCTGCACTGCAGTAGAAGGATGGAAATACCTTTGACACTGGTGCTATATGACCAGAGAAAACAGAGGAAAAGGTCTCTGGCATTATTTTTGCTCAAGAGGTAGAAAACCTACAACTACCAGAATGTACTGTGTGCAACAGGCTAATAAAAGCTCCTGCTGGTGGGTGTGAGCTTGGCCGTTTTTCCACAGAAAACAACATGGCAGCCAGCTGGTAACAAACAATCTTGTATTACAGTTTAACAATATGCTAAAATATGTTTCTGAAAACATTTTAGGTGAGAAGTAGGCAACGCAGTAACAGAATCTTAATTCATATTTTCATCAGGATGGGGGTGATGTGGTCACGGGTGTGAGAGTGTGTGAGAAGACGAGCAACTGAATTGTGGATATATTGTAGTTTCTTGAGAGTTTTGGATGATGAACTGTAGAGGAGACTATTGCAGTAATCAAGTCTGGAAGTGATGAATGCATGAATGAGGGTCTCTACAGCTGAAAAAGAAAAGGTTTGGACGGAGTTGGGCAATGTTTCTGAGATGGAAGAAGGCTGTTATGGTGATGTGTTTGATATGTTGGTCAAAGGAGAGGGTTTGATCGAGGATGACATCAAGGTTATGGACATAGGGGGAAGTCCGTCACCTTACATCCAAAATTCCACACTAAATGCATTGCGTATTCCTTACTGCTTTCCTGAAGATAAAGTACTTGTACCAATGTACTTGTCTGCCAAGTCCTCCCTGTATTCTCTTTACATGGTTTGCAAGGGGTCAAACATGTCACAGGGTGTCTTTAAGTTTCCACATCTTGGTCTATTCTTGGTCCTTACATCACATCTTACATTACAAATTCCTTAATTTTGGTCTTTGTGAAGCAAATTCTAACATATATGTAAATTTACAACACCTGGATAATTAAACTACTGTCACATATCCCCCCTCTTATTGCTCTCTAACTCTTCTTACTCAGTATGTGCGGGTGATGCCTGCAGGCGGCCAGTGTTACGAGCCTGGTCCCTTCTTCCCCACCATACCTCGTCATGTTACCAGGGTGGGAATCAGCAGGAGACGTAACCTGTTACTGAGGCCAGATTGGCTGGTGACCGGAGGGCTGCTATTTGGAGCTGTGGTCATCCTCTGTTCATGTGTTACACTGCTGGTTAGTGAACGTACACAGAACACAAATACATTGCAAGGCTTTTGATCATGGAGAATTTCCATTACTTTTTAAGATTGATTCAAGATATCGGGATTATATTGGGAATCATCATTATTTAATTGTATTAATAAAATTTACATATCATCCCATGCCTAATCTCATGTGAAGATCCTGTTCCGTGAGTATGGATGGCCTGAGAAGGAGCCAATCAGAGCACGGTATCGCTTGTTGCAGTTGGCCTACCACATGGACGACTACTCATCCAAAGGATCAAGGGTGATCTCACTTAGGAAGATTCACCGAAACCATCAAGCCAGAATGACACAAGACTCCATTCAACCAGGTCTACACACACTCTCGCAGAAACACACACACGCACACATGACCTCTCAACTCATTCATTTGAAAGCCTAAAGGCCAATATGTTACATAACTTGCATTCAAACATAATCTGCAGCACGTCAATGAATGCAGCCGCAGCGTGCACACATAACACACACACACACACATGCATGCAAGCACACTTACATATACACAGAAACACATTGATACATTGTTGGTCTTTGAAGACCCTTGTGGCTTCTTATGTAACACTGACAGTGACCTGGGGGTGTTGCTCCCACCCGACCAATTACTGTTGAAAAGGCTCTTGTAACATTCCTGACATCACGTGCAATGACAAACAATAAGAATGACAACAGTCCAAATGTCACAGGATTTAGGAAATCCCCTCAGATTACTGTATTTTGAGATGGCGCATTTTATGCAATCGCCACTACAAACGTTTTTGGCCAAAAATAGGGCCTTCTTAAATGGCCTGGAGAGAAGTGTTTGCTTGTAATGTAAAGAGTGAATTGATTTATTAAAGCTTCTGATGTGCATACATTAAGAAAAAATACACAACAAAAATTAGAGTGTATGTACCATGACATGCGGACAGGTAGGCGAGGTGTTTCAAGCTCATTGATCTCTCTCAGGCAGCACATCATGCACGCTTTTAAAAGTTCTCCTCGAGAGATGTGCCATGTATGACTGCGCCAGCGATAGCTATGGCTGGAGGAATGATGCTTTTGGGTTGTCTTCAGGTCTCATTCTCACATAGCCGATTTCTTCACACAACATGACTGAATTGATCAGATTTTGATCGTCAAAGGTCAAAGGTTGAGGTCAATATGACCCTGCATCCATCTCATTCTAGTGAATGAGATATCTCAAGAACCCCAGGAGCATTTTTTTTTCTTCAAATTTGGCACAAATGTCCACTTGGACTCAAGGATGAATTGGTTAAAATTTGGTGGTCAAAGATCAAAGGTCAAGGTCACTGTGACCTTGTCTGTCTCATTATTGTGAATGGGACATCTCAAGGATCCCTTGAAGGAATTTCTTAAAATTTGGCACAAACATCTACTTGGACTTAAGAATGAACTAAATTTATTGGTCAAGGGTCAAAGGTCAAGGTCACTGAGACCTTACCTATATATGATATGATACACATATATGTATGATTTCTGCCATAACTCAGAAATTCCTATGCCAATTACAACACAATTTCAATGGTTAACAGGATGATGACATGATGAAGTGATGACATTGGACAAAAGGTCAAAGGTCAGCTTCACTGTGACATCATAATGTTCTGCAAAATCACTTTTTTGGCCATTACTCAATGTCATAAATCAGGAACACAAGGGGAGACATTTGGTCAGATACTGACTTGGTGACATTAATCTTGGGTGCTCACTTTAAAACTGTGCTGATTGTACAGATCTTCTGTGCTGCCAGGTTGAAGATGTGTGTGAAGCGTCCATGTTTTCACGGACATGGATGTAAACTCTAACTGCCACTTGACAGGTTTGCGGAGGCATACAAACGTGAGGCAGTAACTCTAGTTATATTCTACTCATCTTTCTCCCTCTGTCTCTTTGTGTATCTCTCTCATGACAGCAGTCTGTGCAGACACCTTGGAGGAGTTCTGGGATTACGAGCACCAGGTGGATCTGGAGGCATTCAGCAGCAACACCTTCTATAGCCTGCTGCTCAAACAGAGTCTGTCTGTCACCACGCGGCTGGGACAGCTCACCACCGAGGCCTGTAGCTCTTAGTTTATATGCAAAAATAACACTATGTAAAAGAATTGACCCCCTCTTTTTCAGCACATGATGCATGTAATCAGTCTCTGAAGTTTCTTCCCATGCCTGGGACACCAGAAACTCCCCTTTTGATTGTTTTACAAACAAATTGATGTCTTAATATCCTATATTACACATTCTCACATTACTGTTTTATGAATAGTTTATGTGTTTGTGCTACTCAAAGCCAGGTGTTTTTTTAAGCAACATCTGCGAACAAAGCCCCAAACCCTTTCGTACCACTGACCCCTTCTGTGTCAACATGCAACGCTGCCCCTGGCATCATTTTAGTAATGCGCGGGGCTTCTGCCCAACCTGCAACATATGTTGAGTGGGAATGAAAAGGATCATGCTGTTTTATGCTAAGATAAGCTAACCAGCTGCTGGCTGTAGCTTTGTAATTATGGTAAAATATGACAGTGGTATTGATTTCTCATCCGGCCCATCTTATATTGTCTTGTCTTATTAAGTCTACTACACATACCCTGATTTCTCACAAGCACAGGTTCCATCCAATAACTCAGCTTTTATCTTTATCTCCTTTTCTTTTTCACCTGCTACTGTCCCTTCTTCACTCATAAGGTTAAACTGTATTGAAACATATTGGATGTCACATTGGGATGCCTCTGTTCTTTGTCACACCATTCTCTCTCCTGCGTCCTTCCTGTTTGTGCCACCAAAATGTTGGCTGCAGTGTAGTCGACAGGGGTTGTTGTTACAGCCCTCAGGACAGCTGAGGTGATAAAGATGTAAAAAGAGATGGCACACCTCACACCCGTGATCATCCCACAAACGTACACGTCTCACCAGTGTTACATGTGTGCTAGCCGCATGGGCGTGGGGTTGGATGTGCGATTTGATTACTGCGATTTTATGAAAACAATGTGGCAGTTATTTTTTTGTTTTCATATGTGTGTCTGTGTGTATCCAGGTGAAGGAGCTATATCAGGGAGTGCTTGGGAAACTGCAGCTCCTCCACCCACGCCTGATCACTGAGGAGAGGATGGGGGAGGGCTATGAGAGGGTGAAGAGGGAGGTGGAGAGGGAGGTGGTGCGGCGGAAGACTCTGGCCTCACAGCTGAGGACTCTGCTCGACAGCCAGCTGCAGGTTTTTATTACATTACATTCCCATCTGTGCATCTCCCATTATTACATTATTAAAAAATTAGGAAAAACTAAATCAATCTGTTCTAATTACAAGGACAGTGGACAGTAAAGATGAAGAGACAGTGTATGTATGTGTTCGAGACAGATCTTAAAGACACAGGACTCTTTCTCATGCTGCAACTAACAATTGTCAATTAATCCTTTGGTCTACAGAATTTCCGAAAATCCTAAAGCCCGAAGTGATGCCATTATATTGTTTGTTTTGTTCAAGTCACAATAACTAATCAATAAATTGACTGATCATAAACTGCTTTGCTGTTTTCTTCAGGTGCTGAGGCGAGAGCAGCAGGCCCAGCAAAGGGTCCACAGTGTGCTCACAGCCCAGCTCAGAGAATGCACCAGACTCCTGTCCAAGATTAAAAGCAACCACCAGCAGAAGTAAAGCTCCCATTTACCCTTTGCAAAGTGTCACAAACAACAAGCAGAACAGAGTAAATACCCTTACATCTACAATCTCTCCTTTCCCATGTTCAGTTTGATCCAGAGGCTAACGTCCCTGGTGGATGAGATGGGAGAGCTGGTGTCAGCGGAGTGCCAGCGTCTGGGGGCCTGGGGGTTTCTGGGTGAGGGTATAGGGGCCAAGCTGCTCTGCCCTGACACTGGAACTGTGCTGACCAAGGACCACATCTTTGGTGAGTCCAACACCCCTGAGTTGGACATAGGTGGTAATGAGACAATGGCCCCCTGGCTGGGCACAGATATGTAAAAGGCCTCAACACCTGTCCCAACCTAGAGATCCCAACTGCCAGTAGGGGTCGCCAAAGCTTCACATGGGGACATGAGGCCTTCTTGATTTTAAAGGGTGTAACAAAACTTTTTTAACATATATATTATTGGCCTGTATCTCAGCATTTCATTCACTTATGTGAAGAAAACTAAATGAGACTGTTGTTTTTAAAGCATCAGTAAAGTAGGCAGTTAAAATACCCAAAGAGCCAACAGAAAAATGACCAAGCTTTAGAGAGAAGGAAACACTGAGTCTGTCGAAAAAGAAGCATATTAAGCATTAATAATTGTTAGAAATACAACAAAAAAAATAAATAAAATAAATAAATGTGTAGAGAATAGTATAAAAAGTTTCAACAGTTTCATCTGCTTCAAAGCACTCATTTTACACAAACTTCCCACAGCTATTGCGTCCACTATTTGGGTTAATTGTAAAGTTTACCAGCTGTTCTGCATTGTTATTGTAATGCACTGAATATGATATGAAATATCATGTTTCACTTAGTCAGGGGTTGTCAGTTTACTCAAAGTGGTTGGGAACCACTGCTATATAGGAGCCAGACGTTATAGTTGGCCTTTTTTTTGTTGTTGTGTTGCAATATCTTTGTGGTGAACGTGAGTCTCTTCTTGACTGACACGTGTTAAGGCCTTCACCTGTCTTAGCCTGGCCTTCATCCTTCAAAAGCTCCATCCTTAAATCTTAGAGAAACAGCACCATCTTTTGCTAAAAATGTGCACAACAACAACAAGGTGGCCTAAGTGAAAAAAAAGAGGCACACATTTGGTTTGTATCCTCCTTACAGGTAGTACACCTTTCACAGCATTACTTTACACCCACACAAGTCCATATATTGAGTTTTCTCTCATTCTAGTGTAACACCCATCTTAACTTTCATTTAACTACAGGTGAACTTCGATAACAAAGCCAACAGTCAGTGTGGGTCAAAATGCCATAACAGGTTTTTATTAAACTCAGGGTCCCTAACAGCAATAGTATAACAACAGTTAAAAATTAAAGTGTCTTACTGCAGAGGGGTGGTGCACCAATCTATAGGCTGATACACTGGAAGTATACTACACATGGATGACCAAAACTACACACAAAATAAACCCTTTTTTCCAACAGAAAAACACCCAAACTACTCTCAGTGCCACAGCAAATCTAAATGATATCACCACAACTCAACAGGTGAACTCCCAGTGCACCAAATTAAATAATGTAAATTAAACGGCAATCAGCACTTTGCCTTTCCTCTGGCACTACACCTGGACTGTTAGGACCCAGGCAAGCATGTCTACAGGAGTGATCACAAATCATGAATGAGGCTGACACACCTGTGCTCCATGAGCCTCTTAACAGCTCAGGTGCTCTCACCTTGACTGGCCAAATTTTGCCTGGGTCCTATAGTGTCCCCCTGCTACACTAGGTACATTATTTCTCCTGTAACAGTTAGCTCATAAAATGGAATATAGGTATTTTAAACAAAGCTATCGCACCAGTTGGAGGGTTAGAGGTGTACCAAAATGATGGAGACACATGCTTTTCTTCCTGATCCAAGTTTTTACACTGCAGCGATCCATTTAAGCAGAAATCAGCGTGACAAGCTGTCCACCCAGCATGTGACTAGACTCACATTCAAAACATCTTAAATCATCAGCTTAATAATTAACAGTCTGTCTTTCTGCCTCTCTCCAGGTCCTGATGGGTCTCTGCGTGTCAGTCGGGCACTTCACTGTGATTCAGTCACAGGCCTCATAAGGCCAAATGCTCACAGCCATATGCTGCTGAGCAGCGGCCACACCATGGCGGTGCCACCTGATTTCTTCGTCCACCCACAGACCGGCAGAGTTATGCCCATAGCTGGCAACGTGGCCTACGATCCTGCAAGCTCTACTCTAGTGTTCACAACTGACTCATGCACAGGTGATATGATGAGTGCTTGTGGGGTTTGAGGGATGATTGAACCAGATAAAGAGGAAAAAGGGATGCACTGATACTTTACACTGGATAACTGGTCAAATATACACAATATAAAATAACACTTAGGTGTGCAGTTTGATGGCAGCTAAAATTCAAACCACCTACACCTTTAAATAATATCCATTAGTTAATACTTTGATATCAGCCCCATAAAAACACATTAGCTCCTTTCTAGACTCTTGGCTTTGCAACACCAAAAGCTTTTTTCTCTGCAGTTGTGGTCTCATCTTAGGAAGCAGATGTTTCCTTCTTTTCCGCTTTTTGCTCAATTCAGGACCTTTTTTTGTTATTTTTGACACTGCTCACTTCTGCTTTCCTCAAAAAACTTTGGAATTTGTCGTGGGAAAGTGAATACTGCCAGAATACAGTTTCGTGAAAAATATTTCTATCATCTGTGTTTTAGATTTTTATTTCTTAAAACTGATTATGCATACCAAATGATCACAAGTAATTTAATATTATCATGCCCGTTCTCTGTGGTTTCCTAAAAAGCATTTGTAAAAGTGGAAGAAATCAATAATTGAAATGGAAAGTGGTTAAGAGGGCAACACTCAGATCATTGACATTTTCAAGAGTCTTTTTTACAGATTAAACTGTGCTTTTCTCAGGAGACAGCAGGAAGTGGGACAGTCCTCTTCTTCCTTTCATTCCCTACCCGACCTCCTGCCACTCAGACCAGCCTCTGCCCAGCACCCGGCTCAGAGGCCTCAAACCGGGCCAGAGACTGCAGCTGGGTGTCCCCATGGCAGACCCAGACACAGGGGTCCCAGTGCCCATTCTGGCTGTAACCATCCACCCCCAGACAGGACTAGTCTACCCATTGGGAGGGGTGCATGTCTGTCCCCTCACCCGCCTCCCTCAGCCGATACAGATTGGCTACCCCATGCTGGACTCCAGGACGGGGAACGTTGTGCTCACTGTTGGGGTCAGTCTAGATCCAGTCACAGGTCAGTGCTGTGGATGAGTCTTCAGCACAGCCCATGTCGAGTTTATTTTATCTTCAGTAATTTGTTCTGTGTGTTTGTGTAGGAGCTGTGTTGCCAGTAGGTGGAGTTCTGTTGGCCGAGTCCTTCATCGAACCTCTGAGTGGGCGGATGGTGAGAATAGGGGGGGCCAGCATACGGGCTGGGCAAGTGGTGCCTAACACAGGAGGATACCAGGCCCTTCTAGACAGCAAGGTGCTCGATTAGATTAGATGCTTTTGACTGTGTCAAGTAAGAGGAAACTGTATATGTTTAAATTTCCAGTTTTTCCTAAGCACCTAAAAGTCTTCCCATGTTCACAAAAATAGTTTTTGATCTTGAAAGTAGCGGTGGAGAAAGTAATCAAACCACAAGGTCTGTTCAGGAGCTGTTTCTAGAGGCTTACTATTACTGTAATAAATGAATACTATGAAAAAGAAAAAAGAACTTGAGTGAATTTAAACTTTTCTCGATTAGGTTCTGGCGGTGATGTTCAAAGTATTGGAGCTCCTAAAGCCACTAACTGAGGAGTGGGGGTCGGACCAAACTTTGCAGCACCACCAGGGCAGCGAGAGAGGGAGCGGTCGACAAGATAATCTCCTCAGTGTAGCTAAGGAGCTCCAGCAGGCCTGGGGAAGGACCCTGCACTGTCAGCTGCAGCTGCAGACTAGGTTGGGTATCCTGCTGAACTGGGCTGTAGGTCTGCAGCAGGATGGAGGCATTCTGGGTGAGGAAATGCCAGTGAAAGGGAGTGTGGATTTGAATTGTCCCCCGAGGGCAATACATCACAAAGTCGCTTTTTAAAAATATCCCCCTTCTGTGCTCTGTGCTAATGTGGTCCTTTCCTGCTCCTCCCTTCCCTACTGTAAATGAGCTGCTCTCTTTTATTTCCTGTGCCACTGACCAATCCATCTTCTGCTTTTCTCTAAACTATTGTGTTTAAGGGAGCAAACACCCCCCACTTTTCCACTTTTCCACTTATACCTTTTCATTTTAATCTTTGCTTGGCTTTACTGCCATAAATCTGCTCATTGCTGTGAAAAGAACATGCTACTTTGTGTTTGTTGTTCCGGTTATCTGTTTCTTCTTCATACCTTTGGTTGTGATTGATAATATGTTAGATAAAGTACTTTAGATTTTCAAAATGGTGTCCTTACGTGCCTTCTTCTACAGAGAACAAAAAGGCTTTTAGGCATAAAATTACATATGTATGTTTTAACTTTTAAAAGGTTTCATGAGCCTGAAGGGTGACATTTTCTTACCTCAAACACATTTTGTATGACCTTTAGTTGTCATAAGTCCACCCTCCACAGTTACTCAGCATGTGGCCTGCTCCTCCCACATAATCTTATTATAATGGCACATATATTACACTTATATATAGCCCATATCCATATTTTCTTGTGTTTCAAACATAGATACCGTGAACTCAAAAAGATAAAGACATTAAAATTCATCACACTGCCATGACATACAGTACATCAGATTACCCACAATGCTGTTTGACCATGTGTTTGACGAATCTGTTTCATCCCACAAAACTGGCAAGTTTAATATGAGTCTATGAGTCTTTTTTTAGTTGTTTGAGCTCCTGACACATCAATAATCAAATTATGTCAGCACTGAAACATTGTCGCTCTGCTCGAGGCCGATGCCAATCTGCCCTTCATGACAGGCTTATCTTGTTCTCTGCATAATTTCAGCTGCTGTGTTCGTGTGGTCATGTGTGCTCTGCTCGATAATCTGCTTCTTAGTTTTGCTCCTTTTAGTGTTCAATATGCTTTGCCAGATGTGCCGTGAAGTCACAATCATGTCTGTAACATGTGCCTCGCTCTGTCTGTATTTATTTTTGCAGTTACTTTTGTTAAGAGGTTGTTATATCTTAGCTAAATGAACAGCCCTATAGTAAAGTAAAGTTAATGTAAAAACTGTAAGTAGAACTACATATGTGCCTCTGTGCCTCTCTTACTGGCTAGAAACATGTTGGCCATACAAACTTGCAGGGATGCTTTGGGAAATAAATATTTGAGTACTGTATCGTATTTTGTTTCCTCCACTCTAACCTTCTGACCTCTCCTGTATCATTCACACCAGGAGAGATACCTCTTCCAGGTTCAGATATGTGTGTGCCAGCTCTGCTGGGGCTGGAGTACCCTGACCCTATGGGGTCTGGTCTCTGTGTACCTGTGCTGGGGTATCAGACTGACCTTGTCTCTGGGACTATTATACCATTGGCAGGGACTATGGAGGACCCTGGAGGTAAAGGTACTGTACTGTGAAACTCAAGCTATTGCACAAGTCACCCGACACAGTTTATCGAATTCACTTTTAAATTCTATTAAGGAGTACGGAATCAAACAAGTTGTACCCTTTTTGTTGTCTATGCTGTTGCACTTCACAGGCCTGGTGGCCATCCGTTATGGATCACAGACTGTTGACCCAGTGACAGGTGTGTTGGCCACAGTGGTTGGAGCCAGGCTGGATGTGTCCAGGAAAACCATTGTACCTGTAACAGCTTCCTACTGGCTAACAATGGCAGACCAAACTGATAGTGTGCAGGTGGGGAAGTAACTGAGAGAAGTGTGTGACCGCAGAGAACGAAAGCCATGCAACTTTCTACCTGATTATTCAAGTTTGCAAACTTGATCAAACTTATTCAAGTCTTTACTTGTTTAAACATTTTATTTTGCAGCACACTGAATTCATTTATATTGAATCTTTACACCTGATGCACTTCCTTTTGTTGCTGGCAGGTAGAGGCGCTACAGAGAGAAGTGTGTGTGCGAAACACTTACTGGCAGCAACAGAGGCAGCGGGAGGAAGATATTGTCGCTGACCTGGACTCAGCTCTATTCCAGTGTCTCTTTAGAGGCACAGAAGCAAACTCTTATCAGGTCAGTGGAGGGGAGTTTCCTGTTTTGGTTGTATATATCGTATAAGAGTATAGGAGGGGGAATTCAAAGTGGATAAGCCTTTTGAACATTTGGAAATGAATAAAGGGATGTATGAATGCTGGGGCAAACAGCATTAGAAAGTAATTCTAGAGAAGCTTTTCATATCCTGCTGTGAACTGCAAGTTTATGCATCGGTTTAGGGCAAACTGCAAAGTCACTATATCGTTGTGTGAGTGTGTGCATGTGTGTTTCCCATATTTCAGTATGCAAATATGTGCCTCTACTTTTCATATTCCAAGAATAGGTGTGTACTCTGCTGCAGGTCCAGTGGTCAGGGAGACAGCTGAAGGAAGCAGCCGTGGAGCTGCAGGATTCAGCACAGACCGAGGCGCAAAGGAGAGCAGCTCAGCGCTCCCACTTGGCTCTGATCTTGCCTCCGCATGTACTACACATACTCACACAGGGTAAATTGTCTGGCAAGCTGGCAGAATGAAGAGCATGAGGGAAATTACACTCATGACCCGCACTGCGGTTATATTCATCACTTGCCAAAAGAGAGACACATGCCAGCGTCTCATATCGCACTCTTCAGTTGTGTAGTAATTAACATAATTTGAATGTTCAGTATTTTATTTGGGTTGGCTCTGTGCATTGCTGTCTGTGTGTATAGGTGACGAGCAGGAGTGGGATCGGCAGTGTGTCTGGCACTCAGAGCTCATGTCAGGCCTTGATAAGGTGGACGTTTGTATGGAGCAGCTGCAACAAGACCAAGAAAAATGGACAACACATGGAGGAGACTGGGCCACAACCCTCCATGCTCTGGTTAGAGTAATCCATTCCTGGTTTGTTTTTTTTGGCCCTGTAGCTTAATTGATGACTGATACACTTTGGTCAGATGTTCAGCTCCCTCTCATGTCACCAGTGCAAATTGCATGTGACTCATGATACTATAGGGAGCTCTAAAGAGTCCGGTAATTGAACTTTGACGCCAGCCCGGTGCTATGAGATGCACTCTGTAACACTGTCATCTAAATGTAAATAAGACTTCATGCTTCTTCTCACACAAGCCTGTGTTTATTCCTCCTCCAGGACAGAGAGCTGAGACAGAGAGAGTTGTACGAGCAGTGTTGTTCCAGACAGACAGAGTTGGAGGCTGCTCTTAACGCGCTGCACTTTGTCAGACACCTTTCGCAACTCCGTGCCGACACTGCTCAGGTCAAAACACACACAGACACACCACATAAATAACACTGAATATAAACAAACTTAAATATGTAATGCAGGGAAGTGTATGTTTGACTTTTTACACCATTCACTCTGTTTATCTAAACCTGGGATGAACAATCAAAGCCAATTGGGCCCAATTATATGATCACTGAGAGTTATCAAGAAGTTGAGAAATGTTTGTTTTGATTATCTCTGCTGTGTTACTCTGAGCCACCTCCCTCTTCTTGTTTATCTAGGCAGTACTGTGTGGGAACTTTTGGTACAAGGAATATGATCTGCTTCAGTGCTGTGGACACAGACCTTCTGCGGAGGTCGTAGGTTCGCTCCAGCAGATGGCTTTGCCTCTGCTAGAGAGACTGAACCAACTCCTGGAAGACAAACAGCCTGCCAGCTTCTCCCCCAACACCTGCAATCAGCACATTTCTGGTACCCAATCAGTATCAGATAGGGGTACTATATTTACTACATGACAGGGGTGCTAATATGTAACTAGAGGCAAACATTTCGATATTTAGTACATGCAGTTCTGGAGAAAGCACACATCCTTGTTGAATAATGGCATTCTTTGGAGGTCAGACTAATTTTCTGCTTCACTCTGTGTCATGGATCCGCGGAAGTGAAGTGTTTTGATACACAATCTCTGAAATTGCTATGCTGCAGCCAACCTTTCCTCGTGCTTTTGCACACATTTTGCTATGGTAGCCAAAGGATAAGGCTGGTGTTAGTCTATATTTTTCTTATTGCCAACAATTCCCATGAAAAGACCAAACCAAGCCCAATGGTTTTTCAAAATACTTTAATTTTTATAAAGGATTCAAACATCACATTAAACAGGATCAAATGATACATTTGTTGGGGACTATTTTCAGCTGTGTATTAATACACATTTAGTGCTTCAGTGAGTATTTACAACAGCGGGATAGTGTGTGTGGGACTGACTCTTAACCAACTACAGCACCCATGTTTACTGTAGTAAAGACCTATGTCACCCAGTGGGGCTTGTTTATGTGTTTTTAATAGTTTTAAAAAATCAAAGGAGCTCTTTGGCGTGGAGTAATTAACCACCGTATATCAGGCTTTGACTAAACAGACAATACTTGTTGGTACTGCAGGAACAAGTCAGCTCTTTTCATGGGATTCTTAAAATAAGAGAGGCTCAAACATAGAGTTCCACATTTGAGGGTGTTTTAATCTCAAGCGCAAGCCAAGGAATTGGTGCGTCATGACAATTTACAGTGTCTGACAAACAATCATTGTAGGCACTGTAGGTATTTACCATCACTTGAGCTACTGTTTCCTGTTATTCAGATAACAGGAATTGTTCTGGGAGCAATCACTTCCCCTCACATGTCTCATGGCAGGGCCTCTGGCTGAAGTCACATCACGTCATATTGACAATAAGAAAAATAAAGACTATTGGCACGTTTATCCTTTAAGAATGATTTCTGACATGTTTCAGGTTTGTCCACAAAGCAGGCATATGGGCTGGAGATAGCCTCCAGAGTCTGGACAGCCTCTGTGCCTGTGGTGAAAGGTAAGTGCTTCTCAAGCTGCTCTGTGATAACATTTCGGTATATGTGTGTGGACGGAGTGTGCGAGGGGAGAGCGCGAGGAAATATTGTTAGGCATACTCATTGTCAAAATGCAACAGGATAGAGCAGTGAGATGAAAAACAGCCACTGCGTCATTAAAGTGAACCCTGTCGATGTGTGCTGGAGTAAGAAATCAATAGCTCCATTGTGTTGTTCTGTTTTTTTTAATGTCTCTGGAGATGAGAGATAGAGTAGAAGGAAGTAAGAGAACAGTGAGGAATCGGGTGATTATGAATTTGACAAGTGTAAGACCTTATATTTATGGTTTATGGCAGGTACAAAAACCCCTCAGGTGGGTTTTACAGTGAGGAAGAACATCAATACTATATGTTTCTATCAAAACTAGCATTCTAACATAAAGTGTGTTTTAATAAAACATGTCTGAGGTCTATAGAGAACTAAAGTTGCACAACAAAGCCTCACATCTGCTTGACGAGATACTTTGACCATCTTGGCTCAATTTCTGGCTTGCAGTGGTTTCCAAGGTCTGTGATTGTTTATGTTTCTAAAGGAATCTCCACCCAGTCTTTGAGGGAGCCTGCCAATTTGGCCCAACCCCAGGACGCTGATTTGCAGGCCAGTTCGGCACCGACACACACCTCACAAAGACACACCACATCCTCTGGCATTCACTCCCAGGGTGAGACAGAGCACGAATTATACAGCAGTAGCCTACTGACTGTAAAACCCCTTTGACCCGTGTTGACCTGTGCTGTGCTCTACTTCAGTGTTGTTTATATACCTGTTGCAAGTTTTCTGCCAGGCTCAGGTAACTCCCTACTGTTCCCTAACCACCTCATTTTTTATCATCCAAATTATGCCCTATGTTCTCTCAGCATCAGAGACAGCACTTCCATAACTGAATTAAAGTTAGGGTTTAGGGGTTAGAGCCAGGTGTTAGGGTTACCCATATAAAATCTGTCTACTTGAGATACTGTGCTTAACAATATTGATAACAGGTAGACAGTCAAACAGGGGTGAGACATTACCTTACTGGTGGAGGTACTGATCTGAGGGAACATAAGGCTGACAGTGAGATGAGAAGATAGATATCACTCTCAAATCTGGGACTGACAGGGGAGAATAGCTCGTCCAAATCTGATCAGAGGTAACAAAACCCAGAAGTACTCGAACCAGTGGAAACTGTGGAGAGTCACCTCACCTACTTGAGAAACAGTCCACTACGTATTGCCGAAAAGATTCTAATCTGATCGAAAATGGCAACTTAGACAAATCTTCCAAAAAACCTTTCTACCTATCAAAGACCATAAATACTCACATCACATTGACCTCGTCTGATCCTTAGCTTCAAATTTCCCTCCACTAAATCTTTCTTTTCCTATGTTCATCATACATATTCAGAAACTGATGTCTCTCTTCTGGATAGTAGACTATTGTCTGGGGTCACCTCATCTCTGACGATGCCTCTAATTCTGTTGATGTACTTTAGACAATATGGTAAACTCTTCAGAAATTGGCAGTTCAGCACAGGTATGTGAGCTAACGAAGCATTAAATCAGTTTCTTGCAAGACAGATTTCTTTTATCTTTCAAAGTTAATGATACCCCTGACATCTCTCGGGGCCTTTGGGAGGCTCTCAAAGCATACTTATGAGGGCAAACTACTTCATAACGCTTTCTTATGAGGGAAACTGAGAAAGCCAGGGCTACAGAGGGACTTTTTAGATTGCATAGCCTGTATGCAGCAGCCCAGTCTCCAGTCTCTATAAAAAATGGTTGCAGCTTCATATGGAATTTGACTTATTATTGACAAACAAAGCTGAACTTCAACTACTTAGGTCTAAGCAACACGTTTTTTTTTAGATGGGGCACAAGGCAGGTAAAAGTTGAGGAGAATCATTTGGTTAATTCCTCTTCTATTTGGGTAACACATGGTGTTCTGCAATGCAGGATTCTTCACAGAATTCATTACACAAATGCTACATTGGCCAATATATTTCACAACAGAAGCGATGTCTGTTACAGATTTAAACAGTTACCTGCCAATCTTATTCATGTGCTTTGGTCCTGCCTTGAGTTAACTGAGAGTTGAACAGATATATTCCAAACTTATCAAACCATAATCCATATACCTCTGGACCCTTACCACCCGACAGCTATATTTAGAACTGGCAGGAGGACAGCCTTCCTGTAGCCATGCATAGGGTCATCGCTTTCACTACACTGATAGCCAGATGCCTTATCCTCCCGAAATGGAAACATGTTTTCCCTTGCAGCAATAGTAGATGGATTGTGGAGGTCCTGCATTGCGTCAAGCATGAGAAAATTAGATTTTCCTTAAAAGGCTCCCTACGCTGCCATTTTTTTTCCTTAACTCATTTATTCATTTCATTTAATTTCATGTCCTCTGCTCATGTTGTGCTCTTTGTTTTGCCGCTCACTTCCTTGCATGCAAGGTCTCATGGGTGGGAGATGTTGGAAGGAAGTGTGACTGGAGGGGTTATTGGAAGTATGAAGTATGAAGGAAATGGTGGTGGAGTCCCGAGGGATATGGCAGCTGGGGTTGGATTTAAAACAATAATGTGAACAAACAGTTTTCTTAAAAACAAAAAAAAATTAAAACCTGCAAAAACACTGCTGTATATTGTCTTGATTTGCATGCTTTAGATATGCTGGTAGGTGACTTTTGTTGTTGGAAAGAGTCAGGCTATGGTTTTCCTCTTTTATGGTAATTGTGTTAAACTATGCTAACCTTCGCAAAGAATTAATAAGCAATAATTAAATAATCAATCATTTTAATCTTTCCTAACAGAGAGCCAGCCGATGAAAGAGTCTGCTCAGCCGACACACGGTATCACAGTCCCCACGATTCCAGGTGACATCATGATGTAAAATAATACATAGTTTAAATGTGTAACATGTGGTGTGACACATTAACATTGTCCATCCATGTTGCTTTGATTCCCTAGAAGAGGAATGGGCCAAGCTGCTGGAACTCTCGCCTCTCTTCCAGCTGCTGAAGAGGATGGAGCTGCAGCTAAAGGGTTGGGCCTGTGGGGCAGGGCTTCTTAGAGGAGAGCTTGCTGGTAGGTTGGATACAGTTAGGGTTTTTCACCGAGTAATGGGCCTACAGGCACCAACTGTATGCAGAAAGTCACATTTATGTGTGCGCACAGCACACATGCAACACCTGTAGACAGCATAATCATCAATTATTCATACACAATTGTTACCCTGGCACTCCTGTACAAGAGTCCAGACCAGCCTTCACATTAAAGTGGATGAGATTAGCCTGCCTGTTCACATACACAGCAAGTTTCTAATCAAATAGACTGGTGCAAAGGTGATTCATCCAGCTATTAACTGTCTTCTTCCTAAAGCCTGTCTCACTGCCTTCTCACTAGCACCCTTAGTGGACTTTCCATGTGCAGATACGACGTAAAAGGGACCCTGGGTGTGTTAGATGTTTTTTTTTTGTTTTTTTTCCCTCCAGCAACTAACGCATGTGGTTAGGTTTGGGAAAAAAGAACAGGGCTTGGCTTTGTGACCTTGTGTTGAAGTGATGAATTTGGGGATTGAACTGAAATACAGAATGAAAACACATTGGAAGTAACTTGTGGATGGATTGATAAACAAAAATACATATCTGAAAAATATTTACAGCAAAGATGGGAAGAATGCACAGGGACTGAAGTAATGGGGTGGATCTAGTGAATCTGTTGGAAAATGTTGCCATTTTGATAAATCGTTTTTGTAAGGTAAGGATACAGTTGAGGTTGCTCTTGAAAGTACTTGCCTACATAATATTACAGTATGAAATGAAAGGATAAATCATAGTATAATATAAATTGATCAGGATTTTTCTAGACAGTAGATGACGTATTCTTCTGATATTTTTTGCAATCTTGTTTGAAATGAACGTAATATGACTTTTCCATGTGAGATTTTCATCAATAAGAATACCTAGAAGTTTAGTTACAATGACCCTTTCCAAGATGTTATTGTCAATATGAACATTAGGAAGAGTGTTTGTTGCATGTTGATTTCTAGGGGTAAATAACATGAGCTTTTCTTTATATTAAGTGACAACTTGTTTGCCTTGACCCAGGTGTCAACTTTGCACAATTCAGTGTTCATTTCTGATAATAATTTGGGTCCATTCTTACCAGATAAAAAAATAGTGGAATCATCTGCAAAGAGAATAAAAGATGCTTTTGATGATGTCATGTATAGATAATTTACATAGATAAGAAACAGTAACGGGCCCAAAATCGATCTTTGGGGCACACCACAAGAAATCGACTTATAATCAGATGAGGTATTGTTCCAAGAAACAAACTGCATTCTATCAGACAAATAGCTTTTGAACCATGACAGATTTGAACTGCATAAACCATAGAGAGAAAGTTTCTGGAATAAAATGTCATGATTGACAGTATCAAATGCCTAGGATAGGTCGACAAATACTCCAAGTGTTATTTCTTTATCGGTTTTATTTCATTATTATCATGCTTTCATAGTTATGCATGAGTCAAGCCGGGGGAGCTACAGATGGGGTGATCTTCGCAGCTGCAAACAAGTGTTACATGATAAAGCCGTCCCCTTTCCCGAAAGTTGAGCACATTAGGTCAAGCTCCTATGCAATCTCAGTCATGAACTAATCTGTGCTTATTCAGGCACTTCCCATTTTCAACGACTATCTGTGGCTACATGAAAGTCTTTGTACTTTCCCTCAGTCCTTCCATTTCCGCTTTCATTCATTTCACACGCACATGTCGTAAGGTCATAGTACATTTGCTCGTAGTAAACTTTATAATCACGATAATACTTATTCATAATCATTTCTTTATAAGATCATTAATAGTTTAACTTTCATCAAACTTCAGTTGATTAAACATTTATTTTGTTATAATATGACCACTGACAATCAATGACCAGTTTTAGTCCTCTTTCTCTTCTTCTGGACCTTCAGTGGTAGAATGGGCTTGCTGTGGTTCTTCTTTTTTTGTTTTCTGGGTTTTGCTTGTTCTGTGTTTGTGGTCCACCGGGCCTAATATCTGGCCTTTTTCTCTTATGCAGGCTGTAAAGCCATCGATAAGACCTCTTGGGATAAGCATTGATGTACATCTTTTGAGCGGCTTTTGACACAATCAAGCATAACGCAAACATGAGAGATACTTTCTCCCTAAATCAAACCCACCTGGAGAAAACTGGAATACAGGCTTGATCCTTCTGAAAGTATTTTTATATATATATTCATGCATACTAAATAAGGGTCCCATTATAGGCCTATTATGGTGCACTTGTGAAAAGGGCACTGCCTGCATGTTTGTTTAACCTGTCTTATTTTTACACTCTCCAGAGCATTGATGAAGCCCAGATGGTAGTCATTTTCTGAACATCAAGTGTTCAGGCTTTTATTAGTTTGTTTGGCTTCAGGGACCCAGGGTTTAATTTATTCAGCTCTGTTTTACTGAGGCACTGTTACACGATGTAGTAAAAATAGATCTTGGTGTAACTCCAAAGAAATAGTGTGTTTTTATTAGACCTAGTGGTGGCATGACTCTAGGGATCGCAGTGTACATCTGTCTGTCCACCACTTTGGCCCAGACTGAAATATCTCAACCAATATTGGATGGTTTGCCATGAGACCTTCTTTCACCTTCATTCTTCTCATCTCTCCTCTCATGATGGCATTTTTATGTTTAGGCCATACACAGACATACCATTAACCTCTACACTGAACCTCCACACTCAACAACCCGCTATTCGTGATCTCTTTATTATCCGAAAGATGGGACCACCTTAGACTAGGCCCCCGGTAAATGGGGACTAGTTTGGGATGGCTTGTAGTCAGAGGACCTGATCCCCACTATGCCCCTCTCCAGAAAGCTGCTCCCCAGACCCTGTTGAACAGACTCCTCCTGTACGGGGCAAGGGCTGCTCTAGAGGGGATCTGACCTGCAACAGGCCAGCCACCTTCTACGGGTCTGGTTGCGACCTTAAAGGCGAGAGTGAAGACATCGAGGAAGAGGAGAAAGGGAAAAGAGCTCCTGACAGATCCACCCTGGCGCCTCTTTGTCCTTAGGGCTCAACCAGAGATTGCATTATAATTACATTGTAGGTATGTTTTTCTGTCTTTCTTTTCTTTCTCTCTTTCTTTCTTTTTTCATTCTTTTCATATTATCCCCCCCTCAAGTTTATGGCTGTTAACATTCTCTTCATCAACAAAAGAGTTTTTCCATCAGTTCAAAAACTGTCAGTAGGCGAGTAAATGTGTGAGTCTATACTACACTATACTGAGAAACTCAGAGTTGTTGTTGGTGGTTTGGAAACCCTGCAGAGGAGGGGACACAACAGCAGATGAGGGAATGTGGTCACAGAATATCTTGCACATTATTTTCTGTGCTGAGAAATGACGAAGGTAAAACCCTCCACTGTAACCAACATCCGGCCCACAGAGCAAACCTGCATCTCTGCATCAACAGTCCCCCACTCAAATACAACCACTACAACGTCCACACAAACCCACTTATGAGAAAGAATCTAAGCCAAACATCATGCACCTGCCTCCTCATATGTGTATACAATGAACAAAAGTATTTTCAAAAATTGTGCAGGCCCTTAGACGATGAATCCTTTTGACTTTGGTGATCACTTGATTTTTACTCTAACACCACTATATGGTTCACTTTTGTGGTTTTAAGTGAAATGTCTTGCAAAGTTTTCGATGGATTTTCAAGTTTTTGATAAAATTTGATACAAACATTCATGTTCCCACAGGATTAATTGTAATATCTTTGATGATCCCCCGACTATTCATCTTGGCCATCATCAGGATCATCATCAAATTTTAATGTGTCCAATATTTTGGTTTATAATCAACACATGTGAAACTAGGCCATTCAGTTGAACTTTATGTTTACTTCAGTGCCAATGTGTGCCAAGTAAAGATATTACTTCCAAGCATTTATCAGTTCTTAAGCAGATGTGTGATTTTTGGACCAGGCCAACAGCCAGAAAAATCTGAAAGCATATCAAACCCAGAAATCTCTAAGCTCTCACAAAACGAGATTTTAAAGATTTGTGTTTGTATGTTTAAAAACCTCAGAATCTTACCTTTTATGTTTCGTCACTGTGTCTTGCAGAGTAACCGTTTACAGGACATTTGTTGAAAGAAAACAGTTAACTGCAAACTCAAGTGGGCATAAAAAGGTGACAGTAACGCTTTGCTTCTACTTGAATCATTCTTTTGCCAAATATTTTGTCCAGACAGAGGCAAGAGTTTCATAGACGTCCTCGATGCTCAATGGGAATGTGAGGGAGAGCTGATCCCTTTGGACCTGTCGGTGCTTAACCCCAGAGAGTTCCTGGTCTACCAGCACGGACTGTACCTGATACACACATTGCATAATCTAAAACTGGTTAGTGCTGCAGTTTCACTCTTACTTTCAACCTAGTTGCCTATTCATTTTTAAACTGCTTTTACTCTTTAATTTTGAGGCTGTGAGTGGTCTGGCCCTGAGCTATTTTTAAAATTTTAATTTCTTATGAGCCTTGGTGTGGCCTGAAGTACTCAGGCAGGAAACCTTCTATCTCTGTATCCCAGTTAAAGACCAAAGGTGACTTGGCTTTTGGTGTGAGGGCTCAGGGGCTTTACACTGACCTTCCTTAAGAATTCAGGCTGATTGCGTCCATAATATCTCATCTTACTTTCACTTTTATTCTTCCTGTTGTGTTTTCTTGATGCTGTTTCCTGTCACACATGTATTTATTCATTCATTGCATACATATTTTTTTTCCATTTTTACTGTGGGCTGAGCCTCAGTAAGAATATCATAATAACAAAGGATTGGGTTGTTGTTCTCTTTTTCAACAGACTCCAGCCATTTCACTTCAGATAGCAGCTAGTCTCCCAAACAACAACTATTTCAACAACGCCTTCAGAAACTCCTTCTTTTATCAGGTAATCTTAAAGCTTTTTTTCTGTGAAAGTGATTTTCTTTGTGTTTTTCTGTACGTATTGTGTGTGGCATAGCTGGCATCAACAAAGTATCGACCAATAGAGTCTCAAGCAAAGCACCCTAAAACATGGCCGATAAAATAGATGATGCACTTGAAATGAAACCCTCAAAATACCTTCGAGATGGATGTAAAATACTTATCACTGTTTTTTAAAAGATGACTTATTGCCTGGCTGTACTTCATGTGATTGTGTGAAGGGGAATAATAGTACTGAGTGTCTGCTCTGCTCAGTGTCACATACTCAGGTCTCGAGATAAGATCATCTAAAACCCAAACAAGCTGTAGAGATTAGTTTTAAGCAATCTGGAATCTCAAGCATCGAGGCATTTCACTCGCTGAAGCTGCAGGATTCCTGAAGATCATTCTCTCAAGCATCGAGAGTATTTGCACTGTAAACGTGCAGATCTTTAACAGTGCTCCAACAAAGAATCTGTCCAAGTGAAACAAACTGAAACAACTCTGTAAAAGTTGTGTGGAGCAGTGCTGGAATCAAATCCCAGGATTTACATCAGATTTGCCCCTCCTACTGAAGTCCATATAGAGAACACTGTGTTCTTGGCTAACACTATTGTTTGTATGGAACCTCTGGCTCCATTATAACGCATGTTAGTAATATTCTCCAGTACAGCTCTGGAGGGCCTTTGTGATTTTGTGGTTTTCCCTTTCTCTGCTGAAATGGTATTGTGCATTAGAAAACAAACAAACCCAGTATGGCATGCAGATGCTGACATGCTTGGATTTCGCCCTGTCATAGTCATAGAAATAAAAGGAAAAAATCTAAGAATAATAAATATCTGTGGTATTTGTAGCCATATAGGTGGCTGACTAGTTCATAGCCTCACTGGAGAGAATGTTGAGAGGTAACATTAAAGTTGGTGAATATGAATATTAATCTATTCAACACCATCCAACATCGGAAAAAACCCTTAGCTTTTGAAAGTTGAGTTGTGGGTAACAGACCCCTAATAACTATGAAACTGTCAGTGGTGGGAAGTAACGACATACATTTACTTAATCACATTATTTTCTATGTGTCATAACAATGTGGGAAGTATGTGTAAATTAACTTAAATTTAAAACTAAGATCTCCCTGCTCACCTCAGCTTAAATTTTTGCTGGCTCCAGGGTTGTTGCTATAAATACAGGTTGCACTTCTACTTTTTCGTATGCTTCCCACCACTGATGCAAAGAGTATGGAAGCAGACTGTGAGAAAAAGCTTACCATCTCTTTCTCGTTTTTAAATTCAAACCAAACTCAGATCAAACGGGAAGACTAGGCAGCACTGGTCAAATATAAACCAAGATGCTGTTAATGTTTTGCCCATTTTTCGCCTTAATTTGTCTTCAAAAATATATTTTATTGCACTACGAAGCAGGCGCCCTACTGTTTCCTGTATTGTAAAAATGAAGCCTGAAAGATGAGATCAAACAGTAAAATCAAGCAGTGCTGATAAAATAAACATATTTTAATTCACTGTCTGTAATTCAAGATCGCCGCCATATTGTTTCCTGTGGAAAAAATCCCCTAACTCGCATTACATTGCTCACCAGTGGGTGTTTTTTTGGTCTGGTGTGGCACAGTGAATTCTGGTAGTCGTCGGGTTTTTTTTCCTCTTAAGCATAGACTGTATAAAAAGATGGTTGACGTGTCTCCATTCACCCCCACTGTACAAAATATCCATGATAAGGCTGCTGTCATCTTGTGCTGGTGATGTCATTTGGAGCCAGAGTTTGCGCAGTAGCATGGCACGTCAACCCGTAACTTGTGTTTTTACAACCTTCTACCCGTGAAAGTGCACTGGTACAGCAGTCAAACCCGTAACTTACCACCCCTGAACTCGTACCATATCGATGTACTCCCAGTTACGCTCTCTGACGTCACACAGCCTTCTAAACCAATTACCTTACTTTGATTAACAACAATAGCAGCCCCATAGATGCGGTGTTTATGCAGGTGACACACGGTGAGAAATAGACAAAAAATAACCCTAATGTTGACGCATTATTGGCAGCCGCTCTAACAGCTAGTTTCCAGTGCAAGAATAAATCAATACAAAATACGTTTCCAAACACACAGATAACGTAAAATGAAAAGTATAATAGCATCTGTGACCTTATGCGCCATTTCTCCTCCTCCGTTTCGCTCAAATGAGCAAGGAACCGGCACCTTTGGCGATAGAAGTGATCATAAACAAACATAAACCCTGCACGGTCCGCCATGTTGGTTTGACAGTTTGGCGTGACTTGCCTGGAACGCTATGAAGTCGTCAGTCGTGACTTCAAGTGGTGACTTACGCGCTCAGAAACTTGCTTGGAATGCAGCAGCAATCTCTGTGGTGTCAAGTTCCCGCCCATACACTCGTCTGACCAATGGCGAGCAGCACCATTGATAGCGAGCACACCGATTGGCACACATAGCTGTCAATCAAGTCTCCTTCTTATTGCATCAAATGAGCGAACATGTGAACATACAGCAGTGTGATAAGACCTAAAATGACAATAATAATGTACTTTTACTCCACTACATTTATCTGACAGATGTAGGTTACCTTACAAATTATTGTTTCATGTATACTACACACTGTAGCATCAGCTTATAAAATGATTTAACCACTGAACAGAATGTAAAATGGTAAAATAAGCTTTGTCTTGACCATGGTACATGGATCAGTGATCATAATTCAATATTATGTTAAAGCATATATATTTTATTATTATAATGTCTGCTTTATGATAAGTACCATAACATTTTATACTATAGGTTAATTTACTTTTAATACTTCCTTACTTTAACTTTTTTTTTTTTTTAATTTTATTTTTATTTAGAAAGGGCAGGTATAAAATGAGACAAAAACATACACAGAAAATATACTGATTATTTCCCTTTCCTTTTTTAGGCCTTACTTTAACTTAAGTACCATTCTGAGTGCAGGACTTTTTGTTGTAATGGAGTATTTTTATTTTTTGTTCTGCTACTTTTACTGAAGTAAATCATCTGAACACTTCTTCCATCACTGTATATACTATCTTGACAATTGTAAATGACACTTTCTGTGGCAATAACAACGAAAAATGAGGGAATTGCATTAAACACAGTAGACAATGAAGAAAAGTGAAACAAGCCAGCAGCACCTTCATTTGCATTCTGATCAGTCTTTCCCAGTACCTGAAAACAGCTCAGACGACACCACAACAGCAGCTTGCTGTGGCTTTCTGCTGCTACTACATCTTTTCGGGGCCCTCACTTTGCTGAAGGGGCAATTCAGCGTGCAGTCCCAACAGTGAAAGTCTTTATAGAACATCCTGTTCAGCCCTGCTGATCTCTGAACACAAAAGACTCTGTCTCTATTCACACAACTCTGACAGAGGAGATGGGTCAGACTGAAAGACCCCTCAAATCAGTAAATAAACAGCAATTCCACAGCCTTTAGGTTCCTGTCTGCGCTCAGGGTTGTAGAGTTTGTTTCTGCGGCAGGTTTCAGATTCTATTAGAGTCTGCACAGCTGCAGACTGGGGCAACCATTCAATGCCATGACCTTGAAACCACAGGCTCTACATTAACAGTTTGCAATATCTGAAGTGTATCCTGTCTATGCGGGTTTCATTTGCACAACACACAACTCCAGCTGCCATCTAGAATTTAGTGTGTTTAATAGGAGTCATTACAGCTACCCTTGTTACGTGCAAACAAGAATTCCAGCACACGTTAGAAGACATTTGTATTGGTGAAGTAGGCTCTCCCTCTTCTTGTCATCTTATCAGCCATTTGTTGCATTCCTGGTTGATATATTCTATGTAATCATGAAACTTTAATGCAAAGCCAAACAACTCCAGCTGCCATCTAGAATTTACAGCATTTATAGGAAATGTTACAGTCTAAGTGCTAATTTAAAGACGTGTGTATTGGTAAGAAGGCACTTCCCCTTCTTGCTCCTTTAATGGCTGTTAATGCCATTTGTCATTTGTGTGTTCCATTTAATCATAAAACTTTAATGCCAGCCAAATGCTTTAATTCCATGTTGTAAATGGATTGCAATGCAATGTGTTCTTGACTATAACTCCTGGATGCATGTAAACGACTCCTCTGTTGACAGGAGGCAGAAGAGGCACTCTTTGTCCGTCGCCAGAGGCTCCAGTCAGTTGGAGGTTTCTCTCTGCTGCTGCTTCACTGTCTGTCCCATGTTAAGATGAAAGACATGAGCTCTGACTCTGGTCCTGCCTTCCAGAGGCTTTTCTTCAAGGTACAGACAAACATTCAAAGTGTGCATTAAATGTTAACAGTGTGGGAAACTGTTTAACCTCTGACAGTACTTTTTTGATTTCAAATATAGCTTCAAATAAGGCTGATGTTGATAATCTAGCTGTTTCTTAATGGGTGTACTGTTCAATGTCTTTCCCATGTCTGACATTAATTTGAATTTTGCTGTTCTGTTTAATTGTATTTCATAGATACTGCAGGCATGTCTGGGGGAGCTGTTTCAAGCCAGACTGGGTATGCCGTCATCTGGACAGGAAGCCAATGTGTGTGTGTGGCTTAAGGACCAAGAGGCCCCTTCAGGAGTCCTAAAGGGGACTCTTTCTGACCCTCATGCTGCCTCCCTGCTTTATAGGTTTCACAAACCAAGCAGAGGATTGCTGTCTGAAGACGTAAGAGCAGAATATTTCCTCTAACTGTGATCATTTGCTGCAGATTGTTCAGATAGAAGCATGATTGATCTTTAATTTATTAGTCTGACGGTGTTGTGCAAGGATACTTTCTGTGTGTGGGAGAGTAACCACAGCTGTCTTGGACGTCTCTTGTTGTGTGTCTGTTTGTGATTATGGGAACAGGACGTTGAGGAACTTCAGAGGAAGCACAGGGAAACATCTCTACTCTCCCATCTTGAGGGACTTTTAAAGGAGAAGAGCTCTGAAGCGTGAGAGAAATTCTTCTATTTGAAAGAGAAGAAACACACCCAACATAGAACCAGTTCTTTATTGCAAGAAGCATGGGAGGAGCAAACATCATAGATGAACTACAGTTTCTCTGTGAGGCTGAGAAAATGCAGGCGTTTAATCCAGAGAGACAAACAAGGGTGAAGGATGGGCAGATGCTTTGCAGAGGAAATTATCTCCCGGAAGACAGAATCAACATCTCTTTCTTTTGGTAACAGGAACTTCCTTTCTTCCAGGGAATAAGCACACCACTGTAAGCTCTGTGCGATAAGAACTTGTTTTCCACAAGACGCCTTGTCTCGCCCTCAGTAACTCCCTCTTTTTCCTAAGACATTTTGATACATTACAGAGCATATAGTGCATTGACTGCAAAAATGCAATTAATGCAAAACAGTTTGTCCCACAGAAGCCGCAGAGAAACCTTTATGCTCTAATGTAATTTGTTAACTATTTTTATATTGCCTGTTTTGATAAGATGATATTAGTTCGAAGAAGTCCTGCAATCAGAGTGGAAATGACAGCTAGGCAATGAACTGAAGGATAATGTATACAGAAGGCTGTACGTTGGATTTCAGTGAGTAACCATTACTTTAATCCTAATGTGATCCATAAATCAAACCCTTAACCTACTCCTCATGTTCCACTGTCAACGTTACCTTTAACCATTTCACAATTGGCACAGTTTCAGCAAAAATACTAGGATCATCTTACTAAATTACTTTAATAAATTCTGAGCCAAAGGGTGAGGCTTTTATGCTTTGCTGTCGTTTATATTGAGGTAGGATAAATTTTGAATGTTGTAACTTTGATCCAAATAAAAAAAACAACAGCTCAGGTCTTATACCTTTAAACTGAGTGGTGTTATTGAAATATGATAAAGTATTGGTCTAAACATCTAAAAATACTTTAAATGAAGAGTTTCAAAAAGAAGTAGGATAAAGTAAAGGTAATTGTGAGACAAAAATGGCAATTAATGGCATTTTTAGATGATTTCAGGGAAATGGGTGTGTCTCATTATGAAAAGTTACTTTGCTTCGTCTCTTACCGTATCATTATCTCTAACCTTGCTTCAATCCCGGTAATCACTGATCACAAAAACATTCATGTTGTACTGTTTATTATTTTTTTGTTTTAAACAACACAACATTTCTTCTTATACAAATCATACATGTTTTTGGCTTTTACCATCACAAGCTGTGTATTATAATGGCATTCCTGGGATGCTTATATAGGCGCCTGGTTAAAAGATATACAAAGACAAACATGTGTGCAACCTGTGTGTGCACACATATAGAGACATCTGTTTGTATTTAGTGGTCCTGTGTGGGGAGGAGGGGAAGTCTATAGCATGACAAAAGCTTTGCTGAGATTCCAACACGTCTCCGGGCAAATACTGGCACCGTCAGTGTTGTCTTCACTGCTTCTGAGTGGCTTTGAGAGCGATGACTATGATGATCAAAATTATTCCACAGACAAGTCCAATGATATTTAGGGTCTTGGCTGTCTTTGATGCCTCCGCAGCTCGAGCTGATTCTCCAAGAGCATTGGCATTCTGTGCCTTTAAGAAGCAAGCAGCAAAATTAATTTGCTAGAAAAAAGGTGTTTGACTGAGAAAGAAAGAAAAAAAAACACTGAAAAGGAGATTAATTGGATCTTGTGCATCTGAGCAGGAACATACTGTACAGTTTCACAATATACATGCGAAATTAATCTGACTGGTTACATAATGAGCACAAGTTAGCCAATATTCAGTCACAATGAAGCAGCCTCCTAATGCCTCCAACATTAAAGTTCATGCAAGATTATAAAACACTGCAAAACACTAACAATACTTTGTGTAGTTTTTGATATTTGCACATTTCTTAGAAGATGAAGAGTGAAAAAAGTTTGATGCTCAGGAAAGGTTACCCACCTTACAGGAGCAGATGATAGCAGCAATCCCTATAGGCAGACAACAGCACAAAGTGTTAAAGATGGACCATCCTAGGTAGGATGGAGCCACTTCACGGTTCTGGCCTCCTTCCATTGTGGTGCCGTGTCTTTTTTTAAGTGGATGAAAGTTATGCTTTGTTGGCCAGTGTTTAGGTCCAATGTCTGGTGGGGGTTGCAACCCACACCCTTTTATTCTTCATGGGTGTGGTTTAAGGGGTTGTGCAAGCGTAAGGCTAACAGCTATATGAGTGGCCAATAGAGAGAGAGGGAGAGAGAGAGGGAAAAAAAACACTATCTGGATTGGAAATGGGGGCTTTTTGGACGCCCCATGCAACTTGGGCTCTTCTGGCTGGAATAACTTCTGTATTTAAATGGGGGGAACTCAAGCCGGGAAACTTCTCATATTACTTCTCACAACTTTGAAGAGCCTTATCTCTGGTTTTCTTCAGTGCCTGCTTTCACATTCAGTTTGACACATGGTAGCTGAGTTAATTCTGCTTGCATAATTGTGAGGCATAGCAACAGTTTCATCCAATGCATACTGTGATCAGCTAGTTAGGTATGTTCTTTATTGTGTCAAAACTTACAAGTATAATCACATAAGACACCAGAAGCAGTGTTGCAGCTGTGAAAAACTCAAACAAGCACGTGACTTTTTGCAAGTAACATTGCATTGCAAACAAATGACTTTGTTGTCAATGCATTCTCACTCCGACCTTGTCGCATATTGACGTTTGGTCATGGACCTTCCACATCCAGATACAACGTGAAAGGTACCCTGGATGTGTTAGATGTTGACGTTCTGGGATGCCGCATCAAGTTCTGCTTGTTACATGCATTGTCATCTTTCAAGATACACTTCCGTTTTCACAGGAAATTTACTGTTTACATACAGTCTCTTTGAAAATAAATGCACTATGTCAGTAAATGCAAACTGACATTTTTTTTTCCTCCAACACCTAACGCACGTGGTTGGGTTTAGGCAGCAAAAACATGTGGTTGGGTTTAGGAAAAAACAACAGAGTTTGGCTTTATTATCATACAGGACGTGAGCACCGCTCTCCAGGGTGAAGGTTGGTGTTTGTTGGACCCATCCATCATCCCGCAGACTTACACTGCCTTAACTTTCATTCTTGTCGCACCACGTTTCCTCCTGATGCTGCCAAGTGCTGTTAAAGTATAACAGCGACTGGCCATGTATCATCCCGACGTTAAAGGATGACTTTTTTGGCGGTGTCTGACGCTGCAAGTAACTGCTCATGCACCGGATTTCAGTGACTTCGGAGTGAGACCGGGTTGCTTCTGTACAAACTTGACAAATGACACAAAAACCCAGCTCAGGTTTTTAATAATCATCTCACCAGAAGAACTCATAAGAAGTTAAGGACATTTTATTTAAAAGTACAGCTCTTTAGGTTCAGTAGGTAACTTACATAAAAAATAACTTTTTGTAACTATTTGCCGAAGCTGTCACTACATCCTGACAGCAGTACATGAGACAGATAATCTGAAAAAAGGCAGGCTCTTCTGGCTCCTTCTAGTGTGTCTAATGGCGTTTGCAAGAACCCAGGGTGTTTGTTCTTGTTTAAGCTGTTACTTTTTAGCTTGCTGTTTGTAGCTTTTAGCTTTTACTTTGTTTATAGTCTTCTGTTCATTTGTCTTTGCCACGTAGGCTGTTGTGCGCAAGAGCAGCGTGTGCAAGAGCAGTGATTGACACATGTTAGAAACTCTTCCTGGCTCTGACTGGTTGGCGTGGTGGATTCTTGCTACATCCGTCATGAGCACTAGCAGCTGATTTTTTCTCAGGTTCACTAACAAGACCACACCAATAGTATTTTCAGAATGATTTATTACATGTTATGGATGATGAGTAGTCATGACTGAGGAGGAGAGGGAAGAGGGATGAAGGGAAGAGGGATGAAGGGATGAGGGGTTGAGGGATGAAGGGATGAGAGATGAGGGTCGAGGGATGAAGGGATGATGGGATGAGGTTTGAGGGATGAAGGGATGAGGGTTGAGGGAAGGAGGGATGAGGGGGAGAAGGGGGAGGAAAGATGAGGAGGAGGAAAGAGGGTTATGGGTGGATGGACGGATGGATGGACGGATGCTTGGTGGTTGTAACCAGGAAGTTGAGACTCTGGGTGGAGGAGCCGTCTCCTATAGCCCCCGGTTCCTGTAATAACACAAAAGAGAGATAAGGAAACAAAAAAGAAAGGGGGTTTGGGGGGGAGAGATGTGAAAACTGAGTCAGAGGAGTGGGAAACAGATGAGGTGTGCTTAAATATTTATTGAACGGAAATGGGATGTGTTCAAGGCGTGGTCTTGTTCCCGAATTTAGGTATAAAACTTCATTTAGTCTCATGTACATAAGCCAGGATACAGCAGCAGTTTCAGCAAATGTGACAAAAATTATTTTTAAAGAAAGTTACCTCTTGCACCTTTAAATCATCCTATATTGAACAATAAAACATGAAATTCACATCTATAGCTTATGGTAATGTCACTGTGTGCACACACAGATCTTTGACATTTAAACTCTACTCTACATAAGTACACTGTAATTGTTCTTCATCTTTTCATATTCAAATTCAAAACTTGAACAGACCATCTTTCTACATACACAAGGAACAATTTACGCCGAGCATCATGAATGTAACACTGATTAAAAGAAACTACACGCCACCAGCACCATTCAGTCACAACATTAAGCATCTTCTGCAGATCTTTTCCTTTCTCCGCAAGTCAGGTCGTCGTCTCATCACCAACATACAGTCTGATTAGTTGTGGCAGCGCAGTTTAAATTATAATCACGCATTTAGCTGGGTTTGTCATCAGTAATGATAGATTGCCACTTCTTTGCTCTTGGTAAACATACTGTACGTCAGAGCTAAAGAGAAATAACTGCAGTCATTATCGTGTGTTTCATGGTAAATCCAATCATGTCATTTCCAGTAACATTTTTCGGGCAGTCGCAGTGCAACTGCTGTCTGACAAATAAATGATAATTTTTCAACTTTGCAGGTTTGAGATCTCACTTTTGATCCGTGGACATTCAAGTATTGGTGTTTCTTTTATCTGCTTTTTTTGTTTTTGGAATTGATCCAAAATGAATCATCTTCATGGCTGATTACTCAACAGCAAACTACCATAATCAGTGTTAATTCGATTCATTCTCGTCTTAATTGAAGAGCAGATTTGCTCTTTTCCAACACAATAGATTCACATTATTCTCAACAGCAATCAAGAATAGTTTGATAAATCAACCGTCTTGCAAATTAATGTTTGAGTGTGTAGCAATAGATAGGCTGCCTGCTGGAGCACACTACAGCAGCATTCCCCTGAGGGAGGACAGCTGACTGACTGTGCAGCAGGCTCAATGGCAGCGAAACTGCCTCCAGTCATCACGTCTCAGTTATTGTGCCAGTAAATCAGATGTGCAAGGTATAATGTCTGAACCATATACAGACGTTATCTGTTCCAGTAATAGCATGGTGGCAGTTTATCCAGGGAGAAGATGCAGTAGCTGTAGTGGGCAGTGACAGTGGGCTTTCAGAGTCAAGTTTACATCACCTGGTTGTGGTGTGATGCATTTGATTTTGAGAAGACTCCTTGGTAAACCCATTTTACACATAGGGGACAAGATGTATGGTGTTTAATCATAAAATACAACACAATACACCTGAGTAATTTCCATGTCTTTAAACTGAATTTGCACTAATACCAAAACAGTTCATTTTGTATTTTCATCTTATTTTTATCACCCTTCATTCCTTGTTCTCACTTGCATCTTTCGTTTAAGTTTTGATTTTCCTGGTAAAACACTGTGTAACTTTGTTAGGGAAAGTACCAGAGATGTCTTCCTGTATCGGCGTCATTGATCGCCTACACACAGGAACAAAAGGACAGGAAGAATAAGATGAGTCATTAAATATGGATGAAGAAGAGGAAACAGAAGGATGGACTGCTTCATTTTTATTGTCCATCAAGTCCTGTTGGACTTACTGTACATATAGCATAAAACCACATAATAGAGATTGTTATGGGGACAGTGCATCCAGTATATGTTAGTGGCTTTTCATGTTTTCTATACTGGCGTAAAAAGTTTTAAAACAGAATAGCCAAACTAATTTTAGCTTGCAGTGCAGTTGTGAAGTGGGGTTCATCTTTTGAGATAACCTCAGAAGACCGGAGCCGTGGGCCGATAAAATGTGCAAAGGCAGATAAAGAGGAAAGCATTTTTAATCAGTGACAGCATTGTGCTGCCTGTATCTGTTATCCTCTGAAACACGACACTGTGGAATCCACTGTGCTTGGCGTCTGGCCATAGAAAGCCCCTGTCTGCAGGCTCTTACAGAAATAGCTATACATTCCACCCTGCTTCAGTCTAAACATGCTGCAGTATTGCAGCTGTTATCAGTCTTTTAAAGATGACACTTACAGTGACATTTCCAAGCTCTGGTTGTTAATCTGACACACAATGAATAAACAGCAGCTGGATGATGAATTCTCCACGCTAGCTTTATTTTAACTTTAGTAATTATGCAT
Organism: Epinephelus moara; assembly: GCF_006386435.1. Classification (NCBI taxonomy): domain Eukaryota; kingdom Metazoa; phylum Chordata; class Actinopteri; order Perciformes; family Serranidae; genus Epinephelus; species Epinephelus moara. Next base: position 20,279,119 of record NC_065507.1, on the reverse strand, counting down.
TTCTCGTCTCATCAAACTCTGCATCATTGTTAAAGGGACAGTTCACCCCAAAATCAAAATCCATGTTTTCCTCTTACCTGTTGTGCTATTTGTAAATCTAGAGTGATTTGGTGTGAGTTGCCAAGTGTTGGAGATTTGTCTGCTTTCTCTCCAATAAAATGGAACTAGATGGCACTTGACTTGTGGTGCTCAAAGCGCCAAAAATGAATACATTTGAAAAACTAAACAGCAATGTCTCCTTCCAGAAATCATGACCCGGTTACGCAAGATAATCCACAGACCACAGACCTTGATGTGAACAGTTTCATTTAGCAACTGTTTTATTTCTACCGAGCTACGCCCGCCAAACATAGCACTATGCAGAAGGCAGTGTGCATCTACCTGTGCTTGTGACAGCTTGAGATGTGATGAGCTGAAACATTGGTTAGCTCTGTGGTGCGAGCTGAGCTTGCAGTAGATGCACACTTCCCTCTGCGCTGTGATGCGGTTGGAAGGTGCAGTTCAGTAGAAAGACAATATTTTCTACATGAAGCTGCTCACAAGGACGGTGGATTATCTTGAGTAACCTTTTATTTGTTGAAGGACACAGCATTTTAAATGTATGTTTTTTTGGTGCTTTGAGCGCTGAGTGCCATCTAGTTCTATTATATTCAAGAGAAGGCAGACATCTCTATGATCAATATCTTCAACACTCAGCAACTCACACCAAAACAATATAGATCGATAAATAGCACTACAGGTAAGAGGAGAAATATGTAGTTTTGATCTGAGGTCGAACTATCCCTTTAAGTACTTTCTATCTGTCTAAGTGTTGCCTGTGATCTCTCTTGACCCACAGCTTAATATTTCAACCACAGGATGTGAATGCAAGGGAGGATGCTCAGTGTCATTGTTGTAATACTAGAGATTGCCTTTGGTCTCAAGAACACTTTTGGTCTCACTTTGCACTCGAAAGCATTTTTACTCTTATCTCGGTCTCAGACAAAGAGGATTTGGGACTTTATTTAAAGACTGGTCAAGACCACAACAGGGATATCACCAAAGTGCTTGTTGAATAAAAATTAAGTTGATATCAGCTCCTTAGTGTTTTTTTGTTGCTTGCTCATAGACAACAAAGTAAAAATGACCATACACAACCCCCCCTCTACAATGCCCTTTCATTTTATTAAGACATTTCTTATGGCACACTTACATATCACACTCATATATAGGCCTACAGCATGGCAGTAAAATGAATTTTTATTTATTTTCTGTGGGTGTTTTTATGGGAATGTGGAGCTTTCAGGTCAATTTGAGGAGCTCCTATGCTTTTCACGTTCCTCGTTTAATCAAAGTGTGTCATGCAGTGTGGGACTCTGGTCTGGTTTGTGTCTTGTATTCAACCCTTCAAAGTCTTGATACGCTGGTCTCGGTCATGACTTGGTCTCAGTTTAGGAAGTCTTGACTACAACACTGCTCTGTGTGTTGTGTCTCTGGAATGTTGTTATCCTCATTTGCTGTGTGTAAATCAAGATAAAGAGCTTCACTGTCTGTGACTGTGTTTTTGACTGTGGTCTTGCTGTGAGCTCAGCGGCCCTTGAGGGATGAGGTCAACTCTCCCATTGCTGTTTAGGACACTTCAAGAAGTCTAACTGTTCCAAATGATGTTGCCCATTGTTAATTTTCTTCTGTGTTTTTGAGAGCTCTCATTTTTCATACAAGAAATTACACGGTGTGATGTTTTTTCTGAAAAATACCGGCTGGACACAGCTTTAATTCATGAGATACCCTCTAACTGCTTCAATAGGAAATATCAAATCTAAATGACATTCGTGAGGGAAATTCTCCTCTCTGAAGAAGTGACGGACTCAGTATGAGGAATCAGGTCTCTTTGGAGACATGGAGAGAAGACCTAAGTGTTCCCTTGGGTACAGACTTTAATACCCCACTGAAGCTCCAACCCCCAATTCACAACCAAGAGCTGCCCTCGTAAAGATTGCCCCCAATAAAACAGCTTCACCAATACAGGAAGCTTCCCCCCACCAGACAAAAATACATGCCTGAATCTTGTTTGTGGTGGGCACTAACATTGAGTTCATGATTTAAAACTAGAAAGTTTTAAAGTCATTTTGTAATTTTGTAGCATATATCACACAGAAATAATAATGTATTTACATTGCCCCTTTCATACAAGAAATGCAGCACAAAGATGCTTTATAATAAGGGAATTATAATCACTGAGTGCTTCACATGAAAATAGACAGACTGGGTATAAAACAGAACTGATTCATAAAATCATAGAGTTGTAAAACTATAAGCCATGAAATCAAGTAAGATTTTAAGAGTTGCAGCAGCATGACGCCTAAATAGAAAGTAAAAGTGTAAAAAGAAAGAGTAAATATATTGGGTTTTTTTCTGGTCACATTGCACAATTTAACTGACTACCTTGGCTTTCAGAATCAACTTCATGTGTATCAAACAGGCCCCTCCTTTATTGCTTTAATGGTTCTTTAATGTTACTGTCTTCTCCTTCCCATACCTTGTAACGGGCACAGTATGAAGAAATGCAGTATCTGTAAGAAGGTGCTGCAACTGTTTTCTGACAGTTGGAATAAGAGGAAGGACAAAGGAAAACAAAATGTGATGCAATACAACACGATAACAACCTACAGAATTTGGTTCACTCTTCAGCTGATGAGGGTTTTTTTTTCTCTGCTCATTTTGAGGCCATATTCAACTCTTTGTTAACTTACTGTATATATTAACATTTCTATGTAGATAGGTCACCTCTTACTCCTTCCTGAAGTTATGACAACATCAAATGTTCATCTACTATAATGACAATCAACTGCTTTTAGAGAAGTGACTGCAAAGCTGTCACTTTATGTGTCTTTGCCACAAGGAGGCAGTGTTGATCTGTTGCTGAGAAGAAAGAGAAGGCTCAAGATGATCACTCTAAAAGGGGGGTCATTATGTGTAGAGGAGATATGCAGCACCTTTGGCCACTCAGAACCAGACTGTCAGCACTATGGACACTATGTGTAGACCTATATACACAGAAAAAAGGGCCTGAGGCACTATATAGTCTAATTAAACGAAATATCAGAAAGTAAAAGCAGCCTAATTCTTAATTCTTAATTATTTATTTACTAGAAAAATTAGTTTGACAGCTCTGCTGGTTTTTAATGGGAAAATGGGACTATTTATATCTATTTAATATTCAGGGTGAGAGGTGCTGCCTTCAGGTACTTTCATGACGACCATGTAAACATAAGTTCAGACTTTTGTAACACAATGCACTAATGGCAATATTATAAATTGTGTTGATAACAACACGACATATAGGGAGCAACAGTTGACAGATCACAATCACAAACCTCTGTTTAAAATAACAGGGTCGTTCATTAGGCTCTCTGCATATATAACTCACCTGGCTTCAGCTATTTTTCTTTCATACGAAGTAACTGTGGCGTAATGACAGTGTGTGCAGCTCCACGTTTAGTGCAGGAGTTTACGAGGGGCCAGGAAGGCATCACGTTTCCATGGTGACCCGACGCAGAGACTTGAAACCGCTTGAAACTGAAAGTTAGTGTGAAGTAAATTCAGCGTTATCCGAGATAAAATAGAGCCACCTCGCTCATTAAATGATAAAAACAGGTTGAAAGGGCAGAAGTGATGGACAAACTTGAAGACTGTGAAAGTTTTTTGGAGAATGTGGACAAAATAAGTGAGTTATATAGCGGCGAACCTAGCTAACGTTACTAGCTCATTCAAGTTATTTTGGCTAACGGTCCATGGTTTTTACGAAACCAGATATTAGACGGTGCCACTTTACGCTAACGTTACCTAACAGGTATTTTGTCATTAACCCCATATGAGAAATAAAAGTACGTATATTGTACGTATATGTAACGTTGACAGCATTAGTTGGGGAAGGGCTATATTGTGGTCCACCTTAATGGAGACAAGTAACGTTTCTCTATATGGTAATTTGTGTTGTAACATAATGCAAGTACATTACAGTATAGAGACTATGTATGAATTGTATAGAACTTTAATCAGGTCTTTATGAACAACGTGTGCTATAACACACACATTTTACAACGTGGTTATTTTATATTGTATATTATGTGAGTAAAGGCTAAAGCAAACTATGTTATGAATTATTTCCAGGTGAGCTAGTGAAGGATCTGAAGTCCTCTGAGGTTAAAGTCCAGCAAGAAGCAATGGAGAAAGCAGATCGTTACATTGCTGCCTTGGATGAACCCTGCAGGACAAAAGTCAGCAAGACTACAATCAACACAAACCCACCACTTCAGCTTTCCTCAGTAAAGACATGCACACAGTCAGCCAGTTGCACTCCTTCTCTCACTCTCCACTTGTCTCAGTCTTTCTCATCCTGTCTGTGCCTCTGTCTGTCTCTCTCTCTCTCCTTCTCTTGCTGTCTCTATTTCTCCAACACAACACACAAATGCACAGAGGATATACACAGTACACAACCTACAACAACTTGTTGTGTTGTCTACTTTCTCTTTTCTTGTCATGTGAGAAGGGTCAAGGTTCTGTAGGTAGGTTTTTGTTAACTTTCTTTTAATAGTTCTTCTCCTGTTTTACAGAGTCTGCACAATGAAAGTCCAGGTGAGTGGGTTATTTGGCTATCTTTTACACTCAATTAAAGCATTGTTTAAGCATACTATATGTCCTCATTGTGCAACGCAAGAAAAGTTTCCTTGAGCCAAACAAAATTTAACAATGAATGTACCCATATACCCTTTATGTATCTGTTTCTGTGTTAAGCAGACATGACATTTTCCCTAGGCACAGTGAGATTTTTTAATCAACTGCATCTGTTAGACAGGTTGGTGACTCACCATGTGATATATTAGGAAGAGAGATGTGGTGCGGTACAAGGTGTGTCCTTAACACTGGATTTTAGTTTCAAGAGGGACCATATTATCCACCGCTTGCCTGCTCATACCAGTTTAGACAGCCCCACGAATTGCTCTAATTTTGTCAATTTAGTTGGCAGAGGTTTAATAAGGATGTGAAGTTAACTCTTCCCTCCCTCAAACTGTCTTGTCAACCTCACTTGTCATGATGAGGACAGTGCTGCTGTGGATTAGAGGAAATGAATAATTTGACATGATTGATATGTTTTTGTGGGTTTGTTTGTCTAGAAGCCTCTTACAATAATTAGTGGAAGGGTGACATGTAATATTGACTATTTAGGCCACCAAGGCCCTACGCTATAGAAATACTTATGCAGCGGACAATGTGGGAAGAGCCACACGAAGAGGAGCTAGCTCAAGTTTAGCGTGCAGCACATTAAGTATGTGCTGAGAAGTTGTTGTGATGATCTTAAAAGCTGGCATTACTTTTTTCATCATGTCTTTTGTATACAGATCCATTTCATTCCAGCTCCTTGAATGAGGTATACCATATGAAATGACTTCATCACATTAACACGTCCTTTTAATTCTCCGTGTGGTAAAACTCATCAATCACAGTAAAGCTGCAAAAAATTTGAACCTTTCAAACCTCTGTATATGAAGCCACTGAAACTGAAATAAAAGGGAGACTTTGGTGTTTTTAAACCTAGACCCTATTTTCTCATGTTATTGTGTCTAAGTGACTAATGGAGACAACAGTTTTTGAATTTGGTCCAAATTTGAGAGAGACCACTCCTGCCGCAGCAGAGAAAGGGGCTTCAATGTAATCCCTACAGGCAATTGGGCACTGTCAATTTACGTCCATTATAAGAGAAATTCAACGCTTTTACTTACCTTTTGCTGCTCTGGTCTGTTTGTTAGTGTGTGTAACCAAGTCTCTATAATGGGCAAGTCTCTATCTGAAATCTTGGGGACTTTTTTCACCTGGTCAAAATCAGCTAAATAATCAGTCATGACACTAAATATCTCTTAGATAACGCAAACTTATTCCTTTCTTCAGCTCTCACTAATGTTTCCACCGTTTCTTTTCCTGCAACAAGTCACTCTTGCAAGACTTCTTCTTGAGTTAGAATTAGATACAATAACAGATAAGTGAAAGGTAAAGAAGAACATTTAATTTCTCTGCAGGGTCTTTTGTAATGTTGTCAGTCACCTCTAATAACAATCCGAGCCTGTCAGTATGGACATATATTGAAGATGCACAATTGCCCATAGATTTAACATTGCAGCCTGTTTTGCCCCTGTGGTTGCAGCATTCTCCCTCAGTACTAGACCAGTTTTAAGACATTGTTGTCTACATTAGTCACTTAGACATGAAAACATGGGAAAACAGTGTGCAGGTTGGTAAATACTGAAGTTTTCCATCAACACATCATACATTCAATTCACATGAGGACGAAAAAGTAATTCTGTTTTTAAATTACATCCAACGGATATTCACAAAAGATCTTTTTTTTCTTTGACTGGGACTTCACTTTTGATTAGAATGGTATGCTGATGATTGGATTTTTCTCATTTAAAATGTGTGGCAAAACTCTGACTGGGAGACGGTAAAGTTAAAAACTGCATGCAATCCAAAGTACTGCCTAATGACAGATGTCTTTACTCTCTCTGATCTAGCATGAATGCTTAAGAGCTTTTCTTTTTTTGACCAGATCATTTCATGAAGATTATGGAGAGAGATGCAGAAGACAGGAGAGTAAGGAGGATTGCAAAAGCAAAAAAGGCCACTGGTGTGTTATTCTGTGTTCCTTAAAGATGTTGTTGGAGGTAAACAGTTGGCTCTGCTTGCTGCTCTGTTGGGCCAACAATTCATCCTTTTAAATGTTTTACTGTTCGTGTCACTGCAGCGCTCAAAGAAAAGGGGAATGAAGCGTTTGCTCAAGAAGACTATGAAACTGCTGTGAAGTATTACAGCGATGGCTTGGCTGAACTACGGGACATGCAGCCATTGTACACCAACCGAGCACAAGTGAATATCTTCAGCTATGTTTTTCATCTTTTAAAGGAGCACTGTGTAAGATTTAGAGTGATTTAGTGGCACCTAGTGGTGAGGATTGTAGATTGCAATCAGCTGAAACTTCTCCCAGTTAGGATTCTTTCATTGTTCAGATAGTTTTCCCCAGGAGCTGAATTATCCACAGAGGTCTTGTCCTCTCCAAAACAAGTATTTTCATGTTACAAATCAGTATTTCTCTGATACTGTTCGGCTTGTTGGAGACAGGCCTCTAGCTCAGCACCTGCTAATGTGTGCTCACCTTTTTCTCTGATAACTTAAGAAATATCCACAGAGGTTTCTTCCTCTCCAAATCAAATGACCTGGTGATTTAAACAAACACACAAAAAAGCCTGAATAAAGCAGTTTAGAGATAGGGTCTCTATGTGTTAGCCCTGCGATATTCTGGCAACCTGTCCAGGGTGTACGCTACCTCTCGCCCAATGTCAGCTGGGACACGCTATGCCCCCCCCCCCCCCCCCCGCGACTACCAATAGGATAAGCGGTTACGAAAAATGGATGGGTATCTTGTTCCATTTCTGCCATTAAAAAAATGTTTAAGGCAAAAGTGACTAAAAAAATTTTTGTTCCTCAGACAAAATTGAAAAAGAGCTGCTTTTGTGTGCCTATCACTGTTTTCCATAATAAATGAACCTTTGGTTTCACAGAGGTATTAAAGCAACTTGAGGGATGTCAGCTATTTTAATTCGAATATGTTTGTAGCCACATACAATTAAGTCAGTTGTACAAACATTATGTTCCCATCCAAAGATCCCATCATCCCCAGCATCTTAGAGGTCTGCTCTGTGGGTATATTAAAAACCAAACAATGCTACACAACTAATCACATTCTTTACTTTGTGAGGCCATGCTTTTGTTTTGTCTGTTTTTGATGCTCACCTACCACCCGTTCAATGCTTAAATCTACTTAGGCCTACATCAAGCTGGGGAGGTACACGGAGGCCATCAGTGACTGTGAATGGGCCCTGAAGGTAAGACCTCGCTGGGAACTGGGGTCAGTCAGTTGCTGCCTCATTTGTCATAGTGTCATGAAGCTTGGAGCTCAGAGGAGATGTGTTTGGTAGGAAATGGGTTGGACGGGTTAACGATGGGCTCTGCTCTGTTCTGCAGGATACAGGTCACCAGCAGCTCAGAAATGTTCTCAAGAGAGAACACTGTGTTTGAAATAGTGAAGAAAAATTAAAATGAATTTTTAGGAGTTCCTATAAATTTGGTAGTTTGTTTGGAGTTATGCTTTCTTCAGGTTACTTAATCAAATGCAGTTTACAGTGAAAAAAAATCTTGAATGTTGAATAGTTGATTTTTTAATTACTGGAACTGTGCTGAAGTGGAGAGTGTCCCTGAAATTCAGTTTGAACATTTCTCTTTTGCTGTGCTAGTGTTAAGCAGAAACATTAAATCACCATTATGTAGGTGTGTTGATGATGAAGTGCTTTAACTCATACACTCCCATGATCATTTTCTCTCTTTCAGTGTGATGAGAGGTGCATAAAAGCGTATCTACACATGGGGAAAGCGTACCAGGCATTAAAGAAATATAATGAGGTGAGAATTAGTACCTATCATTACATCTAATTACTCCTTCTTTTCTTTTTTAGACATTGCTTGTGTATACAGATAACATCTCATCTAACTATAGCAGAAACACTGCTGTATAATGAAAGTTGTATTTCTGGAATAGAGAATGAACATACAAGCAGTCCTAATCTCAGCAATCCTCTGTAAAATCATATTTTCTAAATGGCATTTCAGCCCATTCGGAGGCTTACATGATATCTGGCAAAAATCTTGTTTAATACCAGTATTAATAAAGTTCATCATGGTTTTCTATCTACAACACCCTTGTGTTAAGACACCGCAGTCCTTTGGAGTGACCACATCATATTGATTTTCATTGGTTTTAGAGGTGAATCTCATCATATAACCAGTGATGAACTAAATTCTTCTCTTTTTCAGGCTAGAAACTGCTTTGAAAAGATTGTGGAAATTGAACCTGCGAGGGAGAAGATGGTGACAGGTAAAGAAAATTGACGTTTTTTTCCAGGGGTAAGGTTTGAAAAAATCTAATGTATTCATGTCCTTAAGTGATAACTGCCCTTTTTGACTATGTTTCATGTCAAACCATTTTCAGGTTTGGTACACATCTTTTTTCACACCATTCTGTTTTGTGATTATTTCATGAAATCATTTACACATTGTTGAGAATGGTCTAGTCACATATGCCCCAAATTACAGTTAGAGTGAAGCCCATCAAAGTAAAGAGAAGACTCTCGGTTGTTGTACAGTTGGTTGTCCATGATGTGGTCTCACTGACTTCAGCCCATTTAATTGCAAGGCTTTCATGACAATGTTACGCTCAAAGATATATTATGCAGAATTTTCCTGAAAAACAATGTATAGAAGTAATTACACTCAATCATCACTTATGACCCACTGGAAGTTTGTGGCCTGTATTTTCTGTAGAGACTCTGCCCTCTGCCTGTATTTTCTCATTTTCGTTTTTCACTGTGTTCTGGATATTTATGGGCATACACTCTCCTCAGTGCTCAGGTGGGGTCAAGGCTTTATAAAAAGATAACGACTAGGTGACAGACTGGAAGCAGCAGGCATCCAAGAAAGAAAGTGCCAAAAACATATAGTGAGATGAAATATCAAACGAGAGTAAATCCTGGGTTGGCTTTGCCTCTCACTTTCGCTGGCGAGTTTGTTTACAAACAATAACTGACAATCCCTTTAGTGTCCCTCTGTTATTGCCCAGCCAAAGACAAAAGACAATCTTGTTTTCTTCCCAATAACTGGAATTGTGTTTTGCACTACAGTTATTGCATTTAAAGTCATCCATCCATACATACATCCATTGCTGGGTCGCAGGGGCAGCAGGCCAAACAAAGCACCCCAGATGTCCCTCTCCCCACCAACGCTTTCCAGCTCCTCCTGGGGGATCCTGAGGCCAGATGAGATATGTAATCCCTCTAGCATGTTCTGGGTCTGCCCCAGGGCCTCCTACCAGTGGGCTGTGCCTGGAACACCTTCAACGGGAGGCACCCAGGAGGCATCCTAAAGACATGCCTGAACTTCCTCAACTGACCCCTTTAGATGCAAAGGAGCAGCGGCTCAAATCCGAACTCCCTGTGGATGTCTGAGCTCCTCACCCTATCTCTAAGGCTGAGCCCAGACCCCCTTCTGGGGAATCTCTTTACGGCTACTTGTATCCAAGACCTCACCCTTTCAGTCATTACCTATAGCTCACGACCATAGGTGAGGGTTGGGACGTAGATGGACCAGTAAATTGAAAGCTTTGCCTTCTGGCTCAGCTCTCTCTTCACCACGATGGTCTGGCACAGTGGTGGCATCACTGCAGATGCTGCGCCAAACCACCAATCCATCTCACGTTCCATTCTACCCTCACTCATGAACAAGACCCTAAGATACTTGAATACCCTTGAAATCCCTTGATTAATCCAGCTATAAACTTGCTAGCCCGCTTAAAGTTGCTCTGTACCAAGATAGATGTTTGGTCAGAACTGAACCTTCTGTTACCTTGTGGCTTTCATGCATATCTACATAATTATGCAGTCTCTTTGCTATTGTCACATGTGATGTGACATTACATTTCAAATACTTAGGCAGCAGACCTAATTACCTAAGGTACTCAGGTAGTGCATGCTTGTGGCAATACTACTATAAGAATTTCAGTTCACTCTTCTGTGAAAGTTAAACTTCCATTACTGCTGTGGAATAGCTTTCTGTCAGATCACAGTCTGCTTTCTCCTCTTCCCTCCTTTATCTCCTTTGTTTTCTTCCCGCAGAATACCTGACCCAGGTAGATTTGGAAGAGGTAAGAGAGAGTCAGGAAATGAATGCGATGCAAGAGTTTGACAAGGGAGAGGGGAATGCCACAAGAGTGCCCCAGGTGCTGGGGAAGCTGTCAAGGCCCGACCAGATTCCCTTGTACTACTGTGGAGGATTGGAGATTCTGTCACGAGCAGTTACTGACTGTGAGTGTTCTTTTAGGAGAAGTTTTGCACAATTATCTTTCTCTTTTAATCTCTTTGTGCCCACTCTGACTTCAATAACTTGCTTCACTGGTCCACTGACTGCATTTCTCGGTTCTATGGCTAAAGTGATAAGAAAAAGATCAGCCTTCAAAATAGGAAGGTCATAAAGACTTGAAGGAAAAAAAGGAGCGTTTACTCACAGTGAACATTTTAGAACACAGGTGGAGCAGGACTGTAAAAGCTGCTTGTTTCATGTCTTGTCCTATGACAAAGGAAGAGAGTGTTTGTTCTTTATGTCATACGGATTACTGTTAATTTATTATGCTATCTGTTCTGTACGACATCTATTGCACGTCTGTCCGTCCTGGAAGAGGGATCCTTCCTCAGTTGCTCTTCCTGAGGTTTCTACCGTTTTTTTTTCCCCGTTAAAGGGTTTTTTTTGGGGAGTTTTTCCTTATCCGCTGCAAGGGTCATAAGGACAGAGGGATGTCGTATGCTGTAAAGCCCTGTGAGGCAAATTGTGATTTGTGATATTGGGCTTTATAAATAAAATTGAATTGAATTGAATTGAATTTGCTTGTCACAGCGAGCAAATTTGCAATATTGAGTATAAAACCACACTGAAAGAGCGAAACATCATTGCTGCACGGTGTGGTTAGCCATTGTGGAGAGCATAGGTATATATACCATAACACTACGTACAGTGTTGGGTAAGGGTTACTTTAAATCAAAGTACGTTACTGCGTTACTTTCTAAAAAAGTAACCAGTTACTTTACTGCGTTACTCCCTGAGTAAAGTAACTAAATTACTTTAAAAGTACTTCCAACGTTACTCCCTGAGAAAAGTAACTCAAGCACTTTTAAAGTACTTTTGAGTATTCTACATTTCCTATTGGGCAATGGACCACAGGGCGCTAAGCCTACATTTTTTTGTTGCCAAAATTAAAGTTATGGACCAGTTGCCCTTCACTGAGATCCAATTCTTCCATCACAGCCATCACTTTGACCAGTAGAAACACAGAACGATCTACTGCCGTAGACAACTGTATGACAACAACACCCCAGCGTTTTTAATATTTCCTCTAGGGATGTTACCACACAGAGTAAAAGGGGGAAATGATGGTGTGAAACAGCAGAGGCACTTTGTCAACCCGCTGAGTTAAAGTTACTGTCATTAGCATCAAGCTAGCAAACAATGGTACATCCTCACGGTCGGACATAAAGTAATAACAT
>NC_065507.1:20222874-20266886 GCF_006386435.1 Epinephelus moara | reverse complement strand
GGACAAGAATAACCCGATGACATCACACACGCCGTGAAAAACGACCGGGGATAATTGGTGAGTACCAGCGTGTAGCGTGTACCAGGCATAATGCAAGTCCTGAGTCTGAAATATGTCTGTCAGTGAGTCCTACTCCACCTATTTACACTCCACCGTAGACAACGGCAGCATTTCTCCGACCACGTAGCGAGCCACAAGCTCCGTGGCTTCTTTCAGACTGATAGGTTTAACGTTATCTCCGTTATTAGAACCAAACGACAGCCGTTGCTGTTTCGGAGCTAAAGGACCAGCGTTCTAAAAGTAACGGAAGTAACTGATTTCTTGTTTGAAAATGTACTTAAGTATTTGATTACTCAAACAGCAAACTAACGCGTTAGGTTACTCATTACTGCAACGAGTTACTTTGTAACGCGTTATACCCAACTCTGACTACGTATGTAACACTAGGAAATGACAAACATCATAAAAATTGCTGTGCAAAACAACGTTTTTAAATTTTTATTCCCTTATCAAATCAATAAAAACAAGTTGTCTGGGGCATTGGTGGCTTAGAGGTAGAGAAGGCGCCCCATGTACAGGGCTGCTGCCGCAGCGGCCCGGGCTCGACTCCAGCCTGTGGCCCTTTGCTGCATGTCACTCCCTCTCCCCTTTCACACTTGTCTGTCCTATCAAATAAAGGCTAAAAATGCCCAAAAAATATCTTAAAAAAACAAAAAACAAGTTGTCTGTTATTTGCCAATGCCTGCAGATGAGTGAAACCTCCAGTGCAGATGTGATTTGATTTGTGATCTGTCTTTGATCATATCAAGATCACAGATTAGCAGAATTAGACATTTCCCTGATGTGTCAGTGATGATGTAATTTGGTTTGCTGAACCGCTGAGTGGGCTGTTCCAAGCCAGCAGTGTCAGCTGTTCCGTGATGTTGTAATGAATAATGTAATTTTAAAATGAAATTAATAACATCAAGACACTGCAATAGCTTTTAGCGCAGGTAGGGTTCGTCGAGGGTTCTTTGTAAGATTAAGAGTTGTATTAACGAACCCCTTTCACCCAAAGATGCCTTTTTTGAAGAAAGGGTTACTTAATGGTTCTATGTAAGACTAAAGCCCAGTCCAGACCAAAGATTTGCGACGAGACCAGTTGAAATAGACAACTACTTGCAATGCGCCATTCTGCAATGTTCAAAAAACCTGCCGGTTCGCACAAATGCAACTACATGAGACAGTGTATCATTACTATGCAACAACTCTCTGTGCTTTAGCTTTTCAGGCTTATCTTGTGGCTTAATATAATTTGGAGCTTCTTAAAATATGAATGAGGATAGTGATTATGAGATACTGGCTACAGCTGCATTTGTAGTAGTGATGAAACGACGAAAACCATAAAACGAGAGCACATACAACGAGGAGCAGCAGCGACCCATCGTCCAACACTGGTACACCAAACTCCTTTGTCTCTGTTTCCAACCCAGCTGCACTATTGCAATAGTAAAGGCTATTCACAACATCTAAAAACCCTAAAAACTTGTTTGTGAACCATGATTGTAGTGGGTCACACTGGCCTCAGAACTTTAGGAGCCTCATAAAGCCCAATGCTGCTGAATGTGGTTCTCATGGCCCCAGGCTAACCTGTTCACCTAAGACCATGAGTACCATGACTATTTTTTAGCCCTCCTGGTGGGTTCTAGGTGAAACCCTTAAAGTTTAAAAGGGTTCTTGGTACATCACCTTTATAAAACGTTCTAGCAGGAACAAAAAAGGGTTCTTTTTTGCCAACAAGCCGAAGAATCCTTTTTGGTTCTTATCAGCACAGTTATTTCTTCAAGTGTACAGTACTGGGTAGGCAGTGTTAGTTGTTTGTGGTGTTGAGAGGAGGTTTAGAGGGGCGTTGATATGGGATGACAGCAAACACTATTAAGCCTTCTGGGGCTGTCTTGGGTGCAATTTAATGAAACACCTGTGATGGCAGGTGTCTGTTCCATAACCTCAGTGGCATACCTGCACACATCCCTGTCAGATTTAGAGTAGGTAGCTAGTGATTGGTGGTACCTGTCTGTTGGCTTTATAGATTTATGACAGCCTAGCTTAAGGTCCTCTAGATGGACAGGGGCCCTGGAGCATACCAGGTGTTACCGATACTTATATATATTTTAGGGTGTTAGAGAGTTGTTGTCAGGGGTTCCAGAATATCTGGCAACATCCCTGATCAAGAAAATCAGCAAATAAAACTTAGCTGAAAAAGAGCATTCGTCTGCTTTACGGCTGTTTTTCAAAGTACCACTAAAAACAAGAAACCACAAATCTGATACTGCTACATGATGGAATAAATTGTTCCAAGTGACAAATTATATCAAGCTTTGGCTTAGATCAAGCACAATGCTTGTTGCTCAGCATTTCAGATGAATGGAACCAAACAGGTGAGGCAGAAACATGCCCTTACAGCCTTTTCTTCTTAGCATGGAAAAGATGATTGTGATCTTGTGCTTTTGGAAAACTTGTTGGGCACAAGATATTGCAAAATATTTGTTTACCAAGTTCTCCACTGTATGAAAAAGGGCCATTGTCTACAAGCAGCAGCTGCTCTCCACCAGGTTGTTCACCCCTCCTCTGTCAGCTGTTGATATTTTTGTAATGTTTTTGACCCAAGAAATGACTTTGAAACTCCACTCCACTGATATAACTCTTTTTAGCTATTGCCAAAAGGCTGAAATTGCTGCTTTTGTAAAACAACCTAGCAGCACAATTCATCAAGGTCAATGGCCCTCTCAGGAGTATTTATTTTGTTATATTTCAGCTAAAAAAAGAAGCTGTAAAAAAAAGTAGTTCTGACATGTCCCTCCTCATCGCTGCTCTCATTCAGGCCTTGTGTAACATCAGGTTCTTTGATCACACAGCCAAGACTGATGGAATTGACTGAGTGAAACTTGAAGCTTGTCCTTCAGTAAACCATAAAACTATAGAAAGCCAGCATCACTGTGTAATGCTAATTCCCTATTATTGTTTTAACTGGTACCACTGTTTGTAACACACCATATTCTCTTGCACTAGTTGTCCACTGCACAATCATGGCAAATATGTCTTGTCCACTCACTCTTTTTTCTTCATTTAGATGAACAAAAGTGTTCTGTGAAATGATATAATGCCTGTCCCACAGTGCCATTCAACGGAAAAGGGCAAAACTTACATAACTCACAACTGAAAGGATCTCAGCAGGGCTGACATTACAGGCTTTCTTCCCTCACTACCCTGCTCTACTTTCTGTATACTGCGTCTCATTATAAGTGGAAAATAGACCATTCCTCACTGTACCTTCCTCTGTCAACATATTTTATTTATTCTTTTCTCTTGTGCCCTTGACGATAAACCAGTGAACAAGGAAAGCTAAACTAAAAGCGAGAGGTGTTGTGTTTCTCTGAAAGCCTGCAGCTACCTGGTGATGATATGTAGTTTTCTGTCTTCTTACACTATCTAATGTTCTCCTCTAACAGGTACAGGCCAGACCCTTTTCAGACTGAACAATGGCTTTAGTATCATCAGCAGCAATGACATGGTGAGGAGGTAAGGAGACCAGAGGGAGAGTTAGCTGTCAGCCCTCAGTGGAGCTTTGACAGATGGACCCAGAGACAGGGGCATACAGAGACAATGACGGACTAAACTAGAGAGATCACTCTCCGCCCTCTCTCTCCCTCTCTCTGGTTGTTTATGTGATAGCCCAAAGAGGAAAAAGATGATCGCACTGAGGATTGAGATGAGCAAAGGCCTTGTGTTTTGTCCCTGAAAGAGGGGGTGTTTAGTACAAGATACAAATTATGACTCCCTCATGTCAGATCAGTAAGGTTATTATTAACTTGTCATGCACTTTCCATATTGTCCATTGTTAGCACTGTCATTATTGAAGTCAGAACACAGTGTCCTGAAAATAGAGAGTGCGAAGAAATTGCAGTCTGAGCTTGATGAGAATAGCCAACAAGGATAATGTTATGAGCCAGATGCAACCAACTGAAACCTATGTGAGCCATGTCACTGTTGCCTGCTATAGAAAATCCCAAATTAATAGTTAAAGAAAAAAGTGGAAAAGGGTCTGAGAAATTAAAAGTTTTTCATGGCGCTCCCTAGTATTGGACCCACAGGTTGCCAAACAAGAGAAAGAAACTTTTCTATTGAAGAATAAAAAACATGACTGTAACCTTCAGCCTGCAAGTAGCAGCACATACAAGCTTCTTCAGAGCAGAGACTACAGTGATATGTCAGTTGCAAACACCATAGTGGAAAAAGGGAGGACTTCTGTAATGACACTGATGGCCCAGTGGCTGTTCAACACATCTCTCAATGCTCAATCACACACTCGCTGCAGCAAACTATGGAATGTGTAAACATGTGGATTGCACATACATACTGTATGTTATGTGGAATGTAGGGCAGTGCAGGTGAAGCCCATGGGGTTTCTGTCTTGGCTGTTTTTCTTTTGCTATTTGAAAATTGTTGCCTCAAAATGTCGGTTTGAATTTGATTGATCATTCAGATCTACGCATAAGGTACCTACATTAAATGTAGATAAATGGAAGGGCACTGTTCATTATGATGATTAAGTGTAGTATCAGTATGCTCACAAAACATTTGTTATGCCTATTGCACCTAATTTTCTTGCTGTAGCTATACTGAAATGCATTTTCTTCGTACATTTGAGTGCACTTTGGTAACTCAAAATGGGGCCTTGCTGCTGCACTAAGTTTGCTTAATATCCATATTAAATGAAATGGCATCTTGCTTTTGTGAAATGCATTGAATTGCTTCCTGTGTCTGGTATAATCACCAAATATTTGACCACAAGTAAATCTTTGAGATTTGTCACGTCTTATATTCTCTGTGTGTAGTTTTAATTTTGTTTGCATTCTTTGTGTTTTGTGGAGACACACTTTTGTTAACAAATTTAATTAATTGAAAGAAATATTTTGAATTTGATTTATATTATGTCAGCTAAAAGAGAACAGAGCTAATTCTATTGCGTTTTATCTTCTCTACAGTTGCCTGTTGCAGGAAACAAAGGATCCAGACAGCCAGGAGTTGTGTGTCTCTGTGCTGAAATTATGGAGGATTATTTGTATTGGAAACGGTATGTAGTTAGTTACTTGAGTTACTCTTCATTTTCTGTCTGTGTCCATGTAGTAATTTGCTCTCAGTTAGCAGGAAACAGAGGGAAAAAATTAAATAACATGCTAATATAATCCTCTGTTGCATTGTGTCATTACTGGGCAGCTTTTCAATGTGACACTTAAGCCATCCCTTTGTCAAGCCTTTATTTGCCTTTGAATTGCACAAGCTGTGTGGGCTCCAGCACGTCAACTGTTTGCACCAACTGTGATCGTTTGTTTACTCAACTATTTACATGTCTGTGTGTGTTAATGCTACATGAACAACAAGCATTTCTTCAGTATCAACGCTAGTATAGCAGCTTAGTGTTCATGTAATGTTAACAGACAAGGTTGTTGTGATTTGGGGGCACAACAGGGTACTGTGTCAGGTGAGCTCACATAAAGTGTTTTCCTTTTGCCTTCAGATGAAAACCAGAAAATGTTGATGGCATGCCCAGTCGCCAGAGAGTCCACTGTTTCCTTGTTAACATCAGGGCACGTTGCAGTGTGGAAGGAATGCCTGTTGTTACTATCTCTATACTCACAGATGCCACATGGCAGGACCTTGGCCATTGACAACCTGAATGTGCACATGTAAGACATTTTTTTTATGTTGCCAATAGATGCAACTGATGAGAGCAACAGCATAGCTTGAGGCAAAATATGCTCGTGTGTAGACAGAGATGGTATGTTCAAATGAACCAAATTGTTTATAATACTTTTCCCTTTACCTTCGCCCATCCCCAGTAAGTATTAAAATAATTTTGCATTTCACATTCTCCCCTTAATGAAATCAGAATGGGACTTTAGGCCAACCTTGGGCCACATGTTTGTGATTGTCAGTGCAATTGCCATTTATATTTAATGAGATTTCAAGGAAGTTGTATTCCATTGCTCTGGGACACAGTATTAAAAATTATAGTGGGCCAAGTGATTTCTCATGCAGGTCTGATAATATCTGAGCTGCAGCTGATTGGATTTCTAGAAAATTAGGAAGAAATATTTTTGCTCTTCTTTGGCATTATTATCACACCGATATGTTTTTTTTTATCTCTGTCTCTCTTTCTCTACTTTCCCCCTCTCTTTTTCTTTATCTTGCCCTCCTCGAAATCTGGATCTAAAGGTTAGTGAGGAACCTCATGGCGTGCATCTCAAAGCCAAAGCAGCAGCAGGAGAACACAGCGGTCAAGATTCTGGAGAACTTCGCAGCAGAAAACAAGTATTACTGATACGCAGTCGAACAGAAACACCAGAGTTATTCTCCTCACATCATAGAAAGTGATTCATTTTATCTCTGGATGAGGGAATACACATTTTCATATACACTGCAGAATTCAGAATACGACTCAACAGACAATCTATTATCCTCCCATACATCATATCCATATATATGGTAAAGGCACTTCAAAATCCATTGTCGCATTATGTCAGAAGGGATCCTCTGAGGAATGGAAAGTGTGGCATCTTTAATAATTCAGCATGTGCTATCTAAGTGTTAATGTCGCTTGAAGGCAAAAGGCAGTTCTCAACCTGTTTTCCTTTCCGGCACCTCATGAAAACAAGACATGAAAGGACAACCCAGGCTCGCCAACACAGCGGGAAATAAGTCGAGGTGTCAAGCAGTGAAATGGGGAGATCAATTTTCCCCTGTCTATAGCTCAAAGAGAGTTACTCTACAAAAATGTGTTATATCCTACAGAGGTTTTCTCTTCAGCTGAGAAGCTCAGACGGTTCAATGTTGGGCTTTCAAAGGTATTTTTGTCGAAAAAATTAATATACAGCTGCTCCAAAAAATTCCATACTTATTTGAAATCTCACTAATTGCTCCTGGTAGAATATTTACAAATGGTATAGACATTTGCACACGTGCTTTTATGTATTTTACACTACTTATACATGACATACAGCATATTTAATTATTAGGGTCCGGGAAGCTAAACTGCCAGGACACTATTCCTAATCCTAGGTATTTTTTTTCTTTCTTCTTTCGAGGAAATCATACTTCGCGTGGGTGAAAACTCACCAAACTTTGCACAAAGGTCCAGTCTCATGCCAGATATCCTCAGCTGTAAACTCAAGCCAATAGTCCTGATGGTGGCGCTACAGCAAGTGTCTAAAGTTCAAAAATTTGAAAATTCATAACAAATCAACCATACGTGCTACAACTTCACAACTTAAATCAAACTGTAGCCCCAATACTGAAGAATCTTTTGTACATTTAAACCTATTACATCACTCTGTTGTTTTTTTTTCAAAAACTGTAAAACTTCTTAAACCTATCTCCTCCCACAATTTTTGCTCAATTGACACAGAACTTGCTACAGAGCATCTTCAGACTGTCCTACAAAAACTATGTTTCTCAGATTTTTGATTTATCAAAAATTGAGCCTACAGTGCATCAAAATGTTTGACTGTAAATGGTACTATAAACATATACATGCAAATTCTTGCTAAATAAATCTTCAATGTTCATGAAAAAAATGACAAAATTCTAGAGTCATGGTAGATGATGTGTGGCAAATTTCAGAATTTTATCTCAAAAACTAAATTTTTGACAGCATTTTGAATTTTGGTCTAATATGAACAATTGGAGTCAATGTAAAAATGGCAATTTTAAACATCAGTTTTTCACTTATGGAGCAAATCAATCATTGTTACAAACAAATTACCAACATCTCCATGCTGTCTAGATGCAATGTGTATTTTCAGATTTTTGTCTTAATAACTGAATTTTTTTACAGTGGTTTCAAATCTGCCTTTCCATGCATGGATGGCTGCTTTCCTACACAACAGTGAATGGTTTACTCAATTTGTGAAGCCGCTGTTGAGTTGCTACTTGCCAGTTAGCTCAGAGCGGTAGATGACCGTCATAGGTTCCAGGGGTTGCGGGTTCGAGCCTCAACTGGTGCAGAATCCACATTGTAATGTAATCATCTTCCTGTGCTCCAGCTTATTGCTTAGAATTGCCTGAGCCTGACTCATCGATGTTCAGCATCTTCAAGTCTTCTCCCTGCTAGAAAATCTGCCTTCTCATGCTTGAAAATAAACCAAACTTTGCACAGAGATCCAGTGTCAATACTTCAGTGTGAAACCATCTGAGGCTTCTCACTTTGCACATAGCTCAACTAGTTAAACATCAGTTTTTCACTTACGAAGCAAATCAATCATTGTTAAAATAAATTA
This sequence comes from Epinephelus moara, assembly GCF_006386435.1. Taxonomy (NCBI): domain Eukaryota; kingdom Metazoa; phylum Chordata; class Actinopteri; order Perciformes; family Serranidae; genus Epinephelus; species Epinephelus moara. The sequence continues at coordinate 20,258,571 of NC_065507.1, read as the reverse complement.
CCAACATCTCCATGCTGTCTAGATGCAGTATGTGTATTTTCAGATTTTTGTTTTGATAACTTAATTTATTTACAGTGGTTTGAAATCTGCTTTTCCATGCATGGACGGCTGCTAAACCTGCACCTCTGGCTTAGTCAATTTGTGAAGCTACACATGAATTGTCACTGATTAATTAGCTCAGTGAGATAGAAATTGATTCTTAGTCTCAGAGGTTGTGAGTTCAAGCCTCAGCTGATGCAAAAGGCAGGTTGTGTTGCTAAATTCCTAAATGTTTTCCAATTCTTCTGCTTGTTGCTCAGAATTGCCTAAAAATGCCCGGACCCGACCCATCGCTGCGCAGCAGCTATAATTGTTTTTAGTCCCTCTGCCTTTTACTGCCTTCAATGTGCGTAACTGTGAATCTTCAGAGAAATGACAATCAATGCTGTTTTGAAGTGCAATAACCGATTAGCCTTTATGACTCAGACAGTAAATGGATTTTTCAGAAGTAGATATGAGTATGCGGTGGTTTTTGATGCAGTTGGCAGTGATTCTTATTCTGGTAGTTTTGCTGAGTTGTGTCATGCTCGACTGTGAAGAACTTAAATGGAGGCTCAAATTTGACTTTACTCACTTCCTCCTCACTCTTGCATGTTTATTGTAACACAACAATGAGTGTGATGTTGTAGTGCTACTTCTCTTTAATAGTGGAACTATTGTGTGTATTTATACATATATACTGATATACATATTATGTTTATTTTACATGTACAGTAGAAATATTTTCATATTTTCCTACAGATTTTGCATTCAGTTAAGGGACGTGGTCACAGACTCTGTCATTGTGCCATTTACAACAATACTGGTAAGTTATGTACATACAAAGTTTTATACTAAACAGCATGCATTGAGTATGTATAGATATGTTTATGTGCGTGTTTCTGGGCAAATGTACACATCTGTTTTCTTCATTTTCCAGAGAAATATCAGCGAATCCAATCAGCTTCTTCTTGCGTCACTGATATCAGCTGTTGGCTGCCTGGCTCAAGATGATGCCATCCGTCACAGTTTTGCTCATGATCCGGAATGCTGGAAGGCCTTTGTGGTTGCCATTGTAAGTATGATATATGTATGTATATATATGTAAAACTCACCGTATGCAGATTATGAGTGTAGAATTTATTGGCTGTCATTACAGAGGCAATGCAGTGCATTTGAATACAAAGAGGTCATTTACTGCATGCTTGGTTTGATCATCAACCTTTCAGCTCTTCCATCTCCAGTCATTCAGGTAAAACAAGTGATGTGTGATATTTAATGTGTGATGTTTACTTTACCTGGAGTGGAGGTTCAGTTATGCATGAATATGTTAGGAGTACAAAAATGATCTTCTGCCTTATCTCTTCTTATCTTCAGAGTGGGCACTGTACCAACTGATAATATGATAATATTGTACCTTGAGCTGAATTGTTGTTCAGTGTGGGGGGCCACTGTGACAGATTTATATGTTTTTAGAGAAAATTTGCTTCATAGCACTTTATAATATGCATCGGAAAGATATTATAAGCCAACGGACAAGGGAATAAGAGGGGGCAATTGTGTGAACTATGATGTGCCACCTATCCAGAGGTGAAATGCATGTGAAAATTGGTTTGGCTACGTTTCCATCTTCTTATTCTAGGAACAAGCTGTTTCACTCAGCGACTGCTGCCTGGGCCTGCTGAGGGATAGTGACGGAGGAATCATAACTGTGAGAGACCCTTACTTGAGCACTACACTACAGTACTCAGGAGGGTTGAAAAACCCCAACATATCATACATGTAGCTGCTTTACTGTATAATAACTAACCATTAGGTTTTCATGTTTGGCTGTGTTGGATCAAGACCGGTTTGAAAAATATTAGTACGCTTGTTAAAAACTTTGTTTTGTTTGTTTTCCACACTTTCATACATCCTATGTAGTATAAAACCATCTTTTCAGGTAACTAGATGAAAATGTAAGGTATTCGTCTTGGATAATGTGCCTTTTCTAGGGCTTGTCAGCTCACTCTCAATGAGCCCCATAAGGTGGTAACAGCAATTCACAATGTTCAGAGGATCCTATATATGCGTCATTACAGTTGATTAAAACTCCAGCTCCAGGTGCTGTTGTCTGTGCTAATGGCTGTTATAGCAGTTTCACACTGATTATGCAATGCCCTCAGAGTCACACACTTCCACCCATCTGTCTCCTTACTCTGTTTTAGTGCTCGCTCACTACATGGCTGGAACTTTTTCTTCATTGTCACCTTTGTCAGCATCCTTTTTCTTTTCAATTTCTGCTCTGTTTTTTCTTTTCTTGTGTTGACCTCACTTCACTTGTGTCTTTAATGTATCATAATGGTTACACCAAAGCCCTGAAGTCCTAATTATTTCTGCTGTGCTGATTTTAACCAGCCAATACATACATCTGCATGTTTCATACATATCATGTTAACGTTTCTGAAGTGACATCATATATGAGCTAAGGTAGAGGCGACAGTGGATGGTGTGTATCCCCGGTGAGACAGCTGCCAAGCTGCAGACTACTGTTTGAGACCAGCAAACAGCAAAACTGGTTGATTTTTTTAGCAAGTCATTGCTGTTTTACCATCAGCTTTTTAGGCTCCATTTAGTGAGGATGGTGCCACGGAAAGCCATTGTTTTTTTATCGAGACATTGCTGCTTTTCCTGTTGGCATTATGCACTCAAACAGGTTATTTTAAGCTAAAACATTTTTTTCAAACCATAACCAAGTAGTTTTTGTGCCTAAATGTAAACACACGTTATCCACAGCACTGTTGAAACTTAAATTTTCAATGTATTCAAATGTTAAATGCCAACATTTTTTTTTTCTTGCAATTTCTCTCATTGGTACTGAGGTTTGGAGAGTCTCTTAGCTCTGAGCTTTAGCTTTGCTCTCCACTAACTCCTGAGAAAAATATCTTTATTTTCAGCTCAATTTGTCTGTCTTCCATTTGGTTCTGGGGATGCAGTGCGCAGTGGGTTAATCAGAGCTTATTTTGTGAAAATGGCTGCCTGCTGCTGCTATGAATGTGGCTGATGAGGGCCACAAATAATTCTTTGAAATAACTAATTTGCTCACTAAACGTACTTACTTTGCCGTCTTTATTGACTATTTCATACCCTGAAATTACTTTATTTGTGCCCTTGAATTTATGTAAATGGTGTGTATCAACAGATCCCCCTGCAAGACAAAGCAAGCACTCATGTGACCTCTAATTCTTGTTTTCTTCTATATTTTTTTTTTTTAAAGATATTTTTTGGGCTCTTTTGCCTTTAATGGACAGGACAGGTAAGTGTGAAGGGGGGAGAGAGAGAGAGGGGATGACATGCAGCAGAGGGCCACAGGCTGGATTTGAACGCGGGCCGCTGCGGCAACAGCCTTGTACATGGGGCGCCTGCTCTACCCACTAAGCCACCGACGCCCCACTTTGCTTCTGTTCTTATGCTTGTTCTTCTTATCTTTCTTTGTATTATCCTGTCCTTGAAAGGTTCACTATAATTATATGTTCAGTCAGACATGTTTTCAAGCAACTCCCTCACCATCTTTATAATGGACTTTCTGCACTTTTGCAGCAAGCACCTCACATAACACTGACGGATTTCACGTTTTCTCCTTTTCTCCACCTTCTTCCAACTACACTCTCCCATTCTCTTTGTCTCTGGTAGGAGCTGTTTTTCTTTGGTTTTCTGTCTCCTAACTTTCCTTCCCCCACAGAAGTTTTCTCTTGATACTTTGCTATCCTGTTTCTCTGCTCTTTTCCTATATATCTTCCTGTTTCTGCTCTTCTCTATCTTCTGTTATCTCCCCTTCTAATGCCAACATTCTTCTTTGTCCTCCAGAGAGCCACAGGCGTGCTAAGCACTGTTCTCCCTCATTCCCTTGAGGCTGTTCAGCATGTTATTCAGGGGGATGTGGTCTGTGCCATGTGCCGACTGCTGAAGGTACATACTGTAAGTGTACAAACAGCCAAGTATCTATGAATACATTAACTCTTGTATTTTACTCATGGAATGCTCTTTTGTTTGCCAAACATCCTAATTATTCCTGAACAGCCCATGAAGACATATACCCTTACACATTAACTATCATCATGATGTAGAGACATGATGAAAACACGCTCATGAAAAAGCAACTTATTTGTAAAAAGTATTAACCTCTCTAATTTGGATCTATATTTGAGGTAATAGTGTATGTGTTCTATTACTAATTTGTCAAAATCAAAGAAAAACAACAAATCAGAAACATACAAAAAGATGACTGTAGCCTGGGAGTCATCTTTGACTCAGCACTGTCTTTCGGTGTCCAGGTGGATAAAGTTGTGCAGTCCTGTTTTACCGAAATGAGACATTTAACAAAAATCAAGTCATTTCTTTCCCTTGCAGATTTAGAATAGGTGATCTGTGCTTTTATCTCCTCTAAGATAAGATAAGACTTGATTAGACTTCATTAATGCAATGCCCTCTACTCTGGCATCAACAGACATAACGTCTGAGACTCTAATTCATACAAAATGCTTTGTACTAAGCTGGTACTAAGACAATTTACCACATCTCACCAATCCTTGTCGCCCTTCACTGATCACCTGTGAGTTTAAGAACTGATATTAAGATTTTATGGCTTGTTTTTAAAGCCTTGAATGGTCAAACTCCTGCCTACATCTGTGATCTGTTAATTTCCCATGAGTCTGACCACTGCCTGAAATCCTACCATGAGGCTCTTCTCATGGTTCCAAAATCTTGAATTGTCACTAAAGATGACAGAGCTTTTACTGTCCGAGCCCCTCAGCTGGGAGGCTCCCTGCCAGAGGACCTTAGGCAGACAAACTCACTGACCTCTTTCAACTCTCTTCTTAAAATTCACTGTTACCATTTGGCTTTTTTTTAATGGATGGTATTTATTGTTACTTCTTATACCGTTTTATCCTGTTTTATATGTTGTACATGTTTCTTAGATTTATTATTGCAAAGTACTTTGTAACTCTGTTTGAAAGGTGCTATAAAAACAATGTGATGACGATGATGATGATAATGATGACGATTATTATTATTAATTCCACTACAGGTCAGTCTTTCTGACCTCTACAGTAAGTGTCGTCATAAAGTTGGAGTTTACAGATGTTTGTTCAACTTGTCTCACATCATTTTTGATTTCTGTGTCTGCGTACCCAGGGAACAGGGCAGACTGCCACTAAGTATGCCATTAAGACTCTGACAGTGTGCACTGCTGCCAGTCACTCAGCACGGGAGAAGCTGGTGAAGTCTGATAAAAGTAAGAAATGATTGACATGTTAGCATTACTTTAAGATGCTCTTTCATTAGTTTATGAATAATATTTTAGGCTTGACCTAATATGCAAATTAAGTGTGTGTATGTGTCTACATTTGTATGCATACGGCATGTATGAGTGCAGTGTGAAGTATATCTGTTGATTTTCATGTCGTTATGTGTTTGTTTGTTCATATATAAGAATGCTATTCTCTTCTTATTTGCTGTTCATTTATCATTCCTCACAGAACTGTCTATTTTACATCATTTGCTGGGTTCCAGCTGTGATGAGATGGTGTCAGGAAATGCAGCCCTCTGCTTGGCCCACTGCCTTGAATTGGAAGGAATTGCCAGCACCCTGCTGGGCACTGATATTGTGCTGCTGCTGCTGCGCCACACTGCAGGGGACACTAAGAGGACAGCTGTGCGGCAAAATGCAGCGATTGCTCTGGGGAAGCTGTGTCGATCTGAACCCAGGTGCCCTCTCACCCCACTCTATAAACCACATGCTGCTGATTACAGTCTAGAAACTAGCCTGAAGGAGCGTTGATAGATGAGATGAAATGCATCAGCAGAATGAGATAATGTGATATTCTGGCTTTGGTTAAAGATGTTGGTCAAATGTTCGGGAAATTTATGACTTCTGGTTCACACTGACATGACTATATACATTATATGTTATTAATATATCACACTAATGTGTGACTAACTACACTAATACGCAGTGATAGCCATAACACACCACTTTCTCCCAATAGTTGTGGTTGATTTACTGCTTAGTCATTATTTGATAGGCTGATTGCATTTGTCCATCAAAATTGCTGTCTGTTGGATATATTTTAGGGTGATGTTTTCTTGTTCTTAATATCCAATAATCTGCCAACTAGTTTTTCAAATCTTAAGTTTGTCGTAAAACAAATATTTGAGTATTATTTTGGCCACACCAGGAATTGCAGGAAAGTCCTTCAGGCAGTTGTTCTGACCTCATGGCTTGGCTTTTGCTGACATGCATTGTTAGCTGAGTGATCATTTTTAGAAAGGTGTGCCCTTCCAGATCACATCCAGTCAGTTGAATTAACCACAGGTAGACTTCAATCAAGGTGTAGAAACATCTCAGAGATCATAAAGGGAAACGGGAGGCGCCTTAGCTAAATTCTGTCATAGCAAAGGGTTTGAAAACTTTATACAACAACATAACAAAATTTGAAAGAGGTGATCGGGTTTGAATATTTTCGCGTACTCGTACTCGTACTTGTCGTCCTCCGCTTATCCGGGTCCGGGTCGCGGGGGCAGCAGCCTTAGCAAAGAAGCCCAGACAGTCCTCTCCCCAGCCACTTCCGTCAGCTCTTCCACGGGAACCCCGAGGCATTCCCAGGCCAGCCGAGTGATGTAGTCCCTCCAGCGTGTCCTGGGGCGGCCCTGAGGTCTCCTCCCGGTTGGACATGCCCGAAACACCTCCCAAGGGAGGCGTCCGGAAGGCATCCTTACCAGATGCCTGAACCACCTCAACTGGCTCCTCTCGATGTGGAGGAGCAGCGGCTCTACTCCGAGTCCCTCCTGGATGTCCGAGTTCCTCACCCTATCCCTAAGGTTGAGCCCAGCCACCCTGCGGAGGAAACTCATTTCGGCCGCTTGTACTTGCGATCTCGTTCTTTCGGTCACTACCCAGAGCTCGTGACCATAGGTGAGGGTTGGAACCTAGATCAACCGGTAAATTGAGAGCAATATTTTCTGAGTTTACCATATACACCTAGGACATTTGGTATCTGAGCCATCTCTCCAGCATCTTATACAAAAACAAAAACTTATACAAAAACTACTACTACGTATTATAGTGCTTTATGTAAGCCACAAGTGTACATTACCTACAGGTTTACAATAACTCCTCTTACATTAAAGGTCCACTGTGAAAGAATTTGGGGCATCTATTGGCACAAATGGCATATAATATTTATAACAATGTTTTCATTATTTTATAATCACCTGAATGTAAGAATTGTATTTTTGTTACCCTAGAATGAGCTGTTTATATCTACATACGGAGCAGGTCCTCTTTAGTCCATCATGGCCCAGGATGGACAAACCAAACACCGGCTTTAGATAGGGGCATTTGTGTTTTTTCGTTGGCCACCATAATTTTCTTACAAGTTTGGCACACAGGAGAAATTTCAGTTCTGCAACCTACACACCAGACCTTGAACTTCCATAGTGTTTTCATTTAGAAAGGGTTTCATTTTTACTGCAGGGTAAGATTTAAGTGTGAACAGCTTGTTATTTCTACACTCAAAGATGGGTTAAATAAAATGTGATCACTGAACAACGACGTGGTGCTGTAGGCCATCTTCATATAATGTTGCACTGTCCTCAATAATGGAAGAGGGCAGCACCAAACATGTCTATTTGTTCCTAGGAATATTTTCACAGTACCTCCAGGCTACAGAGCTCCGCTGTGACTGTGCTGAAGATGTCTTGATCTTTAGTTCACACTACTGTTGTTTCTATTCAGCGCCACCCCACTGAACACCCTGTCACTGTGTTTTCTTTTAATGAGCTGCTCTCTTCAATTCCAGACATATGAACAAACTTCGAGAACTTCACGGCCTTGAGATCTTGCACTCCTGTATGAAGCTCATCACATGAACCCAGTAACACATTCTGCTTGTCATCAGTTTGGTTCTCCTCTGTATTCTGTTTTGGGCTTAGACACCTACCCACCTTTCAGGGAGAACAAAAATTCACTCAAAAACACCAATCCTGGTAGTTATGTTATTCCTTTCCTTTCTAATTCTTTTTTAAAACTTTGAGCATTAATTGCTTTTCCAATCGATACCTGTCTTTTTTTAAGTAGTATAGATTTTTTTGCTGTCTTGAGAGTATAAAACTCAAGAATAAGATTCTCCTCTTAATTGCTTCGTCTACATAAACAAGGTCGTAAACATTTGAGATGTTCTTGGCTGTCCTTGTTTTTCAAACCCATATGAATTTATGTGGTCAATTACATACATAAGTGTGAATGGAGGTGCATGTTCAGTTCATTTTTACCATCTTTAATTGTCTATTATTAGATGAAAACATCAGTAATTTTTAATAGCACATTCTCATCAATACTTTCTATTTTACAAAGCAAATAAATATATAACAAAATCCATCCAAGATCACGTATGCAGTGAAACAGAGTGTAATTGTTTGGTTCTGAAGGGCGGATATTGATCAGACAGCATTTACATATTGATGTGAGACACAGATCAGAACAATGTATCCCTGTGGTGTTAGGGTTCACAGAGGCTCTTACTCATCCACCTTGAAGGGCATTCATTAATTTACAATAAAGAGGTGTGTTACAGGCAAAGAACTGAATACACTGCTTGCTTAACACTTAGTGTCACTGGCACTTCTGTCCATTATTTATGTGACTATAATCACAAGTTTAAACTAGAAGGGCACTTGAAGACGTGTCGTACCTGTGCATGTGGACTGTGATATGGAGTCATCATTTTTGGATGTTTGTCACTTTTAAACTTTGCTTTCAACTACTGGATTTGAAGATGTATGGCATTTACTTTGCCAAGGCCAAATGCCCTATCTCATGACGTAAACGAAAGTAAAAAACAAAAAAGTGTATGTGCCTTGCGGTTCAGATCCACTCCAAAATGTAATGGGTTCTTCCTTGGCCCGTGCTTCACCTTCCACCAAGTTTCATGAAAAACAGACCAGCAGTTTTTCCTGCGGGCAAAAAGACAAACAAACTGATCAGAAAACACAACCTCCTTGGCAGAAGTAATAAAGTGTGTGTCCTAAAGGGTCATTTTACTTCACACCAGCCTTTGGTATATCTCTTATTTTATGGTTCTTCAGGTGTGTGGTTTGTTTATTTTTGGATTTAATATCCAGAATGGGACAGCTGAGTGTATTTATCACTGATTAAAAAAACAAAAACAAACAAACAAAAAAAAAAGACTTTTAGCTATGTTTGGATTCTCTGGATAGAAATACCAAAAGGACAGTCATCTCAAAATAAATTTGCATTTTAAATACTTAACAGTTTGGGATCTGCTTGATTTGCATGTCTTACAGAGGTGGCTGTGCCCAGGAATTTAATGCAGCTGTGTGACAACAGCTCGAAACACTCCTTGAATGCTGAGCACAGCCACTATGAGAAGGTCAGAGTTATAACTCTGCTAGCAAAATGTTTGCACACCCACTGTTATGTGGAGTCTAAACTTGGAGAGACAAGTGGAACTGGAATGATGTTTGCTGTTACCTTAGCTACTCTATATTACGAAAAGGTCTGATGGTAGAGGTTGTGGTTTTAGGTGAGTGAGTGTTTTTTGGGGGGTATGTGCATATATTGTATGGACTGCCATAAAATTTGTTACAGATATCTCAACATCTACAGGAGGACTTACTGTAAAGAGGACAAAAAGAAAACAAAAGTGTAGACATTCATGATCCTCAAAGGATAAATCCTAATCCTGATAACTTTGGTGATCTCCTGACTCCTACTGGTGCAACCATTAAATTTGGTACAAACGATCATGCTCCCCTCAGAACGAATACAACTTTGATCAACTCCTCATCTTGCACCATCTTCAGATGAAAATTTTAATGTGTCCATTGCTTTAATTGAGACATAATACTAAATACCCTCTCATTAGCTTTAGCTGTACTTCATGTTTGGTGTTACTTAGAAACTGGTGTATGCTAAACTAAGATGGTTAACAAATGGTCTCATTATTGTTAAGCACACAGGTGCGAATGACAGGAAGTGTATTTAATTGCAATTAAATTTAAGCAGAAATGAATTTCAGGTTCTACAAAGTTTCTGTTCCCTACTAATGACTTCATGATCACTTAAAGAGTAAAATGATAACTTCAGCAATTTTCCCCCTGGAATCTATTTTCTTATTTTTTGTGTGTAAGTGACTCATTAAGGCAAATTTTTGGTCCAGTACCCTGGCGGCACGGTGGTGCAGTGGTTAACATTGTCACCTCACAGCAAGAGGGTTCCTGGCTTGAACCCAGCGTGGGAGAGCCCCTCTGTGTGGAGTTTGCATGTTCTTTTCGTGTCTGCGGGTACTCCAAAGATATTCCAAAGACATGCAGGTTAATTGGTGACTCTAAATTGTCCGTAGGTGTAAATGTACCCTGCCTCTCGCCCAATGTCAGCTGGGATAGGCTCCAGCCTCCTGCGATCCCCAACAGGATAAGTGGTTACAGAAATTAAAGAATGAATGTCCAGCACCAAGTGATAGTGGTGCAGCCGGCAGCTGTGAAACAGGCTGCAGTGTTATCACTTGGGGCAAATATGCCAGTCAATTTACATCCACTGAAAGTCGTTGTTTTTGCCACTGACAGGCTCTGATTGTTATTGTGACATTATGAAGCAGATCCCTACAGGGATAGACTTTTTTTTGTTAAACAGTAAGATCCTTTTTCTTTAACCAGAAACAGCCCTGAAATTGCTATCACCAGTCCCACCAACCTGCATTTAAATAAACAGTAATTTTATCATTGTAAAACACACTTTATTCAGAGTTAACAGAAACAAAGCAAAACTCGAAAAACCTTATTGGTTATTTCAATTTTCCCAACAATTGTAAGCGCTGGTTTGATTAAAATAAACCTTAAATTCACCCAAATGTAAAAATGTGCTCTCTCTAAGCATGTTAAAATGACATTGTATTTAAATAGATTTAAAAAGGATCTTACTCTTTTACAAAAGTATTGACCTCTGATCCTTTCTATAATGTTGTCAGACACATAATGACAATCTGAGCCTGTCAGTGACAAAAATGAGCATGTTTAGTGGACGTAAATTGGCAGTGCACGATCATCCGCAGTGATTACACTGCAGTCTGTTTTGCTACTGCTGGCTGCAGCCCTGTCATTCAATACTGGACCAGTTTCAAAAATAGTTGTTCTTATTAGTGACTTGGACACACAAACATAGGGGAATAGGTTTCAGGTTGAAGTTACCCTTCAAAGAACAGATGAGAAAGTGTATCCTAATTATTTAGCAATGACGTCAGTAACGTTCATACCAATGGTTTATTAATATCATAGTAACATCATAAATGAATAAATCAAACAGAGGCATTATCCAATATAGATTTACTGCTCCTAACATCTTTCTACCTGTTGGCTACGAGGTACCTGCAGTGGCTGTTAAAGGAACGGTTTCTGAGAAATTTAATCCATGTATAAATGAACTGCAGAGGACAAAAGCTCCCTGTAAGGGATCACACCATCTGTGTGTGTCTGCAAACTACTGATACCTTCTGCTCAGTTGGATTAAACAGTAATAAGAGCACTTATTCACTGGGGCTTGAGTGATTGTAAACAAGACCGAACAGAAATGGGGAGGCTTTACTGTTTCACAGTAGGATTTTTCCTGCTTTCAGGTACGTGCTTATTTTTTGTGTTTATTATTTTAGGTACAGCACACTACTGGTAAATATTTGATTCACATGATAGATAGATAGATAGATAGATAGATAGATAGATAGATTAATTTCTGGAATTTTTTAATATTTCTCAGTCTGTTATGAAGTACACAGCCCTGCAGATAAATGTTGTATTTATCTGCAGTGACACAAAGTGCTGAGGACATTTTTCTGAATTCTCTTTGATTTCTTTTTCACTTGCATCTTAAAGTTAAAATAGTTTAATAGCTATCATGTTCACTTCAAAAGTAAGGCATGCAAGCAGAAATATTTCCAACAAATTTCTACTAATTTTGTGGGATGTCAAAAGAACAGAAATAAACAGCTCCACTAAGTGACAAAGTAAATCTAAGTCTTCTTCCCAGTGTGGCAGACTACTACCTTGTCTCTTTAGTATGTAACATAAAGAAAAAACTAACCGCATACTGCTCTGTTATTATAATTGGTTTCTTTTGCCTACCACGCTGTCTTTGATCATTTCTTTTATGTTTTAATATCCTGCACATTACAGGTGTTGTCATCATCTAAATTGATAACTGACATGATGAGACGTGAAATCACCTTCACAGATTCATTTAAGTGGCAAACCGAAACCATAAAAACATCTGACTCAAACATTTTATATCTCAGCCATCAGTCACACACTAAGGGGTGTCAACATCATTAACTTTCCCCCTCGACTTTGTATCTGCCACAACAGGGTTCAAATTATTACAGGAACCCTGTGGAGGCTTGAATGTAAAGCATCAATTTTGCTTGCATTTAACTGATTGTCAGAGACATTACAGGGAACATTTGCAAAATGTTTATGCAAATACAACATTGATTATTGGTGCATCACTGAATTACTGTGCTTCTGCCCCCCAACAGCACATGTTGAGTCCAGGGGTGCGTTATATTTGGTACAAATAAATAACAACCAGCACTGATAACTATTTTTTTGTCTCCATCATATTGTTACTCCTATCTGCAAATAGACTGTACTTTTTGTACTGTGGCTGAAACGCTTGATGCAAATACAGACATCTAAAAATAGTGCCTAATTAGTAAGCATCCTAATTTATCAGCTAACAACACTCTTTCCAAGTTTCCACAATCACTGACAGAGATGAGCATAAATGAAGTGCCGGCAAGACTGCTCCCTTCCATCACCACAACAGTGTTAGAAATGCATCCGGTCTCTTTAATGTGAGTTTGTGGAGTAACCTGACTCTTATATGTGTTGAATTTTAATTGACCTCCTGATAAACTGTTTATTTGGAATAATAACCTCCCATCCCCCACATTCTCAGTCTTGCAATACAGCAAACAGCAAGAGCAATCTGGCAATCCTTTTATAATACTGTGACTAATGTGAGTAAATATCTGAAATAGTGCAGAATTTTAATTTGAATGAACTCTTGAAATGTAGTAAATGTGACAGTGCAGGATGGATCTAATGAATCTCAGTTGTGCTCTACGCTACATGATCATTTTGGAAAGGACAGCTTGTGGGGAAGAAATCTGAGTGACATGATGTTTTTTCTTTGTAGTCCGGGCAGAAAAAGAAGATTTTCAAGGTTACCACGCAGAACAAACAAAAGGCACAACTGTCACAAAAGATCTGCTTTTGAAAGAGGAAAACACAATTGGTCAGGGCATAGAAGCAGTACCTACAGAGAATACACATCATCACACTGCAGTGGCAGTGGCTGCCAAGTTTCCAGAGGCGGTCTTGTTTGACACCAGACCAACGCCATCATATGAGAGAACACAAATCACAAAAGCATCAGATATATTTGGCTCAATGAGCAGTTTTGTTTCCAGAAATGGGCAAACCTCTCTCACATCAACACGAGATAATCCATCAGCTACGAGGTTTCACAATGAATCAGAACCCCCATTGATTTCTGATTATGACAAAATCGTTTTCTCTTCTACACGAGCTGCATTTGAATCAAAGATGAATGGGACCTCTGAGCCAGGGGTCTATTTGTCCACAGATGCAGTGAAAGCGTCCCTTTGGCTTCACACTCTGCTTGATAACAGGAATCAGAGTAACACTGACTCTATTACTCTCACATCTGCTGACAGAGGGCCGGGAGTTCCAATCCTATCTGCATCTCATCCTCGTGTAATTGATAACCTGGCTGTGCTGCGTAATAACAATGATGACAAACGATCTCAAGACAAGGATAATAAGGGGATTTCAAACCTGGATAGAAACGGGTATCCACTCAGTACTGTGCAATCCATCTTCCGAAGCAATACAGCAGAAGATTCAGTGAGAGGAAACACTGTGACAAACTTGTGTTTGACCTGCCAGAGAGATCGAAGAGAAGTGTCCACTGAGAAATCTGTGACTCTGCCTGCACTGTCACCTGATGGCTCTTCAGACTCTCCTCGTATAGAGGGGCTCACTTTCGATTTCAGTCAATTTACAACCTCATTACCCAGTTTACATCAGCAGTCGGTAGGAGAACAACAAGAAGAAATGCTGAACAAAGACATCATTCAGAAAAGCATTACCAAGCACTTCAGTTCTGAAGTGAGGGAACAACCAGTTTACAACCTGACTTTTCTCCCTTCACCCCCCAATAAAACTGTGAATCATGGTCAAAACATTTTCAATAACTCCCAAATCAAATCTTTTCTCTCAGATACTGAAACAGATGCGTTTGACACATTATCTCTTGCTGAGATGCCATCAGCAACACAACAAAACACCATGAAACAATTGAGGCTGATTTCAACAACCGCAGAGTTTTATCGCTCATCAAAGTCAGACTATACTCTGGGGAAACAAGAGATGTTCAGAAAAAAGGTGAGCATCTGGGACCCACAGTCAAAACTGATACATTTCAGTAAGCATAACAACACTTCCCACAGTCTCGCAACAAACTTCAAAACTGCATTTGTCCAAAACCAACCTTTGGACTTCAAAAGCGGGTCAGTAGGCAAACCAGCTGACATCACTGAAGCTCCACACAGCAGTCAGAAAAGTGTTTTTCCAGAAGGTAGTGATCACAGCACTGCATCACATCCAACTGCAAGAATGAGGTTGATTGAAGCTCGTAGCACAATAGCATCCTTCAGTCTTAGTAGGCCAACCACTTCTGAAGTCAAAAATCCGGAGTCTCACTCTCTGACAGGAAGGGGTGATTCATTGTTCACTGTGTTGAAGAGCCAAACGCCAGCTCAACAAAGCTCCAAGACCAAAGACCCCATATTGACTTTGTTACTAAAGGATTCTGGCATCAAGTTTACATCTGTAACAACAAAGAGACACCTGACAGATGAGCAGGATTCTCAGACAGTTAACACTGTAAACAGCATTGTTAAACAGTACTTTGTTGATCCCTCAGGGCCAGTGAGTGAACCAGTTGTGAAGGAACCACAAACTCTAACCTTGACAATGACAAAAGTTGTTGTGCCTGTGAAGTTGTTTCTTTCTGAACCAAAACAAGACTTGGATGATGACGTGTCCACTTCGACTCTGACAACAATATCAAGCAAGACATTCTTTGAGAGAATGACAGCGAGCAGACTTTCAGGAAGTCAATCAAAAATCACTCAGGAGAGATTGTTTGATGTTAGCAATGATATCCATGTGGCACCGACACACCAATCTTTTCTAAAATATAGCAGAGATTCACTAATAGTCCACAATCTGAAGCCAGGAGATAAAAATGAGCAGGTGTTGACGGTAGTTGCAGAAGATGAGGACAAAGAGATAATCAAGTTGGAGGGCGAGCAAGGCGAAGAAATTAAAGAGACAGAAGAGATAGTAAAGTTGCAGGACGAAGGCGAGAGCAGGGATAATGAAAAGTTGGGGAACAAAAGAGAAGAACTATTTAGATCAGATAAGATGGAGAGCGGAAAACAAGAAAAAATAATTAGCACTGGCGCAGAGATAAATCAAAACAGAGAGCGGGAGGAGGTTAAAATGGAAGTGCATGAGGCCGAAACAAGTAGAGAGGGAGGTGGAGGGACCATAGGAGAGGAAGATATAACTTTGAGACAAGAGAAACATCCAAGACATGGGGAAGTTAGAGACGAGGAAGGTGCTGGAAAAGGTGTGACTAAAAAAAATCCAAAGAATTTCACAGAGGATTTAGCTGAGAAGCAGAGAGCGCCTTTGACAAAAGAGGGAGCAGAGGCTAGAAGACAGGAAGCAGCAAGCAAGCAAGACACCAAATGTAACAGGGAAATTGGGAGAGAGGACATGACAAATGTTCCCCTTGGACCTACTACTAATTCGAAAGATCTTATGAGAGACAAAGGGCACACTGTTACAAACCTGTCTTCTTGCCATAGTTTGATTAAACAGTTGAGAGTCCCTGAACACAAGGGCATTCATCCCGGTGAACATGTTGCCCAAATTGTGGAAATGAAAAATAAGCCATTTTCCTACAAAGTGACAAGCAATCACAGACCACTGCACTCAACTCTGAGATCTCAAAGCCCGAAACTATCAAGAGTGACATCTTTCCCCAAAGAGACAAGCACACGGATTAAACTGTCCACCCATATATTTACAAAGCACAGCCCTACGTCTTCACTTACCAAAGGAAGCACTCAGGTCAAAGTTGTCGAGGCTCCGTTTTCTGTGACTGCCATACCAAAACTGGCCCCAAAACTCTCTCTGGTGTTTGGAGTTAGCACCTCAAAGATCAGCGATGCACTGGAGCCAACAAGTTCCCCGCACAGCAGTGCATCTAAATCAACTGTACTAAAAAGTAATATGCTGCCACCCACCACCCCACGATTGGCAATCACGGCAGAGCTCCTCAGAGCCAAGCCCCACATTACAGTAAATAGCTCTACTCTCAGTCTATCAATTCTTTACAGCATCTCAGATCATAGGAATAAATTCAGTACTTTGGATTCAGAGGCAAATTCACTTTTACAGAATCTGAATGAGAGCGAGCGAGCATACATTATGCCAGCACGTATATCTGAATCCAATGTCAAGGACCCTTTAACCTCTCTGATGATTGAAAAAGTAAATACATCCACTTCAATGAATTCCACACCGACCCAGCGGATGTATAATGACTCATCTACCAAGCCACCCACAGCCAAAGCCTTATCATCTGTGGCCCACACCTCCATAGACCTGCCTCACCAAAGGCAATCTGCCCCTCAGACAAATCAGCCCGTCTCCTCTGCCTTTGGCATGACTTCAGGCCAGCCACGCTCATTTAAACTGTCAGCGCAGACAGCCCACTCAGATGCTTTGCATGGTCCTGTTGATGATAACGAGCAGAGATCTGTGCAGACCCTAATGGCATCGATGAGCCCTAAAGCGGAGAACAATCAATTTCCTCTCAGCAGCATGTCACTGCTGCCAAATCTCATGCTGTTTGGAGATGACAGTTTACCTGGCACCTATACCCTGACAGGACTAACAAGATCAGCCTCTGACAAAGAGATACTGAGGGCCAACTCCGATGCAGGATATGCAAATAGTGAAAGTGGCCATGCTGAGATCTTGTTAGGAACTGCTGATGAGACAAATCAAACTGAGAATGGCAGCATGCAAAATATGGTGACCTCGGGAGTAAAACATTCATATGTAGTCACAAAGCAAATGGCAGAGAGCAGAGATGAAATGAGTGGTTTCCCTTTAAAAGAACAAACCACTGGCAGGGGTGAACGCTATGCTAGTAACACTGAGGGATTCAACTCTTTGTCTGCTGAGAAACTTGCAGTATTAAGCACTAATGAGGACAAACACAATGACCTGTTCAGTGTAGATGGCAATGATGTTTCAAACAAGACAGTGAAAGCTACCCTTGACAGTAATCATTCTCAGTTAGGAGGTTATAAAAAAACAAGTGCTCAGCTTATCATGCTTGCAATTCAGACCACCCACAAGATGGAGGAGGCAATAAATGAGGATTTTTGGTCTGTTACAAATGATTCTGCTGTCCCTGTGCTTGACACAAATGATCCAACTGGCACCACTGCATTTGTCGAGTCAGATAGTCTGCCAGAAATACCCCAAATTCAGGCTAATGATGTGACTAACAATGCTATTTCTGATATAGAGCATCACACAGCAAAAACAATTGAAAAGCAGCATGATCCCTCCACACCACAAGGCACTGCAGGTAACAGCGCTGTCTCTCTTCCACAAATCCATTCTGAAAATGACCTTAAGGTCCCTATTATAACCACACAGCAGATTGCTGACCACATAATGAATGTTACTTCCGAAATTCAGATAACCACAACTAAAACCACTGATTTTGTGTCACTTGGACCAACTGCCAGCGTAAGCAGTCTTATTGTCTCCAGAGAAGCTCATGAATCAGCACAGACTATTCCTGAGAGTGTGCAAGTTGTTATTGAGAGATCATCTCAGGCTGCACATACTGACCTTATGGTACAGCCCAATAGTCATATTGGGCCTTTGCCCCTGAGGGAGCCTCTCGTAACCGGCAATACTGGCAAACTCATGCCTGCTGTGAAAAGAAGAAACACAACAGAGCGTGAAATTTCTGTAAGAGCAATCGAACAGAGCCAGCATGCCCAACCTGGTATGATTGCAATAACACGTGCTATCAAGGACCCGGCACAGAGCGTCCAAACAGGTTTGTTAAAAGCTGCCCACAGAGATGGAGGGATATATAACACAACATCTACTTTGGCTGAAAAATTTGAATCTTCACCATTTGATGAGATCAAAGCATTGACAACAAAGAGCGCTTCTGAAGCTGAACACCCTCCACATGAGAAGACTCCTACAGTACTGGTCAGAAGAGACCAACAAGAGCTGCGTGCATTACCAGAAAAGACCTCAAAAAGTCAAAGAATACTTGGGGCTGTGACTGATTCTGCAAAACCCACAGGGATCACACCTAGAGAGAATAAAACCAGCTGTAGGAGAACTGGCTGCGCTAACTCAGGCGTGACAAGTGAAACAACAATTGGAGCAGGCGAGATTGATCATACCGCTCTAGAGAAAATGTATAAAACGAAGGCCGGAAACACAGAGGGAGATCGTTTTAATGCGGCACACGCTCCTGTCACAAAACTAGAAAATGGCAGCTGTGGCACTGACTGTCGTGTACCTGAAGAAGCCACACCACAGGCCATCTACCACGACTATGCAGCTCTTTCACCAGCCACCAGTAAATCTGATAATGACCACGCCACTGTTGATGAGACTATGCCACAAAATGCCAAGAGTATGACAAATGAAACTTCAACAAGAACAGAAACGGATCATTTAGAGAGACGTGAGGAACTTGAGCAGGCTCAGATTGTAGAAAAAACAACACACCCTCACAGACAGACCTCTAAAGCCCAGGAGGCAGTGGCAACAGAGGTCACACTATCTGAACCTGCACCAACTACTGTGCAGACCACAGAAAAGACAACTGAGCGGATACTGCTCGCTGAAAAACATATAAAAACTCAATTAAATAGAGGAGCAGCCAAAGCTGAGATATTTGAGGCACAAAATGCCACCAGGTCAGCACGTGTTGTGGCTAAAGGAGAGACAGCAGTACAGGAGTCGGGGCGCAGGCTGTTACTGCTGGAGCCACAGTCTGTGTCAGAGCTGCTGAAACACAGGAGACGGACCTCACCTCATCTGTATCTCTCTGGGTAATCTTATTGTATAACCCTATTATTCTAGCGTTATCTATTAATCATGCATTAAATTAAAGAAGCATACTGGTGATTTGGCATGAGTTATGCTATTAAGTAGATAATCCATCAGAGAGAACTGCTTTATACTTTCCCTAAATTAATATTGTCACATGGTAATGCAGTTATGAGCAGGTACAGTTCTGAAAATGCTTCCTGATGATGCATTTAGGCCACTCCGAAATCCAATTTTTGGGAGTCTGCAAAGCATTGCAGTTATGAGATGTGGTGCTGGAGGATCAATCCTAGAAGAGAAACAATAAGCAAACATGGATGAGGTGACACAGTCGAAAAATATGGGACTTTGGTCATGACTAAAGACTAAAGACCTCCAAAAATGAATGACATCCCCATCAGCCCCAAGTGTACATTGTGTTATTACTAATTAGAAAATGTTAGCATGCCGACATTAGCATTTAGCTCAAAGCACCACTGTGCATATGTGCAGCCTCACAGAGTCGACTGTTTACTTTGGATATGATGTTTGGCAGCTATTCTTTATTGTCAGAAGTCAGGGCGTCCTCAAATGCACCATGACTGAATAGGAAGGCAGTTTTCAAAACACTACCTGCTCAACTTTGACAAAAGATGCAAGCAGTGAAATTGTTTACCGTGATGGATTAAGAGTCTCTAGCAAATTACAGTTGATTTTTGCAGCACAGCAAAATAGATGGAAACAAATTGCTGCCTGGGAGATATGAAATCAATCTCAGAACTTTAAAATTTGACTGAAACATGTTCTTGCCAGCAGTTATATAACGTGCGATTTGTAGTAAAATTACTAGCATGGTTTTATCACTCAGTTTCCCTTTACAAATCGCCATTGCCAGTGTAACAGAAGTTTCAGATGACCTGTGTGGCAGTGGGAACTACACAGCAGAGATGAGTCTGAACCTGGGAAGAGGTGTAGAGCCTGGTGATGCTGTGCCTGCCCTGGGGAACCTCAGAGTGGTTATCAACCTGAAGACAAACAACAGTCGGATAAACCTCGGGGTCACCTCCTGTTGCTTGTCCCCGACCACTAAGCCTGACCTCATCAACTCCACCTGCTGCCTTTTCTCCAGGTACACAAGAAAGTATGAAATAAAGTGACTGGTAAGAGGTTTTCTTTTTCATGTTAAGAGGGGTAGAGTTTGCTGTGTTGTTCATTTCAGTGTGTGAAAGGCTTAATTCAGGCAAAGTAATAGGAGAAAGAGCAGTTCAGAAAATGTGTACTATAAAAACTAAATATAGATGAGCAGAGGCAGCAACTACAGGATGTACACAGTGGGAAATTTACAGTACATTTACTGATTTATGAGCAGCCATCTGGACTGCATATCATGAAAAGAAATGCAAGCACTCAGTCTTTTATTGTAGGCTTTTTTATTTCATATGCAGCCTTATATGGTAGAAATTGGACTGAGGTTCTCAAAATAAATAGTCGAAACCTGACTTTTGCTTTTTCTAAACATATATTAGAAATACATCCATGAATAATGCAACTTTTCAACCTCCATAAAAGCCTTAACACATCCTGGCTCAACTGCCATTGCTCACAAACGTATTTACTAGAGAAACAGTTGTTGTAATTCATATCAATCCAGTGAGTTGCAGATTCATTTTTAAAAGCTGAATACTCTCTGCTCAGTAAACAGAGGACTGCCAAAGGTTGATGGTGTTATCTCTCCGAGCCAGCATCACTCTGATAGATAGAAATTCAGCACGGTCCTGCACACTCAGAGAGAGAGCAGTGTAAATGCACAACCTCTAAAATATATCAGACTGTGAAAAGGCTGGCTGTTTGAGTTTTACTGTGTATCTGAACACAACACTTGTTTAAAAGGTGGGAACACCTGGGACAAATCTTTTTAATATGTATGTCTGTGAGGTGGAATGAAAGAGACGAGAAAACGCTCAACGTCACCCTGAAATCGTAAAAGTAAACTGGCAGAACATCAGCATACTGGTGAATAGATTCTCGATGATGATGCTTTACATTATGCACAGTGAGTAATGATACTAATCTGACAGCAACATTAAATAAAAGCTGACCTTTACCTAACATGACTTCTTTCTCTTAAGCCTCCAACTCAATTCAATATAAGAGATTAATGGCACGCTACTTTTTTCCCTGTTGTCGTTGTTATTGATGAATACAGCTTTAACGGCTTTAGGCAGCTGTACTGTATGGAGACTTTTTTCTCCTGCAGGATAGTCTCAGTTTTACCATTTTTGCTTAGAAATTTCACTATTTCTTTCAAGGCAAACATGACTGTGCTAAGGTTATACTGTGTGTTCTTTTTGGTGCCTCAGGTTAGCAGCAGAGCCAGCGGGGATCACGCTGCTGCCCAGTGCCCTGTCAACCAGTGCCAGTTTCACCATCAGTCTCTTCCAAATGATTAATTACTCAGTAGTGTACCTACACTGTGATCTCAGTGTCTGCCTGAGAAACCGCTCTGACTGTGAAAGGGTAAGACTGCAGTGGGTGTAATAAATGCGAGAGCATGAGAGAATGAGCGGCTGAGAGTGATTTAAATTTAGTGACACGGGGTGTGACACTGTGAAAACAGGGAGGCAGACGAGGAGCAAGCAGGCTGATGTAAATGGGCTGGGGAGAGGAGCAAGAAGGGAGACCAAGGTGAATGAGGGACTGGGGAGAAGGTAAATGAGGACATGGCTGAATATGATAGGTAAACTAGGAGAGGAAGGATTATTTGCGAGCAAGAATTAGAAGTGAAAGGGAAGGGTGTTGTGTGATTGAAAGATCCTGCCATAGGTGCGGGACCGCTTTCTAAATGTGACAAGTATACTGAGTGACTGAGACTGAGTCTGACAGGCAAAGACACGCAACCTAAAACATCTGTCATGTCATTATGCACTCCGAGGGTCAGATAAGGTCTTTGCAAAGTTATAGAACACACTGGCAGAGCAGCAAAGGACGCCGTCTCCTGCTGTTGTGGGAACAAGGTCTCTGATTTAATGGGAAAACTGAATCATCTGACAAGTACCCGTTAGAGGGCAGAGGTGAAACAGAGGGTAAACTCAGGAGACTCATTTTGATGTCTGCCTTTGTGGAGCACTTCTACAGCTCTCTTATGATGTGTCTAGTGTCTCCTTGTGTTTTCTTGTATTGTAAAGCCTCTCTGTTTTGCTGTGTGTAATGGTCAGTTTAAATTCGTAGTAGGTGTTTGCATTGGTTTACTTGTGTTTGTAATGTCTAACTAGACTACAACACCTGTTTACCCAGAGTGTTCACGTTCTTCCACATAATCTGCAACTTCCTTTGTGTGCATCTTTTGATCGTTTGTCCCCTTTGCTCTTGGATATGGTGTTTCTTTCTTGGCAGTTGATGTCAGGCTACATATTTTTTCTTGACACATTAAAAGCTATACAATAAAAGTGTACTGCCGTGTTTGAACTACTCCAGCTCAGAGTGGGCCCGTTTAGATTAAAAGAAAGAGTGTTGCTTTCAAGTGAGATCCTACTTCCAGATCCCTGTTTGAAATAGATGTTTCCACTGCTGCCCTTTTATACAAATAAAAAGGATACCACACAGGAAAACAGCGTTTCGACATACTTATCATAGAGGTATTATTTCAACGACTATTTCTGTGCATTGTCCTTGCTATTTCTGATGATAAACAAGAACACCATCCGTCTTCCAAAAAAAGTTAATCACCTGTTAGCCACTCACGTTTCCCTTGTCTTTTTATAGCAATGCCTCCAGCAGAGGAGTGCATTTCCCTCAGAGGATCCAGAGGCTGTTGTCACCAATCTCAAGAATCGCATATCCTTCGGTCCCATGTTGAAAGAAGTTAAGAATTCGACCTCCTTGGAGGAGATAGGTAATTATTTGCTGTGCCTTAAAACACAAATAATCAATCTGAGATAACAGAGCGCACACGGGAGATGCTGCAAGACAGGAAATGAGCGATGACCATGCCATTTATCTTTAGCATGTGACGAGATGAGACATGTAAGTGTCTCTTTGTGTGTCCTGGGTTTATCATGGGAAGCAATACTCTAGTGTGCAAAACAACACACTTTTGTAATAGTGCACAAACAAATCATGGCTGCAGCCTCATGGCCGATGATTTCTCTGTTTGACTTTCAGACCCCCCAGAGCTGGACCTGGTTCTGGTCATCGTCAGCCTGGTGGTTGGCTCCTCTCTTGTCACAGTGACGCTGCTGCTGGTGTGGCTGGCCTACCGTCGCCGTGCAATCTGGCTGCTCCACTCCGCAGCTCCGCCACGAGCCTGCTGCGGCTGCCTGCACCCAGGAGGAGGTGACCTGGTCCTACCGTGACCAAGGAGGATCCACTGCCAATTACACTGATAATGTCCCCACCAAAATAGCTGCCGACAATTGCATTAGTCAACAGACAGTGGAGCAGTCAATCGTATTAACCGTAGAGCAGAGGCGGACGGTCGCATCAGCCGGTACAGGCCAGACTAGACGATGAGGTGCAATCCAATTCACACCTCCTCTCATAGGTGACACAGCTGTTGCAGTCGAATTCACTCTTAGCCGTGGACAGTCTATTATCATTCACTGAAAATAAACACCATCCTCAAATAGAAAAGCTGCTCTGATCCCTTTATTTTCCCTCAGTGGCAACAAATCGATACACTTTGTCTCCCACTTTGAGATTGATAGCTCGTTAATACTGGTTTAATATAATGTATGCATTCGTGGCTTGACAGTTATATTGAGCCGCTGTGATCGACTGTTTAGGGAGAATGTCTCCCATCGGGTTAGGAAAATTCAAGCGCATCTATTATCACAAGAGAATGTACATGAACCCCCTGCAATGGTGGCTATCTATTTAAATGTCCAATCAAAATGACAAATCATATTGCATCAGTATGTCATAATATGATTTGGTGAGCAATGTAACTTGATCATTAATCATTGTCCACCATTTAATAACTGAATGAATATATAGATATAGCAGTTCTCTTGGGAGGAATTCTTGATCATTACTAACTTTGACTTTAATCCATGCTCTGTATCTTTGACTTGGATCCTTGAGCAGTGCAATGAAAGTATATATAATGAGAAAAGATATCTGTTTCTGTTATTTCTCACATCATATACCTTTATCCATTACTACATGTAAGTTATCAGTGAAAGAACATGATTAACTTATGACACTGTCATTCTTCTTCCCTCACTATGTGTGTGGGCACACAACTATGCAGCTGACAGCAGAGGTTGGATGCAGCAGTTCCTGGTAGCGACTGGGAAACTATGACAACAGTCTCTGACAACAAATTCAGCGATAGTGATAACAAATCAGACAACAATGACATTCCCTTAAAAAGACTTACACTGAAGGTGTTGTAAAAATCAGTTACAAGGAAACTGAGATAAAGAAATATAGACCAAAGGCACCAGTGTTATACATGGTTTAAGAAACCCCGTCCCTTCACACCTTTCCCACGTTAGAGGTTCGAAATTAAGTTCCATGGGAGCAGCAACACATTCATCATTCTAGTAATTAAAGCAGTCTCCAGAAGTAAATCATAACATACATTACATTCGTTAGCCTGACTATCATTTTATTTTTACGTCAAGAAGACAGTATTGATGTTAAATAAAGTTGAATGGAGCAATAAATCAGTGCATGATATATTGACAGAGAAAGCTTGAGTTCTCCTGCTAGCAGTGCATACATGTACCAGGATGCATTGCATGTGAGTTTCTGACGCCCACAGCTATTACTTTGTTGGCCAAATAGTGTTAGGTGACAAAAATACTCATTCAGATGGACATCTGCCCTCTTTACCAGTTTATCTTCAGGACCCTGAAGAAGGTCTCCAGCACCCATTTGTCCAAGTGAGGGGTAAAACTTTCACGCATAGTTAATTTACACACACAGGCTCTCTCTGGGTGCTCTAGGTGTCTGTACCAACATCCAATAAAAACTATATTGCAGCAGAATGATTCAGGTTTTTTTTGCATTGAAGGGCAAGTTCAGCCAAGGCACTAACAGTTGCTGTTTACTCTCAGCAGCTCAGATTCTGCGGGGTCCTCACCACCTATATCCTTTTTTACCATTGCAGCAGCCTCAGCCTCAGCCTCAACCTCAGCCTCTCTCTGCTGCATTTCTTCACCTGTATCCTATTGCTCAAATAAATATGGTTGAATATCTGAGCCAGCCAAAACACTATAAAATGCATTTTCGCTGTTGAAAACTAAGCTAGTTTGCAATACAAGCAAAGAGAACAAGGAAGTTCTGTTTTTCTAGAGCACCCCCTCCCGCTATGGGAAGGTGAAATCCAACCATAGATTTATAATATGATAACTAGATACTGGATGCCAAGATGGTATCTCTTCATTGCAGTGGAGTTGGTCACCTAGTGCAAACACCAAAAAGAGATTTTAGCCTCCAGGTTTACTTCTGTGGTATGCAGCCCTCTGAATATACACAGTAGTGTTTCTCCTGCTGGCCCCACCCATGAGTTCCTGCTCGGCTTATAGACTTTACAATGTGATGACGTCATGGATTTTTTTAGTCACTTTTCATGGCTCCAGGAAGGCTTTACAAATATAAAACCTCCATGGATAAAACAATGGTAATAGAAAGAGTCATAACTGACCCTCTTTGCAGTTCGAGGTGTCCTGCCAACAGTTTTACAGACGTGTCTCTTGTAATGTTGGTCTATGGGGAAAATGCTTTCTGGGCTGCAGGGGATTTTTTTAGCTGCAATACCGCGAGTTTCCACTGGGAAAAAAAATACTGCAAGGCTGAGGAGCATTCCTGGCATCCTGAATCCAACCTGTAGTTCTTCCTGCTTCCAACTATGTCACTGTCACATCAAATGATGTCACTGGATGCAGGAAGAACAACAGAACAAGAATTTACTGCTTCAGTTGGCTACACTTACCTTCAACACTGATTGGACATCCACAATAAAGGTGGTGAATTTTGCTTTTAACAAGTTAGTAAAAATGTTATATTTGCAACACATTAGCCTATCGTTAGATAGCTAACATAATGGCTAGCTTGGTTAGCAGTAAAGTCATCTTCTAATCTATAGCACTGTGCTAGTAGATAAGATAAGATGCCTTTATTGTCACTATATACAGTGATAGAGTGAAACTTCAAGTGCCCTCACAGTGCCATTTAAAACTTTACATACATTATGTGAATTCATACATACTCACCCATACACACCCCCACTCATACAACAACTAACACAAGATAAAATAAAATATATATGAAATTGCACTGATGCATGACAGTCATTCCACAGACCCGATGTATAAAATATATAAATAAGTAATAAATAAATATTGCACGTGTTGAGGATTGTGGGATGGGTTACAGAATTACCTGAGTGATTATTTTTGTTTATTGAGAGATTGGATGGCTCTGGGGAAAAAACTGTTTAAAAGTCTGCTGGTGTGCGACCCGATTGACCTGTACCTCCTCCCTGAGGGCAGAAGGTCAAAGAGGTGATGGCCGGGGTGAGAACTGTCTTCAGTGATCCTTTTTGCTCTGGAGAGGTATCGGGAGTCAGCAATGTCTTCAAGTGAGGGGAGAGGGCAGCCGATGATTTTTGAGGCTGAATTTACGACCCTTTGTGGGGCTTTTCTGTCCGCTGCTGGGCAGCCCGTGTACCATCCTGTGAGGCAGTAAGACAGCACACTTTCTATGACTGTGCGGTAGAAGAAGTAGGGGTTGCTACCAGCACCAGAATGTTTAACTTAAATGAACTACTTGTGGCAGAATAATAATTCAGAGACATTTTACAACATCAACACAGAAATGAATAAATCTACTCTAAATCAGAGTCCATAAAGTGTGAGAAATATTTACTCATTTTCTATTGATTAGAAGTAATAAACATATGATCATTGCTAATCATAAACATTTTTTATTACTCTAGATATGAACTAAAAGAAAATGGTGTATGTATTTGCCATCTGTCCTCAGGTGGTGTGATGATGTTCAGAGGAGAGTGTTTGTGTGTTAGAATGTGTTTCAAGTCCATGAAACAATGGTGGCAAGAGTAGAGAGTAGAAATCAAAGCAAACAAAACATTAGGAGGACATTTTCAACTAAAGCCTAGTTCACATTACATGATTTTCACCATGATTTTGCGTCATGGAGACTATTGTAACCTTTTGAGTGTTCATACCTGGCGATGTGTGTTTCTGTCAGCGGGAGTCTCGCCAACTGCGTTACGACGTATGCACACCACAAGATTTCTCCACCGAGCCCTCGCCGGCACAGGCCCAGATAATGCGTTGATGTCACCAAACTTGGAGACGACACATCGTAAAGGCATGGATATTCTTTATTATCCTGTGTCCAAACACAACACGCTCCCCGTGATCCTGTGGATGCCGCCATTGTTGTTGTTGCTTGCCGGCCGGCTTGTCAGTCTTGCCAGATGTTGGGAGAGAAACAAGCAACCAGGGCTATGGAAACAAGCCCAAAAGAAGCGACTATCATGCGTTCAAATAACTTATTAGACGGATATATATAGAGGAAGGTGATGTTTAGAGAGCAAGCCCAAATAAGCAACTCCACTTTAGAAACAAGCCCAAAGTCGCGGCTAATAAGCAGACTTGGCAAGTGGCAACCCTGCGGCTTGTCCTCCTCACATTTCTTCTGTCCTCCTGCGTGCTGACGTGGGACATATCCCGCTGATGCTCTTTGTCAGTCGTGTCAGACTTCTCCAGTTTTCTAGCATGCCAGATATCCAGTCCCAGTCACAGACGAGGGGGCGACTTGCTCGTAGGCTTGTTTACTCACGAGGACTCGTCGTGGCAGACTATCTGGCAACTCACCTCTGATCCAAGGTGGCTCTCAAGATCCTCTGCGTCGTCAAAATCGTGGTGAAAATCGTGTAATGTGAACTAGGCTTAAGCCCACAACAGGAGGTGAATGTGAACAACAAAAAAGGTGAATGCAGTACTGAGACAGGTTAGTTGCTCCTGGTGCCTATTTCATTTTCAATTCTGGAGATTGCTGCTGTCATTAATTGGGAATTACGAACACTGTGGGTGAGAGTCTAAGAACAAGTGAGTGAAGATTTTCATCCCACAACAGCAGCAAAAAATTTGTCGAAAAATATTTATATCAAGGGAAATCAAAACAGACACTGCTGTAGGCTGTATTAAGTGAGGTTTACATTTCAAAGGTTTTAAAATTAGATGACATAGATTTGAAGTAGTGCATAAAATAGGAATACATTATCATATTACAATTCCTCCCTCTCACAAGTAAATCCTAGACATCCTGTTCCTCTACTGACTAGATCATGATTCACTGTGTTACTGGGCTCTCTCACGTACCTCGCATGTACATAATTCTGGGGAAATACAAGTGGTAAAATATTTGCATAAGATAAGGATTTGATTAGAAAAACATTCAATGCTCTTGAGAGATACACAGAAAGCAATTAATGTTCTAGTCAGAAACACGCAGTGTAGATACACAGGCATTTACCACAGTACAGATTACAAGGCAATCCGTTCTCCTCAGTGCCCCCCGATCTTTCGTTCTGTTGGGTTACTTTTAGCGCCTTCTATGCTCACAGAATATGGATCAGAGACACTGGAGTTAAGCTTGTTAGTTATTAGAGGACATGAGGGGCAATGGAAAAGCCTTTGGCTCCAGCAAGTCAACTCGCCAAGTGTGGTGGAGCCTGCTAATGCGATTGGCTAAGCTGTGAGATGCGGGTTCCATCAATGAAGACGGACTTCTCCCCTCAGGTAACCTATCAGGAATCTGATCACGAGTGCCTGGGTTTCATTGGAACATCAATCCATGAGTCTGTCTTAAATAATACTGTGAGTTAGCGAAGCATGAAACTATGGCTGCCAGTGAATGTTAAATTACTGCACCCGCATGCATACAGTAGAGAGAGACAGAGAGAGCTGAAGGGTAAGGAGGTGTGGGAAAACATTGTATTGCAAGGAGGTGACAATTAAACTAGAGAAATCTAATGCGTATCACCCGTTAGAAATACCAGACAGTGCAGATTCAGTGCATATGTTGCTGTGTAAAGCCTGTGTGGAGAAAAGCATTTAAGGAAACACTGTCTAATGACGAAGCTGTTTCATATTCGTGAGATAGGGTATTCTGCTCATATCGTCTCACCTATTAGCTAAAATCTTATGACAGCCCATCGTAATGATCCAGAGAGTAGCGGTGTGCTGCAAACTAATTAAATGTGTTCACAGCATTTTCTATTTAGGGCGCGTGCAGGTGGATCACATCACCAACATACAGAACACTGGAAATGTCTAAATGCAAATCATTCTACAGATGTGCATCCTCTCTTTACCACAGTCCTGCACGGTGAGCCAGCAGGCTTAAAAGGAGCAATGAGAGTGGAAAATCCCACTGAAGTAGAATTATTAATACAGTCTCCTCAAGGTCTGTTTGAAATGAAAGCCTGAACACAGAGTCACCTCGGAGCAAAGAAGGAGAGAAGATATGACTGCAGAATCCTGACCAGTGGTTGCCCTCTCATGAGACATATATTATGGACCGAATTCCTAATGAATTGCTTTTGCTTTTATGTTTTAGAAAAGTGAGAGAAAGACAGAAAAAACAGAAGATGGACAGCTGCCTGGTGAGAGTTGCACACATTTGAGAGTTTATGATGGAGATTTGCGTCATGCTCTCGGCAGGGACCATATTGAATCTAAATGTGCTATCTGCCAGGAATCAAAAACACAAGGGAGATGGCCCAAATATTTATATAAATATGTGTGTGTGTGTCTATAAATGTGCTTATTAGAGTTCATCTCCTTCTTTACTTTTGCAGCAAAACACCTCATGTCCCCAGATAAATTCAGCTGTAAAAGGCGATGAGTTGTGGTAGAATATAACTGAGGAGCCTATAAAACAGAACAGTAGGTGGGAATAAGAGGGGAGGTGGTAAAGGACATCTTTGTTTCCTCATCTTCTTGTATGAGCTCCCTGTTACTGTAATCCTCGCACATAAGCCAGGCAGTTTAAATCTTTTCCCTCAGATAACACCCTGCTTTAATGATGCAGAAAGATGAAATCTGCGATTTCGAGGTCCAATGTCAAGGTAGAAAGCGATAAATGTCTTGGCACATTGGGAATTGAAATGGGTGCCGTTCACACATCACAGTCCCTACGCCATCAGAAAAGACACTCAAAGTCAGCTTGCAGCAATGCTAGATTTACTATTCATCTGAATTAATTATTGATCAATTTACAGTGCTCTAAATGAATCACGTGATCAGCTGCGGCAGAGAATGACGCATAGCTAATTTGAACTAAAAACAGTTTTTTTTTCCAAACACAGGGACAAAAGAAAAATAATTCCCCTCTTGTTTTCTGTTGCAAACAACAAGCCTCCAAACACAACTCAGTTTGAAAGCTGTTAATCTCATTGTGTTTTCTCTGTGTCTTAGACAGAGCAGGGACAACCAGCCAGACTGACTGTAAGTGATTAATATGAGAGAAATGCAGCTCAGTTCCGGCGAGTGTCACAGCAGATACTTTATGTACGCATAATGAATGCAGGAGCTCTGCCAGCAAAGTAATAAAATTGATTTCCAACACAATTTGAGGCAATTTACACTCAGTTAAGAGCTGTAAATGATGAACATTAATATTTTGACGTGGTCTAGATTTTTGTTGATTGGTTAAACTGAATTGTTTTGGTATTGTTGCCACACAGTGGACAATAACACTCCAAATCTGTTTGCATATTGGTTTTGAAAGTTTTATTGAGAAAACTCTTCTCTGAATAGTCTGATACCACGTCCAGTCACAGAGAAACCAGCTGGCAGTGGTGGGTTGTAACTGACACGTTCTCATCCAATGTTGTAAAATACCCACAGAATATTAAATATTCCAGAATATAATAATTAAGTAGTAGTTCATATATTTTGTAGCAAGTGCACTCGAGTAAGAGTAAAACTTATTCTGCAAAACAACTACTGTTAGAGGTACAATTTATAAAAAAAACAAAAAAACAAGTACATGTAATGGAATAATGTAACATGTTACTAAAGCCAATTTTCATTCCCAGGTCGACAAATACTAGCGCTTTTTTTTACTCCCCTCAGTGTATGATACCAATGGTGAAGGCACCCTTTGGTGTCTCTGTGATACGCACAGCTGTCTCCTGGTTGAGACTCATTGTAACATGTGATATAGTTGTCAAATGGTCGTGGCCGAGACAACATAACCACTTGGTTAGGTATATTCAAAACATCATGTTACGGGTTAAAATAAGTACGTAAAGTGATGTAAATATGTGTGATGGACAGACCTTACGCCATGGTTTCAACAGCACTCGCCAGATAGATTCCCCTCAACGACGAAGGGGTAGTGTTGAGTGGTAGGGAATTTTACCTACAAATTGGGACGCCACTTCATGCAAATTAGCGTAACAGACGTGTTCACCAACATCACGTGTAACGTCGACGTAGGCTTCTTGCACAGAGAACTCTGTAGATATTCATGTTGGCTACATCATGAATAAGCGTTTTTCAAGCATATATATTCCAACTCAACATTACAGATATGCGGAAACATGACA
Source organism: Epinephelus moara (assembly GCF_006386435.1). Taxonomy (NCBI): domain Eukaryota; kingdom Metazoa; phylum Chordata; class Actinopteri; order Perciformes; family Serranidae; genus Epinephelus; species Epinephelus moara. The sequence goes on along the minus strand of NC_065507.1, from coordinate 20,226,674 downwards.
AGACATATTTTGGAATTTTTGCGTGCTTATTTGCGAAAATAGTACTTAAATTATGCTATGATGATGATGCGATTGTGCGAATTTCCCTTCACGGGAACACGCAAAAACAACGGCTAGGGCCAATTTTGAGGGGAAGTGTGAGTATTGGGACGGACCCTTGGTGTCATATGGCACACAAACAGTGGATTTCCTGGATGAAATTCTATGTTTGTTTGATCCACTCATTCTATGCGGACTTTCTCGCTTTATACTACGTCAGTTGCTCTAAGTGTCAAATGTTACAGCAGATGGGTTTACCTTGAAATTAGCTCAGTACAAGGCAAACCACTACTTAAAATTTCTAATACTGTAATCCAGTGTGGTCGGACCACTCTGGATTACAGTTATTATTATTATTTTGGGTGTGATAACTGTCTGTGGAGTTATTCTAAGACACTGGATGACGAAATTAGGTTGATGCAATGGTGAAAATAGCATATTAGTATGCTTAGTAGAATAAATGGCGATCAGGAGAAAGAAGTTTCTCCTTGGGATCGGTTCTGGACTCATATCAAAATGGACGATAAGCCTACATAATTATGAAATTGCTCTGTGATTATGTGACCCTGTAGGGTGATGCATGAGGACGTAGGTGTGACATGTTTTTGTTTGTTTGCTTGTTTTCTTCTCTTTCCTTCTAGACTTATGTGTTCATTTTTCTTTATGCTCTGGAGTCCAAATCCATATTATAAAAAATATGTGCCTTGTATTCTTGTATGCCCTGATATAATAATATATGTATGCTGTGTACCGAGCCTTTCAAACCAATAAAAATTGCAAAAAAAGGAAAAATAAAACACAAAAAGCCTGGCGTGCTTTAGAGAGACACCAAGGGTGTCTTTGCTGTCTGTATTGCACACCAAGGGGTATGATGGAGTTACATTCACTCTGCTACATGTTGTGGATATTTTTGTTTAAACAAATTATACTGCAGGGTAGTTGTTTTGCAAAACATTTTTTACTCTAACTCGAGTACATTTGTTTTAAAATAGACTTACTTCTACTCAGTTACATTGGACTACATGATTTTCCGACAGCCTTTGCACATGCATACACACATGCACGCACACACAAGCTTGTACTTCATACTTGTGAGGACATTATTCGATGCAGTACATTTCCTTGCCCCTAACCCTAACCTCAACCATCATAACTAAATGTCTAACCCCAAACCCTAACCCAAATCTGAACCTAATTATAACCTTAACCCTAAAACCAAGTCTGAAGCCTCCAACAGGTCTGAGGGTCTGTATGAAAGTGAATACCAGCCAAAATGCCCTCACTCTCAAGGTCTTATACTGAAATTGGTTCTTACAAAGATAAATGTACAAGTGCACACACACACACTTACACACACTTACACACACACACACACACACACACACACACACACACACACACGTGCCCTGGAGAACTGCCATATTCTCAAACTCAAACTGCCGACTACTGAGGCGTTTCTTTGGAGCTGCTGGGGGTTAAGTGCCTTGTTAACGTGTAGTTTGATAGAGGTGGATGGTTCATTAGGCTGTTTGTTTCCTGTGTACAGACCCAAAATACAACGGGCATATACAGTATATCATATCATCTATCATAACTGATACTCTGCTGAATTGAAGTGTTTCTTAGGAACTGTTTAGTTTTCATTTCAGATACATGTGGGTTAAACTGAAAGGAAAAGATAAGAAGTCACAGTTTCTCTGGAACACAGAAAGCTCAGTCAAGAGTCCTGCAAGCTTAAAACCGGCTTTGCAACATTGTAGTGCAAACAAGTTCTGTGTCCCTGCTCCTCCCACAAGTGAACAGAGCTGTCTAGTATCTATGTGACTCCACATGCCTTTCACACAGCCAGCTGCCACTCATTTTAATGTGTAGCCATGTACTACGACTTTCTCTTTCCCTGCATGAGACACAAGCTCCTGCGGTGCAACTGATCAATGCTGATCTGAGGGATAAACCCTGTTTATGTGTAGGATTAAACAGTGAGTGTGTCAGAGAGGATCTCTGTGCTCATGGATTGCATTGACGGATCCCAACGGCTGTTGAGGAGCTTCAAGAGGGACGACTTTGAGGCTGACTGGATTAAATTGGCAGAATGCAGATTTGGTCAAGTGTACCAGGTCAAACTGAAGCTCCAGCAGGAAAAATATGCCTTGAAGAGCTTTGACACAGCCTTGTGTGCAACTTACTTTTACAGGTGGGAACCGAAATTGTGAAAACTAGCACAAATTGTATATCAACCTGCTGTCAAGAACAACAACTGTCTGGAGTTACAGTGAATTCTCAGCTTATTGGCTAAATTGTGTCTCTTAAATTAATTAGTACTCTTTGCACCTATATAATGTTTGACAAAGGATTGAATGCTTCTTGGTTGAAGTTACAAAGTAACCTTCACTGACCATTATGTTTTCCATCACAGGAGACTAATAGATGAGGCATCCATCATAGCAAAAGTGAATTCCAAGTACATCGTGTCCATCTACGGACTGTGCAGTGAGCCGACTGCTGTGGTGATGGAGCACATGAGTAATGGATCACTGAACAATCTCCTAGCCAGTCACACTTTAATGTGGCCAAAGAAGTTCCAGATGATTCACGAGGCCTCTATGGGAATGAATTTCCTTCACAGCATGAAACCTCCACTTCTCCATCTCAACCTCAAGACATCCAACGTCCTGCTAGATGCACACCTTCACATCAAGGTCAGTAAAGCTCAGTGACAACCGCATGATGACACTGTAGGTTATTACAGCGATCTCTTGACATTTCTGTACTTTGAAGAGTAATGTATGCCACTTCTGTACTGCTTCTTGTTTTTCTACCAAGATTTCAGATTTTGCTTTAGTCCACTGGGAAGAGGGCATGAGCAAGAAGTTGTTCATGGAGCATCTGACAATGAGAGGAAACATAAGTTACATTCCTCCAGAGACATTCACTCAGTGCCCCGATCCTCCAGGAACTACCTTTGATGTTTACAGGTGACTTGCCAAGGGCATTTTTGAAATTGCACCATCAGAGTCACTGCTCCCCCCCCAACCTCTTGATTTAGTGCACAACAGTGTAACCTTGCTCTCTACTGTATATATTTTTTCTCCATTCCAAGTCACTGGGACATATTCTATATATTTTACTCATGTCTGACTCAGTCTTTCCTGCCTTTTAATATTCATTGGTTTTATTCTATCTTAAAAAACATTGCCTTTTTTACAGAGCTATTTTTTATATAAAAGAGGAACTGCCACAAAGTTCACTGAATGCAGGGTGTGCAAAAATGTGGAAGTTAGGTCTGAAGTGCCTCTTTCTTCTTTGATCTACAGCTTTGGCATAGTAATGTGGGAGATCCTGACTCAGCAGAAACCACACGCAGGTAGGGACGAGTTCATTTGAAATGCATCACATCGTCATATCAAATAGATTTTTAGGTGTTACTTCAGCGAGGAGTCATGTAACACTCAATATGATCACTTAGACTGCATGAGGAGGGGAAGGCATGTTTATCTCAGCTTTTCACAGTTGCTTTTGAAAATGTTGTAAGAAAAATTTCACCATTCATATCTCATTTTAACCCTCTTGATATTTTTTTTGCATTGTAGCAAAGTGAACATTCAGATTCAGATTCAGATTCAGAATACTTTATTAATCCCGGGGGGAAATTGTTTTTGTTCCAATGCTCCGTGCAAAGTAGAAATAGAAATACAGCATGAATGGAAACAAGAGATAAAGATGAAGATATAAATAAGATACTAAAATAGACAATGAAATAA
>NC_065507.1:20222688-20222831 GCF_006386435.1 Epinephelus moara | reverse complement strand
TGCTCCGTGCAAAGTAGAAATAGAAATACAGCATGAATGGAAACAAGAGATAAAGATGAAGATATAAATAAGATACTAAAATAGACAATGAAATAAGTAAAATAAATATTAAAGTAGACATTAAAATAAAATAAAATAAAATA
>NC_065507.1:20127801-20221067 GCF_006386435.1 Epinephelus moara | reverse complement strand
GTGGCTGGAGACAGTCAGCAGGAGAGCCAACAGGGGCCAGGGCAGCAGTGTCAAACCTATTGAAGAACAGATTTAACTCATTGGCCCTAGCCACACTACCATCAGCTCCACTGCTAGTTGGTCTGTAACCGGTGATGGTCCTCATACCACTCCAGACCTCGCTCATGTTATTCAGCTGGAGTTTCCTCTCCAGCTTCCTCCTGTAGCCGTCCTTAGCCTCATTTATCTTTGCACTCATGATACTAGTCAAGCCGAGGCTTTCTTTGATGAAGTACATAGCGCAAATCTGGTAATGTCCAGCAACAGTCATACAGTCTTCCAGCTTCCTCCCACAATCCAAAGACATGCAGGTTAATTGGTGACTCTAAATTGTCCGTAGGTGTGAATGTGAGTGTGAATGGTTGTCTGTCTCTATGTGTCAGCCCTGTGATAGTCTGGCAACCTGTCCAGGGTGTACCCTGCCTCTCGCCCAATGTCAACTGGGATAGGCTCCAGCCCCCCTGCAACACTCAAGAGGATAAGCGGTTATGACAATGGATGGATGAATAGTCATGGCTAGTTTTTTCCCTGGAAGCAAATAACCCTTTACTTAAAAATAACGGAAACCTTGATCTTAAATTAAGCATTTGTGAACCTTTTTATGTCATCACCCTTGTCATGTATTAATTATCGAAACCTAAACTGCTAATCCGTTCTAAAATTTTGTTTTATTTACTTACACATAACTGCACTTAACTCCTTTACAGAAAAAGTTTGACATTTTGGGAAATGGCTTATTGGCTCTCTTGCAGAGCATAACATATAACATCAATACCACGGTCATGTTTGTCCATTAGTCATGAAGTTACAGCCAGGAGATGGCATGGTAATAGAATAGACCTACCAGCATCGCTAATGATGACAACACACCAAGCAACAGCACCCTAAAAATTACATTTTTTCTGTGGCTGTGAGGTGTGTTCATGTGTTTCAGGCAGGAAGAAATTCTTTGAAACAGGAGTTATCACGTTACAGGAGTCACAGGACTTGACTGGCTGCAAAAATTCTTTGGCTGCAATTCACTGCTAAAAGTTAAATCGTCCCCTGCTTTTAGTTTGGCCGCACTTTGCTGCTGCTTGGTGTGTTTTTGGCATTATGTTTTTGGCATTAAGCTCACCGATTAACACGTTGCATTTTGGTACAGAAAACAGTGTTAAAAAAACACCCTGAAGCTATTCCCTTAATAGAACAAACAGGCAAACATGGTGTGTTACTGTCATATAATTTTGTTGATCTACATTGAACCTTGTGTCTGACTTCTGTTTCTTGGACCCAGGGTGCAGCATGACCACAGTGCTCTTACAGGTTTCACACGGTAAGAGACCCTGTGTGGAGATGATACCCGAACAGAGGCCCCGCGAGTGTGATCAGATGATCAGCATCATGAAGCAGTGCTGGGACCAGGATCACAGGAGGAGGCCACAGTTCTCAGGTGCAGAAGTCAAAAGCTGACTTTCTAATTTTGGATTTAAAGCTTTTAATGGAACTGCAGCACTTTGTGTCAGGACAAAGACTGGTTAATGGCCAGCCTGCATTTAAGAAAGGATCATAGCATGAACTATAGCTCGGTGTCATTGACTGAAGATGATGTGTGACTTGTCAAATTTGTCTGATGGTGTGTGTAATTGCTTTTGTCATTTTCATGTCTCGTTAAAAGCAATATTTGATTGTAAAATGATGCCAATTTGTTTTCCCTTAATGAGATTGTCAGCAGAAAAGAGAAATGTTACCAAACACAGTATTAATATGCAACACACAGATTCCAACACACTGAAAGATGATGAGTGCCAAGTTAAAAAACAGACATTTTATGGTCATGTTGAAACATCAGTGTTTTAATCTGCTGCTATTAAAGCCATTTGGCACTTGACCTTCTTTTGATCCACATTCTCTGAATGTACCAAATTAAGTAACCATATTGTCCCCTTTGAACTTGTATGTAATTATTAAGTCAGCGGTAAGTTATGACGTGCTCATAGAGAACACATTCTCCTGCATGTAGTGCTTGAGTGAAACGTGTAAGTGGGTCACCTTTGTCTAGACATGCACCTGTGACTTGAGGAGACATGTTAATACAAATGAGTGTCATGCGTATTCATAAACAGCAGTAATTCCAATTTGACACGTTCACAAAACTCACCGCTGGTTGCATATGTGTGAAAGAATGTACCTGTAATTCACACATGATTCACTCTCTGTAGGTGCAATCATGAGAGGATCTCACTGAGTTTCTGAGTTGCGAGTCTAAGAATACATTTGTTTAAACAGGCAAATGAATAACAGTTCCTTTCTTGACTGCTGTTTTGTTTGCAGACACTGTGAGGAAAATTGAGACTCTTAGTGGAGTCTTGAAGATCCCAGGACCAACCCAAGGCCAGGAAAATGGTGACGAGGGACAGGAATCATATTACCCTCAGCTGGTTTCCCCGAAACATAAAGTTAGTTTTGCTTGATACTCTGCTCGAATGGAATTGTAGTGTCTACTGTCATTAATCCACCTTTTGCATTATGAGTAGCTCAGATTAATGGTATTAAAATGAAGAGTGTGGGAAGTGGTAATGCTCTGTGAGGGTGTAATTAGGACCAGTGTTAACTTTAAGCCTGCAACAACTGATTTGTTGGCCAATTAGGGGCAGTATAAGTTGTGAGCTCAACATTAATGTATAACCACTTTATAATTTATATGTGGCAAACTTATTCGCAAACAGTTGCTTGTTTACACATCCAACATTTACAGAGCAACATTATCGATTATTGATTAGAAATTGTGTTTCTGGCCTCCTGGTGAATGTGAGTTCAATATTAATTCTCTTTTTAGCTCTGTTTTTGGGCTCCACCATCTCCAAAGGGAAATACCTGGTTCTTTAGCTGCAAAATACCCCACTGTGTTAACCAGCTTATCTGTCACTGTGTCTGTCAGCTGTCTGGTGCTGGGCAAGTAGTGTATAGTGGTTTTATAGAACTTTTTTTTAATCTGGGCCTATTTAATTTTAGATATTTTTTTTTCAACTGAAAATAGCCTGATTATAGAGTGGTGCAGGAACAAACTGGATATAAGTCAGCATTTTAGCACTCCTGATTCCTTCGTCTTGAAGTCAATACATTTTTTAATAGGTTTTATGTTATAAATAGGGTCTGCGGTCAACACAAATTAAGAGACTTTCTTGAGGTTCGAAACCCAGGGTGGGGAGCTCTGTGTGGAGTTTATTCTACCTGTGTCAGCGTGGGTTTTCGCTGGGTACTCCAGCTTCCTCCCACAGTCCAAATACATGGAGGTTAGGTTATTTGGCGACTCTAAAATGCCTGTAGGTGTGAATGTGAGCGTGAATAGTTGTCTGTCTCTATGTGTTAGCGATAATCTGGCAACTCTGCCCTGCCCTAATGTCAGCTGGGATAGGCTCCAACCCTAAAAATGCAGTCTCGCTAACAAGTGAATAAATGAGACATGGGAACCAGAGCGATGTTAACTTCCGTGCCTCTATAGACCCTTGTATATACGTGTGCTAACAATGGTATGCTAACATGGTCGATATGCCAATGCCAGCAGGTATATAGTTTATCATGTTTACCACCTTAGTTTTGCATGTTAGCATGCAAACATTTGCTAATTACAACTAAACACAAAGTATAGCTGAGGCTGATGGGAGTGTCATTGGTTTTGCGCTAGATCACCAACATTATTGGGATTTATACTCTATACATTGTGCGTGTCTGTACCAAATTTCATGGCTAATGGTGGTGCTAGAATAAAATTCCGGTATCACCAATGCGATAGCCTCTTTATCCTGTGCCATGCATGGCATATTAAGCTGCTAATGTGGTTTAAGACACAACAGAACACATATACTTTAGAAATTATGTGCGAACAGGGCATATAATGTATCCAGTGATTTATTCTGTAGCTGTATAACTGTTGAGTGGTCCATACCCTTGAACACCCATGCTCACATATTGATTGATACATATACTGTGTATATATATAGGTGCGTATTAACCTCTTGTGAAGATTGATGTCACAGCAAATAACTTTTGTACTATTTATTTCCTTTCTTTTCCATTTTAGATTGCTCTGCCTGAGATGGCTGACCTTCCCTCAGGTAAACACATAGGTAGAGTAGGATGGAAAGTCATGCTCAATGCAGTACAAAGCCTGGAGGGCTGACATTTAAAATGTGCTATTTGCAGTGCTCACACATCTTTAATATTACTTTACTACTGAATAGCAGAGTCAACTACTGTATTAGTGGAACGAAGAATAAAAGAATTTACACAGCCTTTTCAATCCTGTTCCTCTGAAATGTTGACGAGATTATTGAATAGATCATTCAGAATACTTTTTTATCGATTCTTTTATTTCCACTCTCCAATCTATAGGCACGTGCTGTATGTTCAAATACTAATGCACACAGTATTGACTGAGCTCCACGGCATCCAGAAAGCCTCACCTCTGCCATTATGTACACGGGCACATAAAACGAGGAGACTCAATTTTAATACAGCAAAATTCACAGAAATCAAAGTTACCCAGAGACACTATTTTGAACATTCATGCAGCTCTCTTTTCTCATGTAATACCCTTTGCTTTTATTTAACAGATGACCATCATGGCAAGGACAGCATTCTTTCTCTGCTGTGCAAAAAGGACTTTGGCAGTTTCAGAGAGTTTGTGAAAAGAGAACATGTCTACAGAAAGTTTTCAGGTGAAAAGAGCCTCCTACACTACACAGTTGCCAGCGGGGATGCGGAGAGTGTTGAGCATGTCCTGAGCCTGGGTGCTGAAGTCAATTGTTCGACTGTCGGAGGTTACACTCCTCTTATTATGGCTGTCCTTCACAGGTCTGTATAAAATATATTAAAAACCAGTTTTTCAAGTGACACAGGGTAAAGTCTGCAGTTCTAAGGTTAACCAGAGGCTTTCTGCTCCTCTATTTAAAGTTAAAGTTACAAGATGGTATTTCAGGGAACTCTCTTATTCACTTTCTTGTGTTCCATGTGTTCAGGCTTAATAGGAGGCTAGACCCAGAGAATAGAGTCTCCGCAGGTTGCCTGGCAAAGTCACGATGATGACAAGAGTCATTTTCATTGTACCCTAATGAAACTTCCTTTCAACAGGCTACATGACATCATCCCTTTGTTGATGGAACATGGTGCAGCTGTCACCCAGGGAGATGAGGACCAGTGGACACCACTCCATTTTGCTGCTCAGAACGGCGATGACAGGACTGTGCGTCTCCTGTTGGACAAAGGAGCTGTGGCGGATGCCCGGGAAAAAACCGGTTGGATGCCCCTCCACCTGGCCTGCCAGAATGGCCATGAAGCAGTGGTGCGCCTGCTGCTTTCACGGCTGTCAGAGGAAGCAGTCAGAGAACAGGAGGCACAAGGGAGGACGCCACTCCACCTTGCCTCCGCTTACGGGCATCAGAATATTGCCAAGCTCCTCCTCTCTCAGGGAGCAGATCCCAACGCTACCGACTGCTCTCTCTCCACTGCTCTTCACTTATCAGCTGAAGACGGCCATAACAGAGTAGTCAGACAGTTGCTGAAGAGTGGGGTGAATATTGACAGTGCAGACAGCAGAGGCTACACTCCACTCCACCTGGCTGCTATGAGGGGTCACACAGGCATATGCAGGCAGCTGTTGTCGAACGGGGCCAACCCAGACTCCAGAAGCCTCCAAGGCTGGACACCCATCCACCTGGCTGCTCTACGAGGACATGAAGCCACGGTGGTCCAGCTGGAGAGTCAGGGTTCTTGCGTTAATGCTGGAGGTAAGAATGGATGGACCCCGCTCCACCTCGCCTGCCACCACGGTGAGCCAGAAGTCGTGGCAAAGCTTCTGGAAGCCAAAGCTGACCCAAATGTGTCAGAGGACAGTGAAGGATGGACACCGCTACATGTAGCTTGTTCCAGTGCCAGTTTACCAAGTGTCCTCCACTTGATATCGCATCATGCAGATGTCAACTCAGTAAACTCTGGAAAGTTAACACCTTTACACGTGGCTGCCCAGAATGGCTACATGCCCATTGTAAAGGCTCTGCTGGTGAATGGAGCCGACAGGACTCTGAGGGACTCTTTGGGATCCACAGCTCTGAATATCGCCAAGAAGTGTGAAAAATGGGAAATAGTTCAACTACTGGAGGAGTGATTTTGGTGAAATATAATCCTGCTGTTGAGTGCAGATTTTACTAAAGCAGTTTCAAGCCAGATTTAGATTTTTTAAAAATGTTTTACCATTTTTTTTGAATAGACAGATTTTCATTATTAAATTATAAACAATTATAAGTAAAATGCATGTCAACTACTTTATATTTCATATATTTATTTTACAAAACCCCTTACAATGTGTATTTTCTTACAGTATTTAATAATGATAATGATACACAAGATTCCAGTTTATTGTTTACAAACAAATAAAGTTTTTGTTACATCACATGTACCACATAAGGTCTTGCCATTTTCTGATGCCAAATCACATTTACACAGGATTCCAATGGTGATGAAATTCCTGGAAAGGTTCTGAAATTAAAGAAACTGTTTTCAAGGCCTGGGGATAGTAAAAAATGTTATGCAAATCCAAGCATGGATGTGAAATAGGTTAATTGTACGACTAATTAAAATCTTGTGCTGCGCCATGTGACCATTTCAGTGTCTCTTTTAACCAGTAAAGAAACCAGCCAGTGTGTTTTGTCATTGATCCACATGGACTGGGGAAATCTGAAGGGACATGATGGCGATCAGCCTTAATTCATTAAGGTATCTTGAATGCTCAGGTTCAGGTGAGGTTGCAGTTATTCCATGTCTTTAAAATATAGATTTGGTCAAGGAACAAATACATACAGATTTGTCACAATTATAATCTAAACACACTTCAGATTGCATTGACATCTATCTGTAGCAGTGGTTCCCAACTGATGGGGTAAAGTCCAAAAGTGGGTTGCAGGTCCATGGACCGCAAGTGACTCTCGAATGTGTCAAGTTTGTAAAAAACACACACTATTTCCTGCAGATAGTGACATGGCAAAGACAGCAAACTAGCTTGATGACATGGCCAAATACAAATACGATGCTGAATGTATCAAACTGTGTGGACCTTGAACAAATGACTAAGGAGAGATCTGGACCTGTGGCTGGACCAACTGACCTATGGCTAAATCCCGCCCTCAAACGCAATGAGCCAATCACAGTGCGTATAGCCATTCCCATACACTCGGACATTCTCTGCCTGGACGTTCATCGAAATGCATTACAGAAAGTCAGTTTTGTTCGGTTTTATGAGCTTTTTCAGAGATTTGAAGTTTAAAAATTGCCAAACGGTGTGCATGGGGTACATGCAACTCCGACACAAGGTATCCTGAGAGGCTGGGCGACGAGGTGTATTTTTTACACTTTAAACCACATCTCAATGGAGAAAAGTGTCTCCTTTGGATAAAGTAGCATGGTAGACCACAACATCAGCTCAACGTGAATAAGATTAACAATGATGTCTACATCTGTTCTAAGGTAAGTCAACATTGTGTTTGAGGCAACATATTGTCTCTTTGCTGGAAAGAAATATAAAGTTATCTTTAACAAATCTAGCTAACGTTAGCTAAAGTTAGCCTAATGTTAGCTTTTAGCTGCGTTGTTCATCATGTCACCTTGTTTGCTGGGAGTTCATTAGCCTATTTTGTTCTAGTTTTGTACTTTGGTGATCGTACATCATTGTTAGCTGTTGTCCAAAGGGCTCTAGTTAAGCTAATGTTAACATCTGGAGCTTAGCTTCATTAACTTATCTGTAATCACAGAGATAACAAAGGTTGGCAAACGTTATGCTGAATGATTCAATGTAAATACTGTAGCACCAAACCAACGGAGAGACACTCTTGGTAAAGATGGTAAAAAGGTTGTTATCCTTTTCTCATATTCTGAGCCAAAAACCTTAACTTCAGTGGCACTTTAACTTGTTGTCTTTGATGGCAACGGCAGCCAGATGCGGTTCACAAGCGTACACTGTGACCTGTATATTTTGGCTTGTAATTTAAGCTTTTCATCGACCATCTCAACAATAAAATGATGAATATATTCCTCCAATGTGTAGTTTAGGCCCTTTTGGTTACTTCTCAATGACATCTGATTGTTATGTCCCCAAAAATCATCAATTGCCTCCTGCGAAATGCCGTGTACTGTGACACCTGCCATAGCGCCGGTCACTGAATGTTGATATTTTGTCTGAGTGAGTGGAGGGGGGCGTGGCTTAGCCATAGGTCAATTGGGAACTACTGATCTAAAGGATCTGTGGTTCTATATCACCAAAAAAATGAGGGTGGAGTCACGACGTTGTGAGATGCCTTTATGTGCTGGTCTGGTCTATTGCTAGTTGGCGGTGGAAAACACTAATGAGCGAATGAAATTATTAAGCATTAGAGGTTTGCTTACCTGAAAATGCCTGCAAAATGAATGCTTAACAACGTATGGCTGTAGCACTATGCCTACCTAATTTAAAATACTTAAAAAAGGTGGGGTAAAATATTATGGAGAAGTTTTGAAAATTCATTGCCAGAAATTTGTAGGAACCCTATTGATCTTAAACTTAGTGACACAAAAGTCTGTAAAATCCTACAGGGGTTATAATGGAAAATAGGAAGGAACCAACACATGGGGTCAGAGTCAGGTGAAGTACCCTATAATGACAAAACACATATCGATCCTCCTCTCTGAATCACCTTGTTGCTTGCTTATGTTTTCCTGGTGATTGCAGCCAATGCTGCTGTCACATATGGATGAAAATATAAAAGAGCTGCTTTTATAATGACTTACAGAGTCGTTCACTTGATTAAACCTGTCAGACTTTATGAAGGGGTGTCTAATAATGGTAAGAGAACTAGTAGATCACTGTCACTAGCATCACTTAGATGTGTGTATTAAACTTTTACAACTATAAATACATCATGTATTTATAGTTGCACAGTTGTATAGAGTATTATATTGTGAGAATATTATATAATGCGAGTATGCTTTATGACAAGGCAAGGTAACGCTGATTATCAGCCATTCCCTGCAGGCTGATGGAAGCGCTGCCCAGCTTATGCCACACTCATTTAACACAGTGACACCTTATTAAATTGAAATGAAATGCATGGATTCAGGAGCTGTATTGACCTGCACCTTCACAGGGTTTTCACTGGAACCACAAGAGACAGACTCTGATGGAGGGGTGGGAGATGAGCTGAATCAAATGACTGTAAATGAGCAGAGCTGGGTAAAGTCGGACTAAGGCTGATTTTAGATTTTCTTTTTTCTCTTTTTCGTTGCTAAGTAGGTGTTTGCCGTGTCTTTTTTGTCTCCATGATGTCTGACCCTGAGAATATTACCGTAGTTGCTGTCTGCTAGCTTGTTTGTGTTGTTTGTGTTGTGAATATTTGTATGTCAACACTGAATCATCCATCCAACCTCTTCTAATCCTAGGGGGATTAGATGAACTGGAAAAGGCATACTGTGCATGTTAGAGATTTAAGGCTCGCACAATTACAGTTGCCTGTGGCTGTTCAGCTGACCCACTGGTGTGTAAAACCACTCACTGACAAAAGAAAACAAACACTGACCTCTAACCTCAACTAAAACCTACACTAAGATGGGTGTGGCTACTTTAAAAGCCACACAATAAAAAGCGTTTTTCATCTGGCTGCGTTCAATCCCTGTGATACGATTCATTCTTGACTCATTTTTCGACAGCTATCAGGAGGCAGCAATCACTTGGCCCGCCTAAGATTTAGATAAGCAGAACCCTGATTTATAACATCACATGGCTCATATCGGGAGCCTGACAAAGTAAAGTATCTGCTGACCCTGCTCTCACTGTAATTCATCCACTAGAGTTTGAAATGCAGCTATCGCATTATGAAAAGAGGCTCTCCGGAGAGGGCTGTGCATTGCAGATTGGGCAGGATGATACATGGTTCAAAGTGGACTTTTTACTGCAGCAACTCCCATCAGAAATTTATGAGGCCTTCAGTGTCTCAAATATTGGAGGCAAACCACATTTGTATGATTGTTATCTACAGTAAATGGTCTGGTGACAATTTCACAGATGGGACTGACACACATCTGTGGAATCCACGGAGCTGTGTCATTGTCTAACCTGTCTGACAGTGGTTTTGTCCGTCTATCGTTTAAATTGAACAAGCCTTTGTGTTTGACTCTGCCATTGTTGGACTGACAGATCCTGAAAAATTAAACTCACTTTCCCAACAACATCTAATCAGGCCCTACCTAAATCAATGGTGCTGCCCCAACCTTTTTACAAATACAGTGACACATCGGATACCTTCTATCAGCCAGTAATTGGGTTTGCAGCCACCTAAACTAATTTTATTTTCTAATAGGGGGGCAAGCAGGAAGAAGATAATGTCATGTAAGTTGCTGGTGCAACAAACACCACACAAGCTAAGGGAAGAAAGAAGAGGGCTACAATGCTGTTCCTATTTCTTCAATAACTATTATAATACCTGTGCTTGTGTAACATATAGTATATACACTAAATTGTTCATATAGAATGAAGCAATAGCTTACACCTTAATTATGTTTGTCCTTTTTATGCTCTTGCTAATGTGTTGTGCAATGCAGTAACACCAATCTGAGGAACTGTTTTAAATTAAACAGAAACTTATCTTTCTAATTGCTCCAACTGAAGAGCTTCAAAATGACTACAGAACACAGCTCACCACGGTGTATTTCCACCTACGCAAGTTAAAGACGTGTTGCTGCATTCAGAGGCTCCAAATGCTTCATTGTAAAACTCATCTAGAGCAATTTGCATACTTAATAGCATTTTCAACAACTCGCACAATTAGATCATTTGGATATGGGCCCGCTATGGATGAGCTGTTTGATCCTCTCATCTGATGTTACCGAAATGCCTGCACACGCTGCAGCCTATTTACAAGTTTAAGAGTGCAGATATTGTGTTTGCATCAAGCAGCAAGCTTCGGGCCTGAAAAATGAAGCCAAAGCAGAGGTGCCAAAAACTGCCGTTCTCCAAATGGCCACTTGAGACCGACTACAGAGGCAAGTCAATCCCCAGAGACATCCATGTTAAAATGCCAACTCTACAGCAGAAATGACAGGATGTTCTCACAAACTCTTCTTATGTTTTCCTCACGAAAAGTAGGCTAATGCACCAAAATTCGTACATATCCCACATAATCATGAGCCAGTTATTCATGCCTAACCCACGTATTTTGGAAGGCTACCGAGTGACAAATGTGTTGACGGGAGTAAAGGAAGCGGTCCTGAGTGGTCCACTCAGAAGAAAGGTTGGTGTGGTGGATGGGTCACAAAACACAGGACTTTTCCCAGGAGACCAGTGTTTGGAACTGTGTGAACTTTGATTGAACTTTGAGTCATTATAAGATACGTCCTCACTATGTGTCTTTTCCTAAACCTAACCATCGTAACTTAACTTGCCCACACCTAACCTTTGTAACTCAACGTTTATCATGTAACCTTGTGGGACACTAATTTGTAGGATATCATACAAACTGTGCGTACATTTTTGTTTTCATCCGGACCTTTGTATGAGGATACGTTGAGAGAAAAAAAAAGGTTACAGCCTTGTACAAAAAATGGTTTTGGTCCATCCATCCATCCATTTTCATCCACTTATCCGAGGCCGGGTCGCGGGGCAGCAGACCAAGCAAAGCACCCCAGACATCCCTCTCTCCAGCAACACTTTCCAGCTCCTCCTGGGGGACCCCAAGGTGTTCCCAGGCCAGATGAGATATGCAATCCCTCCAGCGGGTTCTGGGTCTGCCCCGAGGCCTCCTACCAGTGGGACGTGCCTGAAACACCTTCAATGGGAGGCGCCCAGGAGGCGTCCTGATCAGATGCCCAAACCACCTCAACTGACCCCTTTCAACACGAAGGAGCAGCGGCTCTACTCCGAGCTCCCTCTGGATGTCCGAGCTCCTCATCCTATCTCTAAGGCTGAGCCCAGCCACCCCACTGAGGAAACTCATTTCCGCTGCTTGTATCCGTGGTTTTGGTCTCTTTAGCTGATATTGACATTTAGGACAACTGTGTGGGTTGTGACTTTTTCCATAACTCACCCGTTGTGATAGGCTGTCTGTGAGTCACCACGACAGTCTCCGGGTCAGATCCACCTCTTGCTCCTTCAAGCTCCATCCTCTCTAAATATGGTCACTTCTGGGTACAAAGAAAAAAGATGGCAAAGGCCGAAATGGCAAACTCGAGGCTTAAAAATGGGGCTCCACAAACCAGTTGGTGATGTCATGGTGGCAACATCTATTATTTTCTACAGTCTTTGGTTTGCATTAAGATTTTAAAGTGTTATTTTGCAGCAGAATGGCTTCTGGGACTCTGGGTCTGTCTGACACTCTCAACTCTCATCTTAATGATAGGACATAATCCCGCTACTTATTGGTATATTTAGTTTCTCAGGGGAGAGCCATTACGCGCTTGCCGTAGAGCCCCTCTTAACTGTCGGGGTTAAACTCACCATTGAGCTGTGCCCTGCGGTGTTAAGCAGCTGCAATCATGACTGATGCAGCTGTGTCTTTTGATCCAGGTGTGCCGCCTCAGCAGGGCCAGACAGGCATCAAGGCAGGCATCTCTGGTCCTTGCCACAGTAATTGATTGAGTGATCTACCATCTCTCAGGAGGGAGGATTTTTTTTTTTTCCCGGAGTGATGATATGGAAAACATTTTTCGCCCCTGTCATCTCTTACCGACCTCTCACTCTGCAATATGACAGTAGAAAAACACCCTCAGGTCTCTTTAAATCCCCAAGGTTGTTGCTTGCTGCGAGTGACAAGTGCTCTTTCTCACCTCGTTGAACCCTCATTCAGATTACTGAGTAGAAGTGTTTTGGGTAGCCCTGTAAATTACTTTCTTATCACACAAACCCTTTGAATAAATAAAGAAAGAGCACACAATAGCGTCAGACAGATTATTCTTGAGTATTGCCAGGATGATTTTAAAATCATAATCTATTCCTATTCTGCAGTGTTGTCAAAGCTATTGAACTGTTTCAGTTTGTTTTCTTCAGTGTATTCCTGTTATCTCCTCAGCTCCCTTTCCTTGGTGTTGTCATGTTACTGTAAAATGATTAATGGTGGAACTACTCCTATCTCCTCAGCACAGAGCTGGAACCCCCCAACACTTTATACTACTTGAATACCCTGTACAATACATTTTGCATGGTTTAGCATAATCTCACACGTTGGATGATTGTATGCTCCATCTCTGCTTAAACTGTTTGTAAGAGAAATTAAGTCTAAATGTGTTAATTTTACGCCTCCTCATTTAGGTCTTTTATAATAAGTGACCCACATGAATCCAAAAACAAGGATTTGGATTAGTCTTTTTTGTTCTCCCTCAAAATAATTTGTGGTTTAACAGTGGTTAAATCCCTGGATTAATTAAAGTGAAAAGCAATTTTCAACTCTACCTTTATACAGTGTAATATAGTTGTTAGCCTGACACTCACATTAGCGCCGATGCTGATTTTGAACGAGTTGACAAATGCGTCATTTGTGAAAAAAATTGATGGAAAAAGAAACAATTGCTGGGATGTTTTGTAATGATAAATAATTGTGTGTTTTTGTACTGATCAGACATGGCAAAAGATATGATGGCTGCTTTTAGTGCATCACCGCCCCTGTGTGTTTTCACATAATGCATGAGTTGTTTTCGTTCTGTCTCGAGGCACAAATCAGATTTAATGGATAGGTTATAAAATGAGGTTACACAAAAATAAAATAAACACTGTTTATCATAAAATAAAATGTATTCTTTCTATAGCTCATTTGTTTGTTAGTTGGTTTGTAGCCTTTGGGAATTGCAACTGAAATAATAGTGCAAAACTAATGCACGTGTGTGTGTGTATGTTCAGTTATTTATGAGGCATTATGCTAAAGAAAATTAACTTCACTTACTGTACAACTGTCAGGATGTTTTATTGCATAGTTATGTTGTTTTTTAAGGGGCAATTATACACCACAGCATATATACAGTATGGCTTAATAACTGCAAAATGATAGGTATTAATAATCATCGCTGTGGAATATCTAAATAAACAGTTTCTATAAATAATGTGTGTCATCAGTAGTTTAATATTATTTGACAATAATTTACAGGTTTTCTTCCCCAAGACTGCAATGGGGCAATGGGTCAAGCAATTATGGAGCCATTTGATTATGCAAAATTCACTCTAAGTGCTCGTAAATCAAGAGTAGAGTGTTTGGAGGAGTTTTTACTCTGGACGATCTAGAAAATATGAAAGATGAAATATTCTGACATTAATGTTTTATCATAAAAAAACAAGAACTCCACTTGGGTCTCACATTGTCGAGGTGAAGTTGGGTGTCATCTTTTATTAGCTGTTTTTGCGGTCTCTCAACATATTTATTTGTGCACACATTTTACCATAAATGAACAAAGAGAAAAGTCACGCAGGTCACTTGAGCAAACTCTTTAAAAGTTTTATGCTGCAGATTAATGACAAAAAGATATATTGCTACTGCAGAGCGAATGCGTTGGAAATTGCAATATCATAATGTCCAAACACTTCCCTCAAGCTGCCAGGAGGACTGAACCGACAGTGAATCAAACACCACTCCGGTATCTGTTTCATTTCCTCCTTCCTCCACCTCTTGTCCTTCAGGTTTCAGGAAAGATTACATCCAACCTTTGTAGATTAACAAGAATCGTTTTCATCACAAGCCTCTCCTTCCCTTAAAACAACACGCCTTGAAGCATCAGGTGATGCTGCTGCTGCTGCTCACCTCCTGTCACTCTCAACAGGCTCCTCAGTCACTCATTGTATGCATTATTGAGCAAGGAATGGCATGCGGACATGTCAAACAGCATGCACGCAGCCCCGTGCAGAACTGCACGAGATGTGATAGCATTTAAAAGATACATGATGACACAGCATGATTCAGCTAAGCCTGAGATTTTGATAAGGAATGTGTGTCACAAGCTGAACATGCATTCAAGTCCGAAATACACACAGCTATGCTGCAAATCCAAAGTATCCCACTGCAGATGGCATACAGTGGTGTGGGTTTCACCCATCATTACCCATTTTTCAAGTATCATACAGGTGTACTCTGACAACAATAAATGAGGATTATTCTGCAGGTTGCTCTCTAAAAATATCGTTAAATCTGCAAGGCTACAGTTTGTCCTGTGCAGCCAGTTCATAATCATCTCTTGCAGGCTTTAATGTTACATCATAGACTTTAAAAAATAATTGATGTAGCTCCTGTGATGTCACCCATTGGTTTGTGGACTGCCATTTTTAAGCCTCGAGTTTGGCATTTCAGCTGTTGCCATCTTGGATTTTTGGAGCCAGAAGGAACTTTGTTGGGACAAAAGGGTGAAGTTGTTGCTGACCCAAGGGTGGATCTGTCACAGGAAGTGTGGTGACACGTCGCAGATAGCCTGTCA
Source organism: Epinephelus moara (assembly GCF_006386435.1). Taxonomy (NCBI): domain Eukaryota; kingdom Metazoa; phylum Chordata; class Actinopteri; order Perciformes; family Serranidae; genus Epinephelus; species Epinephelus moara. The sequence continues at coordinate 20,205,581 of NC_065507.1, read as the reverse complement.
CTTAAGAGACTCTGGCATTTTAATATGGGAGATGGACTCGCTCCTGGAGCCAAAAAAATGTTTGCATTGTTTCTGCAAACTACAGATATTTAACATTTATACATTTCATATTAAGAATATTAATGTGTCTAAAGTGGCGTAGTATATAAGCTGATTTTGTCATCATGAAATGGACAGATTTTTCCGGTGACTGGGTTGAATAATGTTGGCAAAAAGCAGATTATTCAGTTCGTGAAATTGATGTTTATTTACCGTTCATCTGTTTTAGGGAAAGTACCAGACAATTCTGCTGCATCTGTTTGCTAACGTCAGCTTCTGCTAACAGTTTCTAACTACCTTAAAACATTACAGTTCTTCAGGTTACAAAGTTGTCGGTTCCTAGTCAGGAGGAAAGTTGTGAAAATGCAGGAAAGCCTGTTTCTTTTAGTTGTTAGAGCAGTTGGGGGACAGCCAAGTTCCACTAGCAGCTCCATTGCATCATGCCTTCGTTATGTTGGTTGTTTGCAGGTGGCAGAAGTTTTATACACTGCAAAAACCTGCAGAAACCTTCACCTTCTTATAAAATTAAACCTGTAATGGCACGAAATGGCTTATTTTAGCTGTGTTGATAACACCATGGCCTCCTCTTTTAACTTCATCTATAATCCCAAAAAGGTTATATGTTATAGTTTAGAAATTCCCATTAAAATTGGGCAGAATCTCCTCCAAAAGCACCACTGAAATCCCTCGATATTCTTTGCAGGAAGAAATATAAATTGAGAATGGGTTATCTGTTATAACCCTTCTAGACTCTTTCACATCAGTCATAAAGCCAGGATCCAGAGGAAAAAAAAAAGAATCAATACATTCAATACAGGCGTAGATTAAGGTTAGACTGGTGTCTTAGACTATTGGAAAGACCCTAAACCCTTTAATTAGACACACTGTAGATATGAATCACTCTCTTTTCTTTTGGATGAGGTTGTCATGTACACATATAACTGGGTGACATTTATGTCGTGGTAAATCACTCACTCTTAATGACTGTCAACTTGTATCTGTGATGCCTCAGCCTCAAGGACGCCGATGTGGTCTCTCTGGTCGATACCTGACGTGGAGTGAAGGCCCTCAAACCTCATGCTAAAGGCCTTTTAAGGACCAAAAGTGTGCCTAACGTACTGCAGGGACAAGCAACAGTCAAAAGGATGTTCATAATCCCAGAGTTGATAATTGATTTTTTAAAATTTTGGCTACTATGTTGAAATCCTGCTGAATGCACAAAATATGAAGGACCTTTTTTGATATTCTTTTGCAGCAAAATCATGGTGGCAAAGCTTTAAATTCAGTCTCTGCTTCTGTTTTGCATCTGTGATCAGTAAATCAATAAGGAATAATTGCCTTTACCTCGGTTTACATTTGGCGAGATAAGGAGGACCAGTGATTTACACACAAATGGACAGAGTAGGTGGCTACACTGATTAAGGTATAGATGAGCTGGGAGCCAGGGCCGTAGCCAGGATTTTGGATTAACCTAGGTCATTAGTTCTGCCAACACAACCCCCATCAGAAAAAGTTTGACCAGCTTTTCTTGTGATATTCATTTTCTGATGCACAAAGTCTTCTTTGCCTGGCCAGAAATCTACTGTAATTACTGTGGAGAGAAAAGTAGTCAGAGCTAAATGTTCTGTACTGTATTGAGGTGGAAGCACTTTAATCAACTACTAGTGTAACTCTTTGGCCCCTTTTACACTGCCAGATTTTCCACGAATGTTGGGCCGTTTTGCCTGCGAGCTGCGAGCGTTTAGACACACAGAGCCGGACTGGCGAGTTGATCCGAGGTGCCCGATTTTCCGCCTCGTATGTTAGTCATATGGCAGAACCCTTTTAGTTTAAACAGAACGAGGCGGCCTTCCACAACAGGAGGGGTTGTTGAAGACTTGTGGGAGGAGCTGTTGATGATGCTCCACGTGCGAGCCACTGGCGGTGGACTAACAGGAAACAGCTGATCGCAGGAATTAGCGAGCAGCTAGTAGCAAGAGGGAAACGCAAACCTGACAGACACAGTAATGATGAGCATCTGAGGAGACAAGGAATTGCGCGCCCTCCTTGTCCTCGCAAACGATGAGGCCATTAACCGTCAGATGACGGGAACGGTGAAGAACAGGCCGACTTACGAGAGAATCGCTGAAGGACTGACTACTGAGCTACATATTTTGTTACTTGCTCACGCCCCCCATTGCCCCGAAAAAGGCACAGTAAAGTAAGATTAGCTCTTCATGGCTCCCTCCTGCATTTTGATTCGGTGCTGTCGGATTGATTCAAACAAAGTGTATCTGAGGAAGTAAGATTTGGCAAATAAAGTGGCACTTTTTAAATAACATATTCTTTTATCTTTGGACCTGGTGGAACGTTTCAGTTATTTTCAAGTCAAAAAGCTCAAGTCTAAGTTAAGTCACAAGACGCTGGTGTTCAAATACAAGTCGAGGTACTAGTCTTTTAGGGTTTTGTCAAGTTGAGTCTAAAGTCGTCCAATTTATGACTTGAGTCTGACTTGAGTCCAAGTCATATGACTTGAGTTTGCACCTCTGGGCTCTGTCAATGGCACTGTCTGCCAGTCTGTTGGCTGGTCCGCTGCTGTGGCCCAGACTCAACTATCGGATGTATCGTCCTGAAATTTTGCACAGACATTCAGGATCCCCAGAGGATTACTCCTAGTGACATTTTTAGTTTTGGGTAAAGTTATCTCATCTGCTAACTAACTGACTAACTAAAGGAATAAAGCAAACAACAAATAAAAATAAGTTTTGATGTTTTTCTATTTGTGTGAGTCAGGTGCAGCACTCCAATGCCTCTCCTGTCTGTGATTATGGAGGGTAGTGAAGAGGGGAAATGACTGTGGGGAGCAGTGTGCAAAAGCAGAGAGTGGAACACATTAAACAGAGCTAAAGTGGAGCAAAAATGAGAGAGAAGGAAGGACTCATCTCACCAAGGATGTGATTATGACTATCTGCACCAAGAGAGCTCTCCAATCTCACACTTTCACCCCAAGCACAATTAACAACACATCCCACTGCTCCTATACCAGTCCCAGGCTTCTGATTTGATAGATTGTGTTAGGAAGTAGATTGATACTCTGCCTAGGGGGATAATGATAACAAATGACTTAGACCCATCTTCACAGAGCTCCACTACAGCAGACAAGAGCCAGGTGGAATCAGCTGGTTTGAGAGAGGATGGAAGTGGAGGGGGGCTGAGTTGAAAAACTCATCTGGCTGAACTTCACACAAGTCATTTGCTTCCAACATCACACTATCATGCATATCAAGCCAAGTTTGCAGAATCAGAGGAGAAACAAGACGTGAAGCATATCCGATCACCCAATCAGATCCATTGCAAAATTTTCCTTGTCTTACAATTTTTCCCCCTCAGGCTCACTTTGAGATTAAACAACTTACAAGTTTTGAAGCTTCACCGTGTTCTTGTCTGACACTTTTACCACTTTTAATTTTCCTTCTCCGTGCAATTGATTCACTGCTGCCACTGTGGAAGAGGTACCGCTTCCTGCGTAATGGCATCACGATTGGCACTACTTCTACTCTTCTAAGGAGTAAATGCTGTATACCAATCATCTTGACAAACACCTTGGAACATTATGTCACTTGGAAAGTACATCAAACAGGACATGTTCAATGCAGGCATGAACCCATGAAGAAATCATTTTTAATTAAGGCGGTAAGTATTTAGACTGTTTTTATGCATTTGGATCAAGATAATTCAGATTAAATCGTATATTTTTCTTTCCCTTTTTTCTTATATTCTTTCATATCTTATCTCAGCCATTATTGCTAGAGACAACATCCACTGAAGGACACAACCTCTCAGGAGGTAGAGCAAGTCATCCACTAATTGGAAGATCAGCAGTTTGATCCGCAGCTCCTCCAGTCCGCATGTCGCAGTATCCTTGGGCAAGAAACTGAACCCCAATTGCTCCCAAAGGCTATGCCATCAGTGTGTGAGTGTGTGTGGATGTCTAAACTGAGTAGCAGGTGACATCTTGTATGGTAGCCTTGGCCACAAGTGTGTGAATGAATTGAGTCTGTGGTGTGAAAGTGCTGTAAGTGGGTGGAAGACTAGAAAGGTGCTATACAAGTGCAAGTCCAGACAGTTGTTTAATCTTTGTCATCTCTTTTAAACTCTGTTAAATGAATCATTGCTTTAGTAGAAAAACAAGAGCAAAATGAATATGTTTAAGAATCATGAGGTTAATGCCACATTTGCCGCAATAATTGCCATCGTCAAGAGTTGTGACCAGGGGGAGAACATTCATACTTTTAACAGGTATTTAATTCAACATCCAAATGAATGCAACAATTTAATAATTGCTGATATCCTGGAGGGGTGCTCGAGCTGTTTGATAGCTGCAGCAACAAATACATTTTTCAAAAAGGTCACAATAAGAGCTGTTCAGAGTGATGTGAGTGTCTCACTGGAACCTGAATAATGATAAGAGTGCAGGGGCTGCTGTGCTTCAAAGGGGCCTTCTTCAAATGCCATATCAGCTCCTCGATAATTAGTGTGGGCAGACCAAAGTGCTTAACTAATAGAAACACAGTGTAAGAAAATAATTCACACTATAACAATAGTAAAAATGAGTTAATGAACATTAATGAGGATAATAGATGCTCTTGATAATGTTACCCAATTACGCTTTAAAGTGGGGAGCACACAAATCGTCCCACAGCTCAAGTTCTCCCACCAACACTAATGACCATTTCTGACCTCTTGGAGTGGTGCTCATAGAAGTAGCAGTCATGGTAATGATAAATGCAATGTCAGAAGCTCAAGTGGTGCAGTTGTTGCATACTAAAATTAAGAAAAGAAGAAAAACAGTGTAACTACAACGTTTTCCCTGTCTTTGTGTATTTCTGTTGAGTGTTATGATGCACAATAAGCTTCTAACACAGGCCACAGGCTGTCTGTCATCACAGGTGAACCCAAAAGTGAAGGTCAGTGTCTGTCATCAGCAGTAATTCCCCTCAGAAATCATTCAGATCTGACAGTTTTCCCTATTTTTTGCTCCGTGTGCTCCTGTGAGGAGCATGCCTTAGCGGTTTTCATGACTTACTGCACACTTGCACAGTGGAGAAACTCAAAAATCCACAAAACAGAGAAACACATTCAAGACAGGAAAGGAAAGACCCACAGACATTTTCCTTTTATAACAAAAAACTGAACCAAAAGGTTTTTTTTATTTAGATTTAAGATTTAATAAAATGATAGAATGAAGGGATGAACAGTATTAGACACAAATAAGATGTATCTTTGAATATAGATTTTGCAGGATTTTCCTACAAAATGTAAGCTTACTTATACAGAAGTAATCACTCTCAGAATGTCTGCAGAGACAGTGCCCTGTGTATTTCGTTACTGTCTTTCTATTTTCTTTTTTTCGTTTATGAGCATGGCGAAGTTAGCTTTGACCCCACATAATGTCTCAGCATGTTCGAAAATTCTGGCTTAGAAATACTTTAGAAGCCCAACTTCCAACCAAAATGTTCAGAAATGTGTTTGTCATTTCACAGATGCCTTATTAGAAACAGACAGGTCTCAAGGAACCAAAGCATGAGTTCTTACAATATTTTAGCCCTCGATACTGTGGCCAAAAGCTGCAGCAAATGCAGAAGTGCACAAAGCATTGGCTTCAACAGTGTGAGCAGTGAGTGGCGTTTTTAAAAGGCATTAAAATTAGAGAAATAAAGTGAAAGAATGGAAGCCAACATGCACGGAGATGGAGACTGACTCTCACTAAATATAGATGTGCTAAAGACTCATGACTAACACATATTCCTCCGAAAGAAGACAATGAAGTAACCTCTCTTACATTTCCTCTTTGTGCCTCTTGAGCAGGCAGAATAATGAAGTTTGCAACTTTTTGACTTTTGAGGATAACTCCAACAAAGCCAGGTATTACCATATTGTGCTGCTTTGTCTCACTAAACACATAGCCTGCGGGGCCTGGGCAGAGAACAAATGCTACCAGTTTATGGTCCAGCAGTAATCACACTCAAGGACTCACTTCCTTGCTATCAGAATATTTTAATAATTCAGGAACGCTATTGTGATTCAGTTAATTAAGAGTCTCCTTATTGCTTTAACAGCAGTGGGGTTGTGTCCCACCTCTGTTTGAACTCTCCTTTGCCAACCTCTGGGACTATTTTTGGACGTGCCTGTCACTGAGCTGCACATAGCCAAAGACCATGCAGTGTTGACGAGGGAAAACCCCACTGGAGACTAAAGGGGAAAGAGAAGGGGGAGACAGAGATAAGGAAGTCTCTCCTCAGGGACTTTGTAATTCATGCTGCAGTGTCTCCAGTCATGCACAACTGACTGCCAAGGTTACCCTATTTTTTTGTGATTGACATCACCTTTGCTACTCCTTACAGAATTAATGATGTAGTGTATAACATTATAAATCACTGATGTGTACCACTGCTTGGACACGTGTCATTTTAGATGTGGTATTAAAAGAAAGGTAAGAGATTGACGAGGCCATGAAAGTTTGGGTGGATGTGTTGGTCTCAAGAGTGTGTGTCTGTGTGCTTCAGTATATCATTGCTGCTTGAATTGGAACCCCAGGGTGGCTGCAGAGGAAGTGACACTAGGGGCAGGTCGGCTGGCCTTCAAGAGATTTCTGCGGATGTAATCAGAAATGTAATCAGAAATATGGAGCTGCCCCGCAGCAACAATCATAAAAGAGGGATCAAAACCACAGCAGTTTATAGACTGACAAAAAAGAACAAGTACAAAAAGATCCCTTTAAAACTTAAGCTCTTGTGCATTGTGAGGGATAATCACTTGACATGTTTCCGTACGTGTGAGCATATGTCTTTGTCTCCTTGCCTGTGTTTGTCAGTGTGAATAACACAGTTTTATTCTTACATTCACTGCGTCAGTTCTGACTTATATATAAAGTCAGATGTGATTCTGGCGTTAAATCTCAAGTGGATTTCTTACTGATACTAAATTCAGATACATGCTGATGACAGTTGTGTCTTAATACTTTACATCCCCAGCAAAGACTCCACACATTCCAAAGATATAAATAGCAAGAACCTCTGAAAGCATCAAAAAAAGAAGTCATTTAGGGCTACTGTAGCTTTATGCATGTAATGCATGATCGATATAGACTAACTGACAAGCCAAGATATTCATAAATAATAGTACTTACAAATTGTTAAGGAGTACAGCTGCTAATTAAAATGATTCAGTAGCAATTATGAAGACGGGAGCCGTGCCAAGACGCAGTATGTGCCAGACATGATTGGTGCTGGTCCAGTGTGTTGGTGTGGGAATTTCCCCCCAGGGATTTTATTATGGGAATACCACATGTCACACAGGTCTATGGGAGATCCATTTATAGCAGAGAGAATACATATGGATCTGTGCCACTAAAGTAGACACATAAACCATGCTGTAAGATGATTGCACGTGAATGAACAGCACAATAGGACTTGCTTTCTACACATCAACATTTCAGATAAATTAGTTTTAAACCTCCTGGTGGAAGCACCTCCAGTGAAATATGAAGCACAAAATTGCATTTCATTGGCCGTGTTAATAGAAATCATTGTTTTTTCTTGGTCATCAAAAACCCTGTGTCCTGGCTCTTCCGTAACAACCTCACTCTGATGATGTTTACCAGGGGGCAAATAGAATCCAAATGTCCAGGGAGGTGGTGAAAGTCTATTAAGCTGTGTCACCAAGTACACCACATCTGTCAGCCGCCGCCTGAAGGGACAGTGAAACCAACAAAATACGCTGTTTCTGTTGTTGTTTCAAGAAGAAAAGAGGAAATTAAAAGGGATCTGTTTTCGATGCTTGTCACAGGGGACGATTGTGACATGCTACAAATGAAAGTTGAGCTGTTTTGATCGCTCCAATGACGCGGTGAAGCATCAACCATCACCAACCAAACGTCAAATGTTTTTGCTCCTAGCTGTCGTACTGTGTTATTTAGCTTAGTCACCTGATGTTGATCTAGCTTTCTATGCATTGTGGTGCACACAGAGATGCAATGGGGCGTTAAAATGTGCCATTAAGATAAGGCTCAGACTGATGAAAGGCATAAATATGTTGTTGGTCAAACAGCCTACAAACTTTAGATGACAATCAGTGGAGGTGCATTGTTGCAAGTAACGTTAGCAGACATGCACAAGCCTGTGATGACATTTTACACACTTCAGCGGTGACTTGAATAATGTAGCCAGTCAAGGGGCCGATCACACCTACAAGTGGTGCTAGAAACGCGGATGCTTCAAAGACGCTTGAAATGCCTGAAGCGCCCTTTCAGTGAGCGCTCCTTACTAGGAGTGCCTGTAGAGTGGGGGTGCGTGCGCAACCATGCGATCAAAACATTGAAAATGGACCCAAGATGGAGCTATGGTGCTACTGGTGCCTGACGTTTCTAGCGCTCCTTATAGGTGTGATCGCCCCCTTAATGATGGGCAAAGCAGTTCTTTAGATGTTACTGAACCACTAGAATCAGTTCATTAAAAAGATTTGTTCAAAAGTTTCATTCACCAAATCATTCAGTGCTTGGCGGGAGGAGCCCTGACTGTGTACTGCGTAGTCCGACTCACTGAATAAATACACGGCTGAGCTGCTGCTGCGTCTGCCCTGCCCTGCACAGGATTGTCGGTTACTCTTTGTAAAAACACACATAACAATTTTTTTGTTCTCCCTTTGGTCAGGGCCAGGCTACCTGTTTCCCCCTGTTTTCAGTTTTAATCCTAAGCTAAGCTAACGTTTACTAGATCCAGCTTTTGATTTGTCTTCTCAACTAACTCTTCACAAAAAAGTACAGCAGTTTTCAAAAATGTTCCTTTATTTTTCACATGTAAGAAATGTTCTATGGGGTATTTAAATTCAATAAATCAATGTTTTAATAGTTAATATTCACTTTTAAAGTGCTGCTTTTTTTCCACACTGTAGCAGTACAATTTTGAGGTATTTTCTTGAGTGTTTTTCTGTTCTGCTACTTTGTGTTCTGCTTCACGTTTCAGAGGCATATATTGTACTTTTTACTCCATTACATTTATTTGGTAACCTAAGTTACTCTGTGGATTCAGATTAATAATAATAATAAAAAAAAATACTATAGCAATTGAAATTAGCTGCACTTGTACCAGCTTCAGCATAATGTACACATTAATGCATCAATAATTATAATACATTAGAATAATTTACAGTACATTTTTTTGGTACTTTAAGTATTTTCATGCTAACACTTTTGTACCTTTATTTAAAGGTGGAGTGCAGGACATTAGTCTGTCCCCTCTGGCAGTGACAGTCATCACACAAACACTGTCAATGCCTGTTTATGATGTGTGCCTGCAGCTGAGCTCGCCACCTCTCCCCCGCCCTGTGAAGCACTGCAAATATTTTGACTCCAATCCTGCCTCTGAATGCAAAGTTTCTTTCTCAGCTGAAGCATCCACTCCAGAAACTTTTCTGAAATGCTTCTGCCATCATAGCTTCTGCTTTACTCCTAGCTATTACTCAATTGCGATGGCCTCTCTGCCCTTCCTTGCCCCTTTAGCTCTGGCTGGTTGACATAAAATGCATCACTTGGGTGCCGCAGACACCACTGCAAATAGAGAGCTTTCGCTAGCGGCAAAAGACTTTATCAGCATTCTGTGAACTTGTTTGACAAGGGCTTGAAAGTAAGCTTTAAGTAAAACTCTAAATACATGACTTTTCCTTGTAACACTGCCTTGTGTACACTGTTACTATTTTTTGAAGCAGTAGATGTGAGTACTTCTTCCACCGCTGCACTGTAGTCTTTTACTGCTGTTGGACTGGAGTAAAACTATTCTGACATCCATTCATCAACGTAAAACAAGTTATATTCTGTCGGCTCAAACACAACTTCACAACAAAAAGAGGTGAGCTCTGCATTCCCTGAGAGTCCTCAGCAGCAGCAGCGGCAGCAGCAGCAGCAGCAGTACTCACCACAAGTGATGAATTGCCTTGAAAAGTGAGAACTTTTTATTTTGTTACTTATGTCACTGGGGTTGGACTCAGTGTTTGCTAACAGCATCATGGGAAATTCAATTCTATTTTGCTGTTGTTGCTGCTGCAGCTGGCTCTTGCCCTGTATGTTAGCTTACTGTAATAGTAATATGTTTCCTGAAAAGGATGCAATGCAAGACTGTGTTTGACCTTTATTTGGTCATCACAAAGACTGATGTTACACTTGGGTGAATAACAGTGATGTAATCTGACAGTTTATTACGACTCCTTCAGTGTATGTCTACATGACACCACATAGACTGTCAAGTGTTATTTTCAAATGTTTATTTCCATTTGTCAACTTGGATTTTTTTTCTCCATCACAACAAAATAACCTTTTTCCCACAAATATTCTGCTTCCAAATAACCTGTAACACTGTAGAATTTGCCCTTTAAAACAAGTTTAACTTTATTACATTTAGAAATGTTCTGAGCCTCAAATTGCGTCTTCGTCAGACACAGTGGTATCAAACTGACCCAGAGTGTGTCACATTCTGAATGCAAAACTAGTTAATTCGGTGTAATGTAACACAACACACATCTGTATATTTTACACACTTACAGACTGTGCACAGTGAAGATGTATATTTTATTCCTACTATCTTAAGTGCTTAACATTGTAGCTTAATGCACATTTTCATTTCTGTTTTACTGAATTTACTTATCACAGTTCTCTATTCTTTGCATCAGAGCCACTGTTATGAATCACAATTTCCCCTTGGGGATCAATTATGTATTTCTGATTCTGGTTGAAGAAATCAGGCTGTTCTCATGCAGTGTTTGTACATATACCTACGATAAGTAATGAACCACAACTCTTGTTATAATGAATCAATGATTTGTGTATAAGCCACGTTCTTGTGAAGGCTGGGTTCACACAACCGATGTGCTGACAGAGGGAAGAAGGAAGTGGTCCGTGTGAGGAGGCAAGTTGGGGTGGTGATGGATCAAAACACAGGACGTTCCCTCAGGACATCGGCGTTCAAAACTGTGGGAAACCAAGTGAACTTTGTTGTTTTAAGTTGTTTCTTTTCCTAAACCTAACCTTATAACTGTGCGTTAAGTAAGACATAATTTCTTAGATCTTTATCATACAAACCATTGTATTGCGTAAACAGTCTCAGTCACTTACACGTGGCCACAGCCCCCAAACCAACTCATTTATCAAAAAGCAACCATTACAATACATCATCAAGAAATCAGGTCAAAGAAATACAAAAATAAATGACAAAGAAAACCAGTAAAAGAGCAATCAAAGGACAAAATTCATACACAAATATCAGTTCAGTGAAGAGCAGTCTGGACAGTATGAGCAATCAAGGTGGAGCTTACCACTTGATTGTCTTTTGTTACTATTTAAGTGTGCGTCACACGCCCCATGGGAGGGACTGAGACTATTTATTCAATGACACACACCTGAGTCAGTTCGATACCTCTGTTTGCGATGTTTTACTTTTTGTTGATATAATAAAGTTAAAGTCAGGAATCACTAAACAATATTTAGACCAGGCACCTGTACAAGAAGAAATGTGCATGTGTTTCACACACTGACTCCCACAGATATTCCATCATAAAAAATAAAAAAACCAAAACACTTTCTGCAGACTTTATTTTTTTGTCTATTCGAATATAGCGCCTGACAATTACAGATTGTTGTGATTACACTAAGCTACAGTACTCTCTGGCTGATACTCATCAAAACATTAACATATCTTTTTTGTTGATAACAATGTCTTTATTGTTGAACTGAAATGAAACGCAGGAGTTGCTGCCCAGAACAACACACAGAGATGTATTGCTGTATCTATTATTTCAGTTTCGCCAAGTTCGCCTCATTCTTACTCAGCAAAAGGCCCCGGGGAGCTGCTTCTGGGGTTGCACACATCCACATGATTATACCTGGAAGCCGCAAAGTCCACATACAGGTCATTAGTTTGCCACGGAACAACTCCACTGCAGCAGAGTTACTTCCAGTAAACACCATTACTCAAACTGCAAACCAGTCCTGGGAATAAGAGGCCGCTGAGTAATGTCAAGTCATTTATGGGTGTATCTGTGTACACACGGCAAACACTGATATTCATGTGGCACTTTACAGTGTCTCATAACTTCATTTATTGGACAACTTTTTTTTGTTAAACATACATTTCATGAGAAGTCAAGTAGAGGAGCAGTGTAGCATGCATCACATTTCCATTGCAGGCATAAAATCACAGTTAAAGTTTTAAGAAAAACTATGTACAGCAAATAATGATAGTAATAATGATAATAATAATAATAATAATAATAATAATAGGATTTTTCAATTTATAAAATTGCAAATATGTGGATATTGGCATAGCCACATTATACAGCAAGTAAATTGTCTCTTGTCTGTATCACACATTCCAATCAGTGATAGGTTTTAAGATTAAGAGCTCACGTATCAGTTTTAACACTGCAATGAACACTGACTCGATATCTATAAGATTTGCAGAAATTTTCTGTCATCAAAACGTAAAGTACACACACAATAAATAGCAGTTTGCAACCTGTATGTGTGTGGTATACACAGATGGCTCCTTACATGACAAGTACAATGATTTAAGAGAACAATGTTACATTTTTCTTTTCTCCATGAAACAGGTCATTGTTACAGACATTTCTTGTTTTACATTCAGTGATCTGGAGAACGGGACTCCACGAACAATTCACATATAGAGCCAACATGCCTTCCGATAAGACACTGCCAGTTTCATAGTCACTCAGCTCCATAACTTTAAAAAGCAGATCGCAGTTTCCCCCTGTGGTGCGTTTTCCTTAACAGGATGAGGTATTTGCCAGAAGAGATGCTTTTATGTATCGCTCTTCCCTCAGTCTGATCAGATGAGTGATGCTGCAGTTTAGCAGTGCAGGATCTTAATGAACGCCTTTCTGAACTCGACATTAAAAGTGGTGTATATGATGGGATTTACAGCACTATTCACGTAGCCCAGCCACGTGAACGCATTATACATCTCAGCGGGAACCTTGCATTTTGTGCAGTGGGTGTTCAAGATGTGCGTAATGAAAAACGGCAGCCAGCATATGATGAATACACCTGAGGAGATACAAGAAAGGAGCATTAGAAAAACAGAGTCAGGAAAGTGAAGACGAAGAAGCAGGATCTCGTATCTGACACCCAAATACAGGTGAAAATGGAGTTGGACTCTAAAATACAGGTTTCAGAACGATTTCATTCCGTTGCATCACTGCCAGTCTTGTTTTAGGTCTTACCAGAAAGAAAAAAAAGAATGAAATGGAAATAAAGAGACATGCAGAGGCAGCCAAGAACCTAAAACAGCTTAGGGCTTGTGCAAAAGCAAAATAGCTTTCTAAATTGTACATTACAGGATTAGTTTGTGGTAAATTAGAGGAGAAACAAATATTTAGTCCTGATGAGTTTAAGCAGAATCCCCGCTGGTTTGATGTTGTAATCACTGCATGCTATTTTGCATGAGCAAAGCTGATAATAAAAAAAGTTATTTGGTTTTGGAAATGCTTCATTTCACACAGCGTCAGTTCCACTTCAGTGTGCATATTCATATAAAACAGCATTTCGTTTATCTTTAATGTCACTGACTGTAAATGATTAATACCGAATGTGAAATCTATAAACACATTTAACCAGCTTACCAAGGACGATAGCTAACATCTGAGTGGCCTTCTTCTCTTTTTGCTGGGAGATCTTCCTCTTGCTCAGGGTTTTCACAGAGCTCTGAGTCTTGCCGTTAGGTAAGGCCTGTGTCTGGAAGGCTTTAGCCACAACAGGTGCTGGATCCCCCAGGGCCTCCTTGGTAGGATCTCCGTTCTTTTCTGCTTTCTGGCCCTCCTCGGGGGGCGTGGGAGGTGTGGAGGTGGGGCTGGCGTCGGCCTTGTTGAGCATCAGTTGCTGGTTGCTTGTGGCCGGAGTGTCTCCAAGAGCATGCTGCGGCTGCTGCTTCTGTCTCTGGCTGCTGCCGCTGTTGTTCAGCTCATCCAGCTCCAGATCTTCCCCCTCATTGACTACATCTTTGATGAATATCTGAGCAAGGTCAGCATGAGCACAAAAATACAGATTCAGATGGTCATTTTTTATTCAGGTTATTTTACAATGGGTGACATTTAAAATAACAGGTAATAAACAGATGAAAAATGATCACGCTTTCAGTCTTTAATTTAGCTTTGCTGTGCTCACAGAAGCAGAAAGGTGCCTTTTCAAGTTATACTTTGTCTTGGAAATTGAGGGAAAACTTCCAGTGGACACCTTGCTAATCAAAACAAATATGCTGCCAACAATTAGTTAAAAAAACTGAAACAAAAAACATAAAACAAAGGGCACATACCACTTTCTTCTTGTTGACAGGAAAACTCCCATTAGTTTTAACAATCATGGTGCACAACCTCACATCCTCTGGATGAGTGCACTTATCCTGGAATGAAAACAGCTGTGTCAGGCCAGGAGAGGCTACAATGTCAAAGCACAGCTGACAAAAGGGCTGTCTAAGCACAGGTCCCACAGCCTAACGGGTCAAATGAGGAAACATCGAGCTCGGGTCCAGAAAGGCTGTTTAGCAAGAATCTGATCTGCAGCTTCAACTGCTGCTGCAAGTCCATTGACCTGACAGTGTGATAAATCATCCGAAGTTATTTCACCAAGATGATGCAATCTCATCCAACAACCAACAGTGTGAGTGAAACTTTATTCAAATTATGTTCTTTTATAAAAGATTATGCACATAATCTGTCAATATGCTGCCACATAACGGCTTCACACATCATTAAATTATATGGTGATGTGCATTTAAAATTCCCTGTAAATGTCAATGTCTGCTATAAACATTCTCCCTGACCCCACTCTACAATATAACACACACACACCTGCTCAAACATGCAGAAACCACATGGTGAAGCCATGCATGAACATGAGCAATGTACTTCACTGGATCAGGAGCATTACTTGGCTTCCTGTGTAGAGCCCATTGAGTTGCACAAGGTCAGTAAAATCAATAACCAGTAAAGCAAAAGGTCATTTGAGGGCCATCGTAATTAAAGTTGCGTGACGGCTTTCAACACAGAACACATGCCAGTAAATGTAACATTGAGATTAAAATTGGTCTCCTGAATGGAACCTCTTATAGAGTATTTAATTTACATCCAGATGGGGGAGAAAACACTTTAAATGCCTGAGGTGTAACTGAGCCTTGTCCTTTCAATCTCTTGCCTTGAATGCTGTCCACTGTTTTTCCAAAGAAAATCAATTCTCCTCTTGTCTGGTTTTTCCGCTTTAAGGCATGTGGTTATGTAATACAATGCGTTTATGAAAAAAAACCAAAAAAAACATTGAGTATAATTAGGTTAAGAAAATTATTGATTGCAGTTTTGTAAAAAGAAACAATCGAAATCAAAGAGCACTGGTGGAAAAAGGCATCATACAGAAATGTTCATAAAGTACAGAAAGCACAGACAGATAAATATCTCTGGTGTTATCTTAGCTTCATACTTAGTAAACAGCAGCCGTACTGTATGCTCACCCTCAGTGAAGTGGCCAGATCGGGGTCGGCAGGCTGGCAGACACGCTGCTTCGGTTTGGTGTTTACACGTTTTCGGCGTTTCCTCAGGACCACATAAATTTGCACATAAACCAGCAGAGTGATGATGAAGGGAACATAGAAGGACACGATGGAAGAGTACACCACGAAGGCCGGGTTGGCGATCACACAGAGAGACTCATCGCGAGTAGCTGTGGAGACAAGAACAGGGTGAATAAAGGCCTCCGTCTGCACATTTTGTTCCAACTATAACTGTTTTTTCTTTAGTAGTTTTGTTGTGTGTTTGTCTGTGTGGGTCTTGGAAAGCTTTCAACAATAAAATGGGTGTTTTTCTTTAGCTTGAACTTGCATCTAAGGGCCAAGGGCTGCTCTCTGATTTCAGTTCATCCTAAAATGTAACCGCTCCTATGTATATTCCCCTGGCCGTGAGGTCCTCCACACTATTTTCTTTCCTCTCCCTCCTCCTATTCGCTTAGACCACTGCAATCTTTTTAAATCAACCTCACAAAAAGACAGCCTTATAGACGACCCAGGAGGCTGTCACAGGACTTCTATCTGGTGCCAAATGTACACATCATATCACCGCTATTTAAAACTGCCTGCAGTAATTGCTTGTTAATATCAGACTTTACTGATTTGCTTTAAAAGCCAGCCAAATTTGCCCTGAGCTACATCACTTGGCTTTTTTAACTCCCTTCACAGCGACACACGCTCCCACACTGAGGTGACAGTGTTTGGACAGAGCCGTCCACTTCTGGACTCAAAAGGGACTCAGTAAACTTCAGACCCTAAGGCAGCTCCAGATTAGGCAGCAATTGTTGCCACACAGGCTTAGATAACAACTGGGTTGTCATGGATACTGTAGATGTCACAGTAATTGTGTAGTTCATGTTAACAACGTGCTATCTTCACACTTCAGGGTGGCTGTGGCTCAGGAGGCAGAGCTGGTTGTCCATTGATGAGGCAGCGCGATATTTAATATAAAATTCAGTCTACTTGTCAGGAGGAGTACGTCTCAGTTGTATAACTTCCGCAGCTCTGGAGGGAATTTTCTTGAGTCTGAAAAAATGTTAACAGAAGACCTACAATTCAAACTGGAGGTGTGGAGTTTAAAAAAAAATTATGTATTATGGGAAATGTAGTATCTTTGGAGCTTTACTGACACTAGAGACTTAAAGTCAGGATATCTCAGCCTCGTAACCATTATTACTTAAATCTGTCTCTGGTAAGCCCCCAGTTTTAAGGAAGTTACATACTAAATATCCCTTCAATCCCCTGCCTACATGTTGCAGTGTCCCTAAACACATCACTGAACTCCAATTCAGGCACACACACAAGGGCGTGGGTTGTATTTCAATATTTAAGGTCCTCAACCTGAAAATTTTAAGCATTAAACACTTGATTTTGTGCATTCTGGTGAAGTTAATGCACCAATTTGTGCCTTTTCTGTAATGTATGGTGTAAATATCTTTAATTTCGTTGAAATAAATCTCCTCTGCTACTTTCATGTTGTTATTGGGGAAGACTAATGCAAATGTTTTAATCATTGAGAGGGATGTATTCCCGAAGTCTGCACCTTTGCAAACACCTAGCTCCACAAGGTTTCAATCCACTGCTGAAAAACTAAAGGACTATTTTAAATATGAGTTGCTATAGCTTAAAAACAAATCTTGATTGTTTTCTGTTTAGTGGTCCCTGTTGGTGGTCTCCGCTTTCATGTTTCCTGCAGCTCCGCACCGGCAAGATCTGCAGCCAGTGCTCACTTGAAAGCGGTCGTGGGGCTCACACATCCAAACGTCTGAGTACCGGCAGAATCAACGTTATATCAAGGCACTCAAAAGGATGAGTGGAGCTTCAAAGAGACAGGAATTGAGCCACAGGAGCTGGTCAGCAACAAGTCTGAAAAGCCTTTAATCGGGACGCGCTTTAAGTGTAATCCTCAGTTAAAGCCTGTGTTCTGTGAAATAGCAACCTAAGGGGGGCTATGGCTTGCTAAATAGATGTCAGTGAAGTAATTGTTTACTGTTATGGGTAGCTATCTTCATTATTAAAACATAATGTTGTAAAATATGCAGTGCTTTAGGGCATGGACACTGATACTGACAGACACTGACACTCTGCTTAATGCATGTATGGGCAAAAGACACACCAGCCATTTTCACAATGTATATATTTCCACAATACATGCTGTGCTGTGGAGTGGACGTACGTATAAATATTAAACTATGGCACCGCCAGTGCCTCACTAACGTAGTCACACACCATAACAAACATTTAACATATGTGTCATACTCATCCTTACCTGTGTTATTTAGGCCAAACAATAGGGGGCATGATATGGCGAAGGACAGTACCCACACCACCGAGATCATTACCGTGACCCGTCTCCTGGAACTGTAGCGAGTATTGTACAGCATTGGCATTGCAACTGCTGTGTAACTGTAAGGGGTGCAGAGAAAATGGCCACTTTAATTTGAATGCGTTAAAAACCAACACACTTGTACAGTTTGAATTTATTCATGTTTGATTCAATAACCCATAGTTAATTCTTCCCCTTTCTGTTTCTGGTTTTCCCTCTTCGTCAGTGGATTGCAGCTCAAAAGAAGACATAGAAGACGAAGCGTACAAGTGGTAACACCAAGAGATCTTGCCTGTCATCTTTGATCAGACCCCTTTTGATGTTGGACTGGTGCTTTGGAAACAGACATGTGCTGTGAGCTACAGTTTACATGAGGAGGAGGAACTGGAACGTTGGCTGTGTTTTTCCTCCCAGGAAAGATGTTATCATTTAACCTTGATTCATTGGCTGACCTTATTAGTGAGCTTGCTGCAATCACCAGGAAATGCACAGCTTCTTACGGTCTCTCATGGCATTGATTTTTGTGCAGTTTGGTTTAAAAGACTTTGGACATAAAACCAAGTGAGCTTTTAAGATGCTGTTTTGTATGGATATCTTTATGGAAACACACAAGGAAAGGCAGAATAAATCTGAGGTAATTGTATTATGCCATGTATGTTTTCAGGGACTGTGCAACACACTACACCAAGGTCTCGGGTATAAGAAGCCTTGGATATGGAAAAACCTCTCCAATTGGCCCAAGAGTGAAAATGCACAGTGCTGGTGCAAGGCCAGAGGAAATGGGTATGTCCAGAACATGACTGGCTGATACATTATTTTTTTGTCCACCTGCTCTTGTATCCCAATTTTGGGGCTGGACTTATACATGGCAGCACAGAGCTTAGGTTTAGAAAATAAAAGACATAGAAAAAACAGTTTGACATAAAATTGAGGCTGCACTTCCTCTAGCAAAGAGGACAACGTAACACAAACTGACTTCAGTTGGTAGGGATGCACACACACAGCCCACTCTAAGATCACATAGTTGAGCTTTGTCATGTCCACAGTTGGTGGCAGTAATTTGCAAAGACATGCAGCAATGTGCCAACAAAGGCAGTGCAGGCAAACACTGCAAGACAGTAAATGAGGATGTGAACAAAAAAATCTGAATCAGCTTTAATGGTATTGGTTTACCAAATCTGATCCCATTTTAAGTTGCTCTAATACCCCATTTCCACCAAATTTTGGTTTGGCTCTGGTTCTTCAACTACTTCTGTTCAGGGTTCTTGGAACCTGGGGAGGCTGTGGCTCAGAGGGTTGTCCACTAATGGGAAGATTGGAGGTTCAATCCCTCCAGCCCACATGTCAAGGTATCTTTGGGCAAGATACTGAACCCCAAATTGCTCCCGATTGCTGTTCCATCAGTGTGTGAGTGCGAGTGAATGGTTATCGAGGAACAGGTGGCACCTTGTATGGTAGCCTCTGCCACCAGTGTGTAAATGTGTGTGTGAATGTGTGAATGTGATATGTACTGTTAAAGCGCTTTGAGTGGTCGAAAGACTAGAAAAACTCACAAACCAGTCCGGGTTTGCACCAGTTTTGAGCAGAACTATTGTAATCAAGGATGCATCGTCAGGGGAAGGCATTGCACAATGCGCAACTGAAGTACACAGTAGTAGCATGTCATAATGAGTACCTGTGAACTGTCACTAGTCACGTATTTGTTTGTATCCAAAAAAAAAAAAAAACAAGTACGGAACAACTGTTGATAATAAGAAGATGTAGAAGACTAATATGTGCAAAACTCCATGCTCTCTTTCCAACCTGTAGAATAAGACATCCCCACTTTTGTTGGCATGGTTTCCTGTTTCTTTGTATTTATTTGTTTGGTTCCAGCTTGAAACCAACTTTTCTGATTCTGAATCTATTTATTTTTGGTTTAAATGCTCTGAATGGTTCAAAATAACTGTGCAAACCAGAACAGAACTCCTTCCATGTTGGTGGAAAAGGGGTATCAGTATTTACACACAGCTCCAAGAACAATTACAGGAACACAGGCAGATGGTATCATCCATTTTGTGAATGATTTATGAGGAGGGAAATGCATCCAACTTCAAGTACGTACACAATGCACAAATCTTGCAGGAAAATGTCACAGGACACATCTATATGCACGTCAAGATATTTCAATATGATGAAAAAAAAAAAAAGAATCTGTGCTGCTTTAGATTAACAGCTGATCACTATCAAAGCTTTTCCTCTAAGAAGTCTGCAGCCATAAATAGCAGCAGGAATGATATAAGCATTACAGCTGCAGTTCTTAATTAAAGGAACGTGCAATTTCGCATGCCACATCAAGTGTTGGAACCTTAAAGGAAAAATCTTTAATCCAGATTCATTCAAGAATTGCCAGTTAATTACATAAATATAGCTATAATTCGTATGATCATAAAAATAACATGCTGGGTGTCTTATCTAATCTTGTGACATGCTACCAAGCTTTAGCAAAATACAGATGTCTATGCATTTTTGCAAATGTGAAGGACATCCTGCACAGATTCACAAGTTACACAGGTTAAATCACTGGAGATGTAGGAGACATTTCACAGAACATCTCTTAAAGGAAAACTCCGAACTCATTTTCCCAGGATTACCATAATCATATTTTATGTCACAGTAATGGGATTAACATGGAGAGCAGAGATTTTATGTAAACAGTTTAAGCAGATTTTAGTTTTTCTTGCAGTATTTGAAGTACTGTAGTTTTATTCATTTAATTTATATTTATTCAATTGAATTTTTTTTAATTTATCCCGTCACACATGTGAGTAGACAAGGGTATTAAAAAATTTGAACATGGTGCAGGGAAGATTAGAAGCCAAAATATGCTCATAATGATACCTTCCCTTTTAAAAAAGACAAGAACAAAGACTGCATAATTGATCAAAGTTTCATGACTATGCAATAAACCAAAATTATTTACAAATTACAAAGAAGTTAAGATGCACATTTAAATATGACTAACTGCACTAAGAAAATTATAACATACTAGTCCATAACTATTGGTAGCTTTGTCACCTTCTACCTATGCCAATCCTCAATGCCTATGTGCAGTTTCACACAGATTGACCACATCAGTGAGTAGAAAAACGTGGGACAGACAGAATGACACACTGACAGTTTCCATGATTATGTACAGCCTGGGGCGCCGAAAAGGGGGGGGAAAGGAGAAGGATTCTAGGGGCCCATGATTAAGAGGCTATGTAACGTACAGAGCCTTCTACAGAGCCAGGTCCAGGATCCTCTTCAAGTTTGTCAGGGAGGAATATGGAAGTGGAGGAAGAGATTGTTCTTTTTTCACAAATATGGGAATGATAGTCAAAAATACCATCAAAATGCATAGTTTTATGTAAAATAGCATCAAAATGCATAGTTTTATGTAAAATAGCATCAAAAATTTTTGCCGACCTCCCGGCCAGCTGTGTATGGGGCCCAGTAAAAATTCTTTCATGGGGCCCAAAATCCCTGGTGGCGCCCCTGTGTACAGCAAACCATACCATGACTTAGTCATACCAAAAATTAGAAAAAAAAAAACACCAACAACATTTGGCCACAGGGGGAGCCACAGCGATCGGTCGCATTTTAGCCATTTTTAAGCATTTTTCTGTTGTTATAGCGCCACTCAGTTGCCAATTAGAGTTAAATTTCTCCAGNAGGGAACTTTAGATATAGGTCTCTAGATTATGTTCACCGAGTTTCATGCAGATCGGTCAAACTTCCTAGGAAGAGATCGATTTGAAGTGTTTTTCAAAAAAATTCAAAATGGCGAAAAATCTATATAACCGGAAGTTATGGGTTCTTGAGGCAAATTTGTTCCTCATGAGGAGAGGCATCTCTGTGCAAAGTTTCATGTCTCTACGACATACGGGGGCATGAGATATGCCTCTTCAAAGCTTGCAATTTCAATCGGTTGCTATAGCGCCCCCCTTTGGCCAATTGATGAAATATTGCTTCATTTGCATCCTCCCATGACCCTCTACCACTGTGCCAAATTTCACATGGATTGACCAAGTCAGTGAGGAGAAAAACGTGGAACAGACACACAGACAGACACACAGACAGAGTTTTCGTCACAGTAAGATACAAATTACAGAAGAATATTTGATCTTTCTACATGTCACTAATGTTGAAGGCAAACTGCTCTGTAAAATATTTTAGTGCATTTAACTGAGAGCATTTTGGTGGGAAAGTGTCTTATGGCTCCAATTAAAAAACAGTCTTCCTTTGGCAACTTAATTTGAGTTCTATTCAATAACATTTGGCATGTGTACATTCATATCACCTCCTACACAAAAGGAGTTTTGTTTCAAACCTATTAGTCTTCTGCTTTTTAGCTGATCTGATTGGCCAACTCCCAGCTGCTCTTAATGTTTCCATACTTGCAACAGCAGAGTAATAATAGTAGTAATTTTCTAGCCTGTGGTCACAAAATTCCAAGAGTAAGTTGTCGACATATTCACATTGGTTAATAAGAACAAAGAACAAAGTGTATTTTATCTTAAGTTACTTGGGAAAAGAAACAACCCTTTGATGTATGAAATACAACGTTGCCTGGAGCGGCTGCATCGATAAAAGGAAACAAATTTTTCTGTGACTTTTCTCTGAACTTTCACAAATCAGCATCACGTGGGTGGACATCAGAGAGTGACTCTTGATGGTGTCACACTCATCCTTCTAGAGATTAGTAGTCACAAGTACACAGCATGCATGCAGATATCAAATAATATATATGGTAATATTGATGTTATTCTCCTCTGCTTGTTCATTTCAAATACACGTAAACACTAATCTACCATGAGATTATTCAGAGTAGCTTTTAATAAGCTTCTCCCCACATGTGAGAGGCCTTTGCATTCTAATTCATTCACTACAGTAAGAGTTGAAGGTGTGTTTGTGTGTGACCGTGGCCTGTATTTATTTTGCACATGGATTTGAGATGTAAAATGCAGTCAAACAGAAAATCAAGTAAAATTACAAACTTGACAGAATTCTACAGAACAATAATGGGGGAAACATTATGTCCTTGGTATTCTTCAGATGCTATGAGGAGCAAACTGCGCTATCACACATTTAATACACATTGTGGTTGTCAACATAACATGATTACCTCTCACAGTATTTTTATATTAAATGTTCAAAATTTGTGTTGTTCAGACTAACAGCTCTCTGGTGTGACTTTACTTCCTCCAGCAGCTTGTGATCTACTTTGATAGAGGCATCGTCATTCATGAACGTGTCATCATGCCAGTTACACAAATAACTGAATTTATTTTGGGACGAGGCATTAATTAATCCGGGGGGAGGAAATCTTGTGACAAAACAGGTGCTGTCATGAGCTACACTTTAATCATTTGTGTATTTATATATCTCTGCTAGGATCACCTTTTTTATATTAACGACAGATTAAAACACGTAGATGCAAGGGGTTGCTCGTAGTAACAAACTTAGTGACAAATTCAGCTTTACAGAGCTTTTACAGCTTTTTTGATTTACTCTCATTGTAATTTTAAGCAGATGCGAGCAGTTTTTTCAGTGAAAAGCTCTAAATATCCACCGTACACCACCTGCTCAGCACCAAACAGCAAACAGACACAGTTAGCAACCTGATAGTGAACATACTGGTGCATTTAGCAGCTAAAGAGCACCGTATTTCCCTGAAGAGCTGGTAGAGAACAAGAACAGAGCTAAAAGGAGACTTCATTTTGGTGGTCTGACGTAGTAATAAATTCATTTAATGTTGCTCCATATCAGTGGGTGAATAAGCTACTGTTTGGTCACTCATTCAACATATCAACTTAAAAAAGGCAAAGCTGTTAGTGTTGTCTCTTCTGCTTGTTTCTCTACCAAAATGAGCAAAAATAGGAAGGAATGGCACAAAAATATTTTTCCATAAGGGGTGAATGGAGCTGCTGTGCACTCATGGCCTTTATAAAAATTTAAAGATCAAAAAACACACACATCCAACAGTGAAAAATTCAGGGTGCTGGATCAAAAAAGTATATACGTGGAAAATAAAGAGATGATCTGCACACCAATTGAAGCTCCCATAGAAAAATTTATTCAATCATAGTGTGACGTTTCGAGCCAGCAGACTCTTCCTCCGACTTAAGTCTGAGACTTAAGTCTGAGACTTAAGTCTGAGACTTAAGTCTGAGACTTAAGTCTGATTACATGTTTATAAGCATGTAATCAGTATTTTACTGCCCGCATTAGTTAAAGTTTTTAAGTCTGTTGCACCATTCCCAGCAACAGTGATGAATGCATGTGTGGTCAGACATGCAGTGTCAGAAGTGTGCACTGCTGCACTTAAAACCACACCCAACAGTGATGTCACAGTATCCTAACCACCCCCCGGAGTACCATTCTACATCACTGCAGCATGTTAAACCACTGGAGATCAGCAAAACATGATTTTTAACCTGCTGTTTATTTACTCTTTAAATATATTTCTGTCATTTCTATCAGCTTTTACCAAATGAATGCTTACTCTACAGATGTGGCACTTTTCCTATTGTCAGATTTATTTCTGTTTTTTTTTAAAATTACGGTCAGATAAGCCAAAATCCTAATTTTTAAAGATAAAAACAGGAATTCCACAGGGCTTGGTGTTAGGACAGATACTCTTTAGTTTATACATTAATGACCTGCCTGAAGCATGTCAGGGGGCTGGTTTCCAGATGTATGCAGATGACGCTGTCATATATGCTCATGGAAAAACAGCTGCCGCAGTTTCAGAACAACTCTCAAAACATCTGGAAGCTATAGCCCGTTGGCTTGGAAATGCGTGTTTGTCGCTCAGTGTAAAAAAAAATGGTATCCATTTGCTTTTCTTCTGGAAGATGGCCCACATCAACTGAACTAGACATTAAGATCAATGGACAGCCAATCAGTCAAATTTCTGAGGTAAAATATTTAGGTCTAATGCTGGACACTCACCTGAAATTTGACAAACATGTTAAAAAAATGTGCAGAACGGTTAAAATTAATCTGTAGACATTTAGACTAATCTGAGACTGTCTGACATTTGATGCAGCCGAAACATATGTGCATTCAATGATCTTTTCACACCTCAGCTACTGTGTCACTTCCTGGTCTCAGGCCAGGCCATCTGTGATGAAACCTCTGGAGAGGCTATACAATCGTGCAATAAAAATTTCAGGCAAAAGGCCAATAAGATCGCACCACTGTCATGTCCTGATAGACCTGAACATGCTCAGCTTTGACAACTATATTGCATTTGCAAATGCCAATCTTATACGCAGGTGTTTACATGGCCAGGCCCCTCAGGTTCTCAGTGACATGGTGCGACCGTTGCAGGCCGTGGGACTGGTCACTAGGAATACCACTGCAGGGAACTGTAAAGTGCCGTACCGGAAGACTTCCTTTGGCCAGACATCCTTTGTCATAAAGGGAGCTAATATATGGAATGGACTGCCTATCCAACTTAAAACAGAACAAAACTGTCGACATTTTAAAATTAAACTGAAGGATTTTTTAAAAGGTAATCAGTTATGTAGTCATGTGTAGGTGGGTGGGATGGGAGGTAGGGTAGGTATACAATATGCATGATGTGTATCTGTATGTAAATATGTGTATTTGTTGTTGTTGTGTATGTGTATGTTGTTTTGTATGTTTTCTTTTTTTAAAGGCCCTTCTAGAGACAGGCATTGGAAATTAGCAGTAGCTATAAATGCTGTGATACATTGCATTGGTTAATTGCTGTGCAATTCTCTATGTATATGTATCTGTCCCTATCATATAAACATGAAAATGAAAATGAAAAGTTAGATTAAAATTAGATGCCATTTTGATTTTTTTTATTTTTTTTTTACGTCTCTTTACACAATTTATCTTGTCATTATCATATGTTGATTATTATATGCTATTATTATTGCGTATGTTGTTTGTGAGACTTTTCTTTTTCATAGCTACTTATTGTATTTCATTTAGTTGATGTCTGCCCAAGCTGTTAGGAAATACAGGCAGGGGGACAACATTTTCAAAAGAGGGTCCCTAATTCACACCCAAGGATGGATACCTATACATTTTTATACTTCCTGCGAATATATATATATATGTTCAGACCTTATTTTCTTATGATGAAAATCAGAGGTAGTCACATTTGTCCTGGGCTGAAAAAATGCCCTCTAATGAATGATTAGAGAGAAGTAGAATTAAACATTGACTGAAGAAATTACTGCAAGAGATTAAATCACAAGATTAAATCA
This sequence comes from Epinephelus moara, assembly GCF_006386435.1. Classification (NCBI taxonomy): domain Eukaryota; kingdom Metazoa; phylum Chordata; class Actinopteri; order Perciformes; family Serranidae; genus Epinephelus; species Epinephelus moara. The sequence goes on along the minus strand of NC_065507.1, from coordinate 20,179,356 downwards.
GGACTGGGCAAATAGTTTTTAACTTCATTTATTCATCCAATCTCTAAGATTGTTTAGGGACCCCAGTGTGCAGAAATATTTAAATACACCATTTAAAAAAAAAAAAGGCCTCACCAAAATTTAGCATAACTTTGGAGTGTTATTTTGCCCCCTTTCCGACAAGATAGCACAACATGGTTGGTACCAGTGGATGCTTTAGGTCCTCTAGTTTAATATGATACCTGTGCCTTCACTGTAGCTTCAGCGCAGCCCCAAACTAAAGGTTTTATTTGGTAAAAATGAGTCTTCTCTGACTTCTCACTTTCAGCTCTGCCTGTCATACCTGCTGCTTCTTCATTTTTGTCAGACATTTGTCCATCACCTCTCTGCTACTTGACGTAGCTCATCAGGCTGCAGTTTGCCTCACTTGTGAGTTCTGCACATCGCACGCCTGACCATATGTCAGACGGACTGAACCATTTCACAACACCTGGGGGGCATCAGATGTGTTTTAATGATGAAATTACATTTATGTATCATGTAAATACATATAAACTGTATTGTCAGGGATTTAAGTCAGTAAGTAAATTGTTGTACTTGATCCAATTTAAGGCTCAACCACAAACCTTTTCATGCCTTGGGCTGGGGTCATCCGTACCCTCTGACCCCCCCTGATGACAGGCCTGGTCTGCTCACTGGTATTTAATATCTTAGTTTTACATGTCTTTCCATGAGGATGGTGTTTGACATTTTAATGTTACTTACGATGATGTTCTTGTGGGAGACCTAAACTGAATACAATCTCCCCTCTCCTATATCTTTAACTTGCTTTTGTTGATAAGTATCAGTGGTACTTTATGCTGCCTTTCCCCTTCTTTTCCTCATTTCAGGTTTTCACTGTTACAAAATGTGTTAATTGGTCTTTTTAAGTATGTTTTTGTACTGTATGCATGCTTAATTACTGAATGTGATTTTCCCACCTCTGTGATTGGTTGTTGAAGCTTGTACCTAAATATACCACTTTCTACCCAACAATGGTTTATGACTGAAACATAATTGCTTCTTTGTTTAAGTTTATGCTAACAGTGTGCAGGAGTCCACAACTTTGCCATTCCATTTCAGCAGTGATGGGAATAACGGCGTTATAAATAACGGCGTTACTAACGGCACTACTTTTTTCAGTAACGACTAATCAAAAACGTTACTGTCTCCCCTGTTATAACGCCGTTATGGTTACTCACAATAAAATGTGCCGTTACTCGGCTTTACTTCAGTTCACTGAAGCGGCTTTCACTCAAACCAGCTCCTTCTCAGCGGAGCTTTAAAGTGTTTCTTCTTTGGTGAGGGCAGGTGAGGGGGAAGCATAAGTGATGATGATTGGCTTAGGGAGAGGAAAATTTCATCATAAACCAATCAGAGGCAGAGTAGGGCGGGTATTCACAAGCAGGTTTGTCACTTTAGGCTTGTGTTTTTGTAAAGTCGCTTACAAATATTGGTAGTCACAGGTTGCGTTTTTTTGGACTTGTTTCCAAAGTGGAGTTGCTTATTTGGGCTTGCTCTCTAAACGTCGCCTTTCTCTCTATATATCCGTCTAATAACTTATTCAAACGCATGATAGTATCTCGGACTGCAGGATGTTTCCACAGCCGCACTCCCTCTCCCTCACACACACGCACGCACAACAATGGAGTGTAGTGTAGATAAGTGTACAATGTTTAATAATAATGATTTATTCTATTAAGTGTCAATTTCATTCATTTAACATATTCAATGTTGAGTTTCATTACAGTTCCATTAAGGGGGCTGTCCAAGCAATTTGACATATTTGAGCATTTAATAAAAAATAGTAACGCTATAGTTACTTTTCCAGGTAATTAATTACTTTTACAGTGCAGTAACCCAGTTACTAACTCAGTTACTTTTTGTGGAAAGTAACTAGTAACTATAACTAATTACTTTTTTAAAGTAACGTTCCCAACACTGCATTTCAGTCTCCTAAGAACCTGTGTTACAGGTGTTCATTAGATTATGCGCACATTTTCTAGAAATTGCTGCAATCTCAGATATTCACATTTATAACCCTGGAACATCTGGCAGCCAGTAATTTGGATGAGAATTCATTTCCATGGAAATAAACGTGAAATACAGCTGTTGTGTATGGTGTGAAATCCATGTCTGTAAAAGGCATTAAGTCTGTGTATAGACACGTGGGCTCTGATGGTCATGCACTTAAAGATTTCCATTACAAATCCTTGCAGGAAGCATAACATGAGGCCCTTAACAATCTGCGCAGCGGCTAACTCACCGATCAATGCTGATGGCACAGAGATTGAGGATGCTGGCCGTACACATCATCACATCCAGAGTGACAAAGATGTCACAGTGGATCTTGCTGAAGCGCCACTCTCCCACTACCTAGAAGAGAAAAACATCAACAAACAGCAGTTTACAGCAGAACAAAGCCACTGCACTTGTCCGTGAAAGGCAAAACCTCGACAGAAATGATGCGTTTTACCTCTGCAACAAAAAGCAGTCCTTGTTTGTCGTACTGTTGAGAGAGTAAATAGAGAGCAGACTGCACCGCAGAAGGAAAAGAATGAATGAGATTATTATGAATGAGCATGAAAGAAAATCTGAATGCCCTGAGCTGTGAGTGGGGCCTGATAGATAACAGATTGAACGGGCGTGAACTATCTCATTGGAAGTGATAAACTGCAGGTGAAAAGCAGCTGGCACCCACATTTTACAGCACACACACAATTGCAGTGGTCTGTTTTACTCACGTTATCGAAACAATGTTACACCTGACATGGTGGAAAATTGGCAGATTATCTGATGATTGTCTAGTGTCTTCCTGATGTCTTACCTGTTTATAAAACACTATAGATTATAGCAAAACTATAGGCACCCTTAGTGTTAGCGAGATAATTAACCTTTAACACAACCTGCTGTGCAGCCGCAGGTGGCTCTCAATCAACAAGATGATCGAAATCTATCTGCATTCATAGCTCAGCTGCTCCCTGCTACGTGGTCAAACCCTAAGATGAAACTAACATCATCAGTGGTGCTCTGACAGGTCTGAGCAGTCCGATGCCACCCACCTCGCCTGACTCTACATCCTGCCTGCTTCCTCCCACGGCTCTGAAAAGGGTAAGAGAGAGGAGCGTGTCAACTCCTACGTCTCTGCAGCAGATTAATCTTTGTCCCTAGGCCATATCTTCATAAAATTAAAAGGTAGCTTAAAGAGCCGTATGTTATTGGTGTCGACAACACTAGCAGTGATCGCAGACTGATCTGACAGCCTAATGAGCGCCCTTTTCCCTGTCGCAACCCCTCCTCTCTTCTTTTTTTGCATTTCTCCAACCTTTTGCTCCTGACATTTGTCTTCTCAGTATCTCTACATTATCATCTGTTTTTCTCCTTTGCAACATCACTCAATTTCTTGTTCTTGATCTTTATATGACAATCTACAGGTTGCTCCGTTCACCAGCTCCACCAACAACATCCTCATCAGTGCTGCAGCCCATAACAAATTTAAAAGCCTCACAAGAGCTGACAACCTTTACAGACCATCATGGCTGCAACACATCTATTCCTATCAGTGTGGGGAAACATATTCAGTGGCTATTAAACTGCTTGTCTCAGGCAATGAAATCAAAACAAATATATCCTAAAAGAGGATAATTATTATAAAATGTTGACCGTCAAGGTATATGCATTTTCTCAATTTTGTCTTGCCCCCCACACACATATACTTCCACAACTTAATTTACACTGTGCATATCTGCACAGCACATCATAATTCAGAATGTATCAGCATTATGATTTAATTTGCGAAGGAAAGGTGTTGGGGAAATTGAAAACGCAGTAATGGACTGGGGAACAGAGAGAGTGGTTAGAAAATGCAATTTGAGACGTCACTTAAAATCAGGGTGAAATGAAACTGACGCACTCTGCTCTTTCATCTAAAACCTGGCTGTCTTTATGGCATTCACGCAGTGGCCCTGAGAACTCAACACATTCAAACAGGCACAACTTCACATGCGCAGCCCTCGCAAAACATCACGACTTGACGACACAACAAAAAAGTGCTGCAAGAAGCTCTCAACACAACATGTCGTCAAAGTGACAGTTTCATGTGTTGTCAAGCAGTATAATGTTTTTTAAATCCTGCCACCATTCATCCACAAACCTCAGATTACCAATATAGGTATGCACTAATCTTGATTTCATGTGCTCATTTTGAATAAAATGAACTTCAAACTACAATTAAAATTTTTTATTTCTCTTGGGAATGTTAAAGTTTCACTATTGCTGCTTTGATTGTTGGCCGACTGTCTTTGTTGTTCTTGCATGCAGGTTTTGTGGTTGTTTGAGTGTAATTGTTTCTTCTCAGAATTTTATCTCAATGAGATCTTAAAAATACTTAAAAATTACTGACATTTCTTCATGTTATCTGAGCTAGTCTTGAAAAGCCAGCTCTGAAGTGTAGTTGTACGCCTCCACCAACCAGTCAAGCTGCAGTTTACAACCTTGTCTGTCCAGACTCATATTTAGAAATGACTGCTGCTTCAAATATGGATGTCGCTCCAAAGAAGCTGCAAATTCTAAAACATGGGTGCCTCACAAACATCTTCAACCTGGCAACACAGAGGATCTACACAATCACTTCCAAGGTGGACACCTAAGACTAGTGTCACCAATTCAATATCTAACCAAATGTTTCTCCTTGCTTTCAACATTAGGTTATGTCCTTTATTTCATTCATTCATGTTATTTCCTATTTTACTTTGAAACTCACATCTCCTCTCATTTCAGATCACTTCACTTCCTGCCCCTGTGTGTTTTCCCTCCCTTTTGATGACTCCACCTGTGCCTGATTGCCTGTCCAGCCCTGATTAGCCTCACCTGTGTCTCGTTATCCTTCCCTTCACCGGAGTATTTAGTGTGTGGGTGTTTCTCAAAGTCAAGGATCCCAAGGAAGGATCCTGCAGAGGCAAGGCATGAGACCTTCCTATCATCCATTGAACACACGTTGGAGCAGGCTAACGAGTGTCCCCAGGTGTACATCATTAACCCTCAGCAGACTGAGGAGGTTTCAGGGTGCTGTGATGATTCTGGCACTCTCTAATGTTGTTGTACAGTTTTAACAAATGTAAGCAGTATTTTCAGAGTCTTGACTTTTAGGGAGAATATATTTCTGGATCATATTTAAGAGTAAGTGGAGTAATGAAGTAAAGACAACAGCTGAAAAAAGTTCTTAATTATCATTAACAGTATGAACACAGACTCACACACAGAATCAATCTGTCATTTCAAAGTGATCCATATTTTATGTGTGTGTGATCACACACTCTGCTACAGTAATACGAATAATGGATCTGATCTGATCTGATGAGCCACGCTGCTCTGAAACAGCTGACCACGCCGACTGTACATTATACTGCTGTGTAATCCTCTGAAATAAATTCACCTCAAAACAAATGAGTGATGCTTTGAACTGCAAGATATTCCAGTGTGTTTTCTGTGGCCGTTCCCAACACCATTCCCCTGAAAAACACACCAATTGAAGCTGACAAAATGAAAGCAATTATCATGTCATTATCATGTGAACAGTGGGGGGAGGACGGGAGGTGGACACTTTGCGCTCCATCTCTGCTTTAAATTAAACTTTTATGTTTTATTTAAATCATGTTATTATTATTATAATTATGAGGTTACTGTCAATATTTTTTTCACGCTTGTATGATAAAAACCCCTGGAGATCCAATCCTCAATTTGAGTATCCTTCCTTGACTTTGAGAAACACCCTGTGTCTTGTTTTCTCTCAGTGCCAGTTCGTCTTAGCTTCTTGTGTGTCTAGCGTTCTAGCCCTTTGTTTCCCTGTGTCCTTTTCTTGGTTTTTTGGATTTAGTCTGTTGACTGACTGCCTCTGCCTCATCCCTGTTGGATTTGTTTGCCTCCACTGATAGTCCTTCTGTGTACCGAACCTACCTTTTCACCAGTAAAGACTGTGTTATTTTACCCAAACTGTCTCCAGAGTCGTGCGTTTGAGTCCACTCTCCCCTAGTTGTCACAATGATTTCACACTGAAGTTGACCTTTGACCTTTAGATATAAAATATCATCACTAAACCATTTTATTCTGTTAGAGATTTGTGTAAAATTTTGCCATAACTAACATAAGAGTTAGTGAGTTATGGCCAAAAACGTGTTTGTGAGGTCACAGTGACCTTTGACAAGCAAAATCTTATCACTGAGTCCAAGTAGACTTTCCCTCAGGGGGGGTCTTGAAATATCGCGTTCACAAGAATGGGATGGACGGACAACCCGTAAACATAATGCCTGCAGCTATGGCTATCGCTGGCGCAGAGACATATAAAGTATAATTTAATTCACCTTGATTTTAAACAAGCTCTGAACCTCAAGCCATGCGTAAATGTCCCTCCGTACCCTCGCTAAATCAGTCACACTTGACAGAAAGCGAAAAACTGTGGTAATTAATGCTAATTCAGCATTTAATAATAAAGGGCAAGTTGAATGCCCTGCCCACATCCTGTGACTAATCTCTCACTAAAGTTCATGCTGATACATTATTAACAGGGGAAACATAGTCACGGCCATGCTCTGTGACACGAGACATAAGAAAATAAAATGTCTGCACATAGATAAAGAAGAAAAAGGAGTGTGTGGGATTGGAGGTTATTATGTGTGATGAAGAGGAGAAAAACACGGAACAATTACTGCCAAGTGTTGTCATTATCTGAAGACGCACATGATTTTAGGTTCTCTGATGGAAGAAGCATGTCTCAAAGAATGTGAAATGAATAAATAAAACCCTCCTAAACTAAGCTGTTGTGAGCTGTTGTGAGTGTCGAACAACATAGAAGGTCACCTTCCCTTTCACAACACAAATTCGGATCCAGACATTGTTATAAATAGGCTGGTATTTACCTCAGAAAATATCTATCCCACCTCTACCAAATAATATCTTTTATTTGCAAGGATTTATACCAGTCCCACTGCGTCTGTCTCAGTTAGCAGGAGGCCTGACACGCCAAAATCAGATGAGCATCCCACTCTTAACACATGCTCAATGAATCCAGTCTGACTTTGACAAACAGCCAGTGTTTGGTTCTCAGCATATTCAGCTGAGGAGGATTTCACCCACATTGGTGTTATTAGTGTTAATAGTGCATCGGGATAAAATGTCTGTGAAACAACTAGGACAGGAAGGAAGAAGGCTACAGTCATGTTTATGTAAGAAACTGAGGCCTGTTCTCCAAGTCATTGTCACATAGCTAGTTGGCACAGGGCTCATCCTACGCACAACAGACCTCACAAGTATCCAGTTTAAATTATCTCTAGGATTATCCAACAGGAACACCAGATTGCTCAAAGCTGATAAAAATATGTTAGATGATAAATTCTAAAAATTTCAAAGCACATGTTGTCTTTTTTTTTTTCTTAAAGGGGATTTCACACAACTAACAGTTTACTTGTTCCTGTGAAAACAGTTGAATTATGTTATCTGTGGCTCTGCTGGGAGCTTTATAAAGCCTAAAAAAAATAACTGATAAATTAATAGTGACGTCAACCAAGTTATTTTGGCTTGTGTTATAAACTTGGGGCATGGAGTTGAATGATTTGAGCATTTACCAGGCAGGGACGGTCAAATGTTATTGACATGCATTGTGGGAAATGTAGGATTCTGGAGCTTGACTCATAGGAGGGACTAAAAGTTAAGATATCTCAGCCTCTGTTCCTTTGTTTTGATTCTTTTTAAATCTGATGTGATACAGAACTGCAATACTATATTACTGGAATAACCCTTTAATGCACTACTTTTTTTTAAGGCTTGCTCCTGTCCTCATTGTGAAGATAGTGACAATTGTGGATTCTCTAAAGATAAACAGAAAGAAGCATTGCATGCTGGCAGAAACAAGAGAGCAGCTGACCACTGAATAAGTGTCCTTGTAACCTTACAGCCAACACACACACAAATGATGAACATTTTTGTGTGTGTTGCCTCACATTGCCTGTATTTCAGCCAAAAAGTTGTGCCTGAACACATCACAAAGACTACAGCCCATAGCAAACTGAACCTCTAGTGAAAGTTCAATCTTTCACTCAGGAAGATTAAACTGGACTTTTGTTGCTTAAGTCTGTCATTTATTACTAATACCATTTGCTGAAGACTCCTTGTATGCATGCTCACTCATAATTTCTTGCTGCCATTGTTGAGGGCTGTTCTGCTGATCACAATTAATCAATAACACAGTGACACACCTTTTCTGTCAGCCTAACATCTTACCAACTGTTTGATACTGAATGATTCATCAGCCTCATCAGCCTCAGAGTCATCAGCCACCACCAGTGTCTGGACTCCATGGGGGATTTATCTTGCTGCTGCTCCGATGCCCCTTGATTACAAATCAAATTCTGGAGTCCAAGCACCAAAGACTTTCTGTCAAATCTTAAAGGTAGGATCTGGAGGATTTTCAAACAAAACAAAATATAGACATATACAAATGAAATCCTGCTTAATCATCACCTATGGGCTTCTACTCATGTGTGGTGGTGACTCTGTTTGCAGAGCTCCTGCCCTTTAACTGTATTTTGATGTTTTTGTGAGCTCAGACCGCTTCTGGGCGGAGATTTCCCCAGCCAATGAGAGAGCGCAGGTGCCCTGCCCGAGCGTGTCCGAGCGTGCACCAGCGCGAGCCTTGCCTGAACCTCTTCTGTGAAGCCTTCTTCCGTACCTCCGGGCTCCGTACACCCGGGAGAGTTGAGCCTGATAGGAGGGGCCAAATTTGAATGTGTGTTTACAAACAGCAACTGGAAAATCCTCCAGACCCTACCTTTAATCATCACATCATCTGTTAATCTGCACACCCTAATCTGTAATAAACATGTATCTTTACTTTATTCACCTGTCTCCGTTTTGAACTAGCACTTCTGCATCTGCGTTACAGGAAATAACAGCAGGTGGTGGTAATCTGTATTACTTATTTAAAAAAGGGAAACTGGAAGAACGAGTGGATGGATTCAAACTACTGGCTAGCCAGTTGGCACATTAACAACACAACCAGATGCCAGATGTGCGCTAGTGGAAATTAACATGAACAGTTACCAACCATTTCTGCTAAAGCGATCAATAGCTAAATTTGTTTCAATATCATACCCTCTTCACTTTAGCCATTTGTTTGTTCCTCACTTCCATTTCACCTCTTGTGCACTGAGCTGAACTGCCAATCAGAGTAATGCCACTCACTGATGGGCTCTATTTGATGCCAATTCAACATGCTGAATCAGCTGGAAAAAAAGCCTTCTCTAGTGCCAACGGTGCGGGACAAACACTACAGCGATGGACACTCACCAAAGGCCTGACATTGACCAACGGCCAGCCGGCCCTTATGCTGCTTGCCTCCAGCAATATAAAGTTACAGGAAACACAACTGCCAAATTTGTATCCAAAAACATTATATTACTATATTATATATTATATTTGCTGAAAGTTTCAAAGTGGTCCCAGTTTACTCACTCCAAAGACGTTGTACACCTGTGCAGTTAAAGCACTTTACACCATCAGAGACTCACTTTTCTGCTGTGATATCGACATTAATATTTTATTAGGAAAGTTTTACGCTACAGTTTGTACCGTGGATGATTGCAAATCAACTCCCACGTTTCCTAAATACTTTGATGCTGGCTCCCTCTGTGTGGACCCAGCAGCCCACATAAACAGAGAGAACAAACAAATAATTCTGGCCAAAACAAACACAGAATGCAGGTTGTGTACTTTGTAGATAAACTCACTTCAGTCTTATAATTGGTGCCTATGTTTTTTTTGGTAAGAGAAATTGGATAGTATTACTGCAACAGAGTGACACAATGCCAGTCACCACTTTTCTGTTTGTACAAAAAAACATACATGACCAGCAGAGACCATGACATCCTATGGATTTGCACACTGTAATCTGATCGGAGTGATAATCATCATGACTCACTCAGAGGCACGGGAAGATTGGACTCCCTGTCATGATAGATTGCCTTTCTCTACATCAGACAGCGTAACCTAAAGCCTGACGGTCAGAAATAACCCTGGGACCGAGAAGACAGACAGAAGAAATGAGCAACAACCAAAAGGTGGAGACTTTCCTGAAAGAGCCCACATCCTGCTCGCTATTGATTTTGTGGATTGGAGACGATATTATGCCGGGCCCAAGCCTGTTTTGTTTTAGGTTGCGCTGGTTAGCAGGCATTGATGTGTCATAACTGCTTTAAAAAACATAGATCTGCATTATCCCACACAGCAGCAAATGCAAAATGATATATCTCAGAATTAGGGAGAATTATTCATAAACATCTGACCTCTGACTCAGATAGACCGGTCTGACATTTTGATGTTGTCACATAGTGTTGCTACATTACAGGCCTTTAACCACTGCAGGACTGATATTTACAATGCTGATGTGAACATATCAGCCGTCACCCTTGTTTCACCTTGAGCCTATGACCTGCTGATAACTGCGAGCGGCTTGCTTGGCTCAAACCCTCTTCACCAGTATTTCGCTGGCACCAGATTTCATATAAATGCCTGCTGTATGCATAATATGCTGTGCTATTCTTTTTTAAATATCACATTGTATAAAGTCAGATTTCCATGTCTTTTTTTGCTATTAAAAAGCAGGTGTGGGTGCTACATAAATACTGTGAAAGTATCAAACACTTAATCCACAGAGCACTGCAAACAGTCCATATGCAGAAAATGTGCCTTTAAACAAGCTATCAGGACGACAATATATGGTAGAAACTGCTGCTACAGTGCAGTCGCAGTCATTCCCGACTACAATGGCTGTGCACAGGAACTGGGGGGTGCAGATGTGAAAGACACGGAGACACTAATCACTCAGAGCAGACTGGGCTTTTGGGAGGGAGGTCTACAGAGACAGGCGTTAGAACGGAGCGTTTCAGACAGAGGGTGAATACTGGTGTATATGGAGAAAGTGTTTTTTGAATATTAAAAGATATAAAACAAACAAACAAAAAGAAAACATATTTAAACATGTTCTAGTAGAAACCCTTAATACAAGTATGAACCTGGAGATGAGCATAATATGGGACCTTTAACCTCATAATGCCAAATTGAATTCTGTCTTTAAAGCTGAGTGTTTATTGCTTTCACAGCCTGTGTGCGTGTGTGTGCCTATGTGTTATTGAGGTTTATATATATTTGCTATGCTGGAGATACTATGGAAACAGGACTCATCTCATGATTGTTATATTGCATGTCTGCAGATCACTTTCTTTTGTCTTCAAATGTCATTTCAATTACGCAAGATAAACACAAAGGGAGATAGAGGTGTAAAAATATGGTGGGCATGTCTGCTGCATAGGGCATATCAAGCAACGTATATCTCTTCCAGTATGTACAAAGAATATTACTTATTCTTGAGAATTGGGACACAGCCTTACTTTTGGGGGTTTTTGATTTTTACTCTTCAATTTGGCTGAGAAAATATATTTTAGTAGTCTTGCCTAGTACGACTTTTAATGAGCCAACCTCCCAGTAATTTTTTCCTTAGCGTTCATAATGAATGTCAGAGGTAACAGAGTAATAATAGAGAGGTAATAGAGTTAACAAAGAGTCATATATTTATTAATTTCACTGCAGTTGTAGTGAGCAGCAATTTTGCCTTTCAAAGTTGCTCTTAATGCTAATCAAAATATGCATTTTTAAACCACAATTCATTTAGTTTGAAGTTCGAAGGGCGTGTTATGATTGAGATACACCCAATGGCAATTTTATTTAATGAATTTATCAAAAAATAAAAGCCTGCCAGTACTTGAGAAGCATCTTTTGGAAACCAGGGAGTGAGACAGGAGTCCTTGTGACATAACTAACTCCTTTTATGCCTGATTAAATTATGTTTTCATAGAAATCTGACCAAGTTGACAAAAATCTTTAAAAGGCCCACTTTTCAACATAAAATAAAAGATGAAAAATTAAAACAAAGATGATCATAGCAGTACATTTTCACAGTACATTTTTATCAGTTTATACTATTGGTTCTGGATTTTACAGGCTTTTCACAATCTTTTAATTGTTTGAAGTTGTTAAGTGTCTGGAACAAGGCTATTTCCTGGCAGAGGGCAAGTTTAGAAGTTAAAAAAATGAAAGCAGATCACACCATCATTCTTTCATATAGCTTAGGTCCTTAACAAATAATGTTTCACCCCAGAAATGAAAAAAGTGTGTTGATACAGTAAGTTATAATTCAAATTTTTTTGTTTTCTTTTTTTTTTGGTAGGGACATGATCTGTCCAAATTCTGAGGAATGGGTGATATACATCTGTGTATATATTGTGTAAGTGTGTGTACATCTCCACTGTCCCACCTCTAAGTACACGACCCAGGGCATAACCAGCGTGGCCACCAGAAGGTCTGCGACAGCCAGGCTGACGATCAGGTAGTTGGTGGTGGTCTGCAGGGCCTTCTCCCTGGACACAGCCATGCACACCAGCACGTTGCCGAAGACGATGACGAAGATGAGCAGAGTGAGCAGCATGGCGTAGTAGTTGTAAGGGTGCTTCTGCTCTTGGACTGTTTCGTTGAAGCTCCATGTTCCGTTGTCATTGAAACTGTCATTGTAGGCATACTGGGTAAAGACATCCATTAGCTGTGAGTGACGAAGGCCAAGATCGGGCCCTGCAGAACATGCAGACACACAGAGACAAAACAGGCCTTGAGCTTAGTTGTATTCATGTGAATGTTTGCAGAAACAGTTTGAGAAGAAAAATAAAACGATACATTTCTGGGATAATCTGTCTTCCTGCAGTAATTACCATGCAGAGGGAATTTGTCTAATAATCTCTTACCCCTGCTGCACACAGCAATAGCAGCATCTTTATTTTAAATTATAGTGGCGATTACAAATGTGTATAAAATGATGTAGAAGGCATTTACCATCTGATAAAACCATACCCATATAAACCCTTGAATGAGCTTAAAGGGAAAAAAATCAAGACTTTAAGAAGTTAATTTCGGGAACTGGCAGAAATTCAGATGTGTCCTGTAGCTACTGGCAAGCGGCCTTGTGCTTAAAACTACTCAAAAGCCTGAAGTCTGCATTCACCAGAACATATTGTGGAGTTTAAGTTATGCAGTTTCCCCCGGTGCACAACATTATTTCTACAACTACAAAAGAAGTTGTGACAAAACACAAGAAAACAGCGTGTCAGAACAATGACATGCAGGTAAATGTGCGTTTCATTTCATTTTCTTTGTAAGAGGTTAAAGAGGGGGTGATGCTCAAAACAGATTTCAGAATAGTTTTTAAGTACCCAGTGGATTTTTGTTTACAAAATGCCTGGCAAACATGCTGAATACTTCTCTTTCCTCACAAATTTTAGACAAAGCATCTTTTGCCTCTGTGCCAACGACCGCCATGGCCAGATGCAAAAAGCTTTGGGTTCTCCATCTGTCTCATTCTCATGAAAGAAGAAAAAGGAAAGAAGAAGATATTCTTTATCAATCCCTGAGGGAAATTCACTTTTTTGCAACTCTGGTGTCATATACACACAGTCCCCAGATTCACACATGCACAAACAGGACCTATACATGCATTAAATGGAGGGATGTCAGAGCTAGGGGGCTGCCTTTGACAGGCACCCTGAGCAGTTGGGGGTTCATTGCCTTGTTCAAGGGCGCCTCGGCAGTGCCCAAGAGGTGAGCTGGCATCTCTCCAGCTACCAGTCCACACTTCATTCTTGGTCCTAATGGGGACTTGAGCTGTTGACCCTCTGGTTCCCGAGCCAAATCCCTATGAGCTGAGCTACTGCCGCCCCGCCTTGCTGCTGCAATATCTCAAGAAGGCCTTGAGGGAATTTCCTTAAATTTGACACAAACCTCTACTTGGGCTTGAGGGTGAACTGAAAAAAATTTGGTGGTCAAAGGTCAAGGTCACTGTGACCTCACAGAATATATTTTTGGCCACAACTCAAGATTTCATACAGTAATTATGACACAGTTTCGCACAAACCTAACAGTCTAACATGATAAAATAATGAAGTGATGACATTTTATATCCAAAAGGTCAAAGGTCATCTTCACTGTGACATCATAATGTTCTGCAAAAACATTTTTCTGGCCATTATTCATCATCATAACTCAGGAAGAGAAGGGAAAACATTTGATCAGATACTGGATTGGTGACACTTATCTTGGGTGCCCACCTTGAAACTGATTGTATAGAGCTCCTGTGTTGCCAGGTTGAAGATGTGTTTGACGCATCCATGTTTTAGAATTTGTAGCTTCTTTGCAGCAACATCCATATTTGAAGCATTGCTAACGGTCATGGCTGGATGTAAACTATAACTGCAACCTGACTGGTTTTGCTCAGGCACACAGCTGCAAGGTGGTTAGACTGACAAACTGACAATGGCGAACCAACCGGACATTGTGTTGATCAACAAACAACAGAAGAAGGCAATGGCGATATATACATAGCAATCCAGCGCAACAGCAAGATCAGGAAGAAGGAACACGAGAAGCTCGAAAAATACCAAGGGCTGAATGAGGAGAATGATGTGGTAAAGGCAGCAGTGGTGCCAGTGGTAATCGGAGCGCTCGGAGCTGTGACCCCCAAACTGGGAGAGTGGCTCCAGCAGATTCCAGGTACAACATCTGAGGTCTCTGTCCAGAAGAGTGCAGTCCTAGGAACAGCTAAGATACTGTACAGAACCCTCAAAGTCCCAAGCTTCTAGTAGAAGAGCCAAGGTTAAGGATGCCGCAAGGATTTTTTAATAAAACCCGTTTTGTTCACATCTCCTGCCTGTGGAGTATAAGATACAAACAACAGGGGAACGAGCTCATCAAAATATTTCTTCACATAGCTACTTGTGGTCACAAACCCCAAAGGGTACCTTTAGGTGGTACTGTGTAGGGGCTGCAGTCGAGTACCACCAGCAGGTTTGCACTAAAAAACAGCAATTAGTGCTTCAACCTGACAGATCTTTAAAAATAACACATAAACAGAAAAAGACAAATTAACAATGGAGCTGCTTCGTCTTGACAGACAGTATACCATGATATCAGGAAACCCTAATTGGTGGTATTGTGCTGGAAAATCACACCATTAATGCTTTTGTTTTATCAAAGTGACAGGCGTAACCACACATTCCTTATTTACATCCATTTGAACCAAATAGAAACACATGGCTTTGAAACTGCAGGGAATATTTTTCAGTTCTCATTGTGTAGCTCATACAGTAAAAAAAAGGGAGTGTGTGTGTGTGTGTGTGTGTGTGTGTGTGTGTGTGTGCTTAGCCAATGTGCCACGATATATCAGTGTGCATCATTACTGTAAATCCTTTAAGGACCTTGTAACAATCAGTCCAACAGTGTAACACCTTGTATTTAGTGCAGGTATTGCGAAATGAGGTTTGCAATAATAATAAAGTTATTAAATGTACTGAGCTTCTGCTGCCATCAGTCTGCATTTTTATTAAAGCATCATACTGGTACATAGTGTAAGGTTAATGTCTGATTGCAGCCTGGATGTTTATGTGTTATGAACAGTTGAAATCTCTTTATTTTGATTGCATCATGTTTTCTGTTTGATTACAATGACACTGACCTTCACTGTTTATCTACATCGCTGAGTGGATTTGACACCACACATCACTCTGCTCTGTGATTTGCCACTGCACCGTGACGCTGTGAAACTCTGTTGCAAACTTAATGAAGCTGCATGTCTGCTCTTTTTCAGAATAATGTCAAAAATACACAGACACATCCTATTTTACAAAACCCTTAGCGGTGCAGTTCCTTCATACCTGCTTAGATTAATGTTTATGTCACCCTCCACTTTCCACGCTCCATTTTCACTCCCTCCTTCCTGCTCACTCACTCCGTAATTGGTTCTCGAGCCTTTCAGGCTGCTGCTCCCGCTGACTAAAATCTGCTTCACATCCTCATCTACATCTCACTTTTTTTTTATTGTTGCACCTACTTCAAACTCCACAAGTCAAAAATTACTTTTTTACTCTTTTAATTGCTTCTGTGGAATGTTTTTGTCTGTGTGAATCTATGTAGTTGTTAGGTTATTATCTGTCACTGTTACCTCCTGCGTCTAGCCAAGGGCATGACTGCAGCAATCTGGCTGAATGAATTTCAAGAGTGAATGAATGATACAGAGTATTACCAGTTTTTTTGGATGCATTCTGTGTCCAAAAATGTGTTGACAATTGGCACAGAAGGTGACATGCTTTGATTTTGAGAACACTTACAGTAAATAAGTAAATTTAATGTTTGGTATTTCTCTCAGGTGTACCTTCAGGTGACACCATGATGTTAGGCTCACAATCATTTCCAAATTGCACAGACCTACTTCTTTGTTTTTTGAATAATTTTCATGATGTTTGACCAGATGCTTGCTAATGTCCTAAACAAACAAATAACCCTGAAAATTTGATATTTAAATATTCTGATTAAATTCAAAATCTGTTGATCCCCAGGTGGTTGCAGGGAGAGCAGAAAAGGTACAATCCAAGATGCTCTCTGCATCACACTTCATAATTAAAGCATGTGTTTACCCTTTTTTTCCAAGTCTATTCAAATGCCCATATGGACAATGAAACATCTTTTCATTGCTGTGATACGTAAGACTGGAGATAAAAACTTTTTTAGATTTACTTCCTTAGATTTAGGCAACAAAAGTATGTGATTAAGTTTGAAAAACCCCATCATGGTTTAGCTTAAAATAGCACACTAAGGTTTTACTAAAAAACTTCACTGTCTTTTTGTTTTACACAAAACATGAAAAGCGTTCACCTGGGTAGAAGTCTGGCGTTTGTTTGACACATTCACCTCCCCTCTTGCCCCATACAGACTTTCTTGCTCTTTGTACTATGGCAGCAGCTCGGGGCATCAAAAAATGCTGCCACCTGGTGCGTCTTTTACTGCCGCTTTCTACACAGAGCAAGTGCTATTGTCTTTGTCTTCATCTCTACACAGCCAGGGAGAGGAAGAAGAATAACAGCAAAAGAAGGAAACAGTGAGTGTGCACAAAGATAAGCTTGTCAATGTAACATAAATGTCAATGTATCCTTCAAATCCTGGTATTGCTTTGCAGCTTTTCTTGCTTGTAAACCAGATGTATTTTGTCTTTTCTATCTAGAGATTGCATTACCTTACCAAAGGCAGTATGGGGCATATATACTGGTTTATTTTTAGCAAACCTGACATGTGAAACCATGTTTTGCTGTAAGTTGTTCAAGCAGTTCTTCGTGATATCATCCCTAATGAACATCATATCTTCTTTTTCTATATCAAGACGTCTGAAAACACTGCTGTAAATAGAAAGCCCTTCAGCTTTCTGTCACCTCCTTGAGGTTAATATGGAACTCTTGAACTGTGTTGCCGCAATGCTGATTTTTTTTTCATTTGCTACATTCATCTGCTTAACTGTTCACTTGTAAAGGCCAAATTCTTTAGAGATGCTTTTGTGCCCTTTTCCAGCCTTATATGAACACAAATTGTTTTTATTCAGAGGTCCTTCAATATCTTTCCACCTTAAAAAACCTTTCACTTGCAAAGGAAAGACTCCCTTAGCAATTTTTAATGGGGTCAGGTACTTCTAACCTACAGTGCATCTGAATGTCATGACACTAATTAGATTACCTTACACTTTCAAAAAGGTTTGCACACTTCTTCTAGCCTTTACTTTGAATCTTAAGACCTGAATA
The DNA here is from genome assembly GCF_006386435.1 of Epinephelus moara. Classification (NCBI taxonomy): domain Eukaryota; kingdom Metazoa; phylum Chordata; class Actinopteri; order Perciformes; family Serranidae; genus Epinephelus; species Epinephelus moara. Next base: position 20,161,627 of record NC_065507.1, on the reverse strand, counting down.
AGTACTTCCTTTTTCGTCAGACTTTTTTTTTTAGTTCAGATTACAGATACAGAGCATATACAAGCTAAAGTGGCTACAAAAACCAAAGGACATACAGAAGCATTTAACTTTGAATTTGTGTAGGAGGAATTATGCCGATATTGTGTGCATACAGTACATTTATGTATACTACACCGCCAAACACTGAGCATCTAGCATTTTTACCCCAGCTAAATTAATAAAAAAAAGTTACCAGAGGAGGGCAGAGGAAAGCCTCAGTGCCGGGAGAAGAAGGATTTAGAGAGAAGCAGTAAGAGAAAAAAGAGAAGGAGTGGGTGAGGGAAGAGTGCTCCTGTTAGGATGTGTAAGCATTGCTCTGGGGCACCAGTCTGTGTGTGTACCCTGCAGATGCCCTGTGCTGTCTAATCTTATTTATTTGCCCGCTCTACTTCCTTACTTACAGTACGTGAGACTGTTCTCACAGCTGCCCTGATAGCTTGTGCTTGCTTATAAACAGAAACCTCCGCTCTCTCCCTGCTGCCTTCAATATCTCATTCGCTTTAAATGAGTCCTCTGTGACTTGTATCTTATCATTATCATAATAATCATGTCCTTCTCCATAGGTAAGTCAGAGGTCGGGGTCAATAACCCATAAAAGATTCAATGTTTTGCACAAGGAATCTTCAGAGTGAATACCTGCTGAATGCTAAAACAAGAACCAGCATCCTCCATCTAAATGCAAATGTGTAACTATGGTATTCTTCTCATAGGCATCCACACCTTAAAGCATATCATTTTTGCATGCACTTAAGGACTGACATTTTAGTAACCCAAATTCCTCCCATGTTTGCACAGGCTGCTAATGCTAATCACTCGCCTACTCCCCACACACAAACACTGTCAATTATACAGCCCTATCACCTAGAAATAACGTTCATATACAACTAATTTGAAACATCAAATATGTTTTGAAGGAAACATAATGCTGAGCAAATTATGTTTTCTATTAATATAATGAGGAACCAAAATGCCAAAATGTTCACCAATAACATATTTCAGTTGTTTTCCACCAAAAGAGACAATCTTGCAATACAGTATCCTAGTTACCACAGTAACTTTTTTATACCTTTTTTGCTAACATATAACCAAAATCAAGATCTTTTACGAACATTAACCAAAGTACATTTGTTGCCTGAACCTTAGACAAGAGTCCGGAAGCGAACCCAAAGTTCTGATATCAAGGTCCTGCACTTTGAACACCCACCATCCTTCCCAACTTTCTCTTCCTTAAGCCCCCTTGGTACACTGATGTAGTATTTTGTCAACTCAAAGAAATGTTGTCTCTGAACATTATCCAGGCAGCAATTATATTGCCACAAGAACATAGTAAAAAGCACTTTAGTAACATACAAAACAGATGCTCTGCTGATGGGTTAAGTGATTGTTTTCCCTTGTGACCTTAGCCCCCCATGAATAACTTGTTTTCCTTTCAATATTTTCATATTTAAAGCAAGCACACCACCCGCCGCCCTGGGGGCTGTACTGTATTATTTACAGTGTTTATGCAAATGTACATAAATGATTTGGTCTGACCCAGTTGATTGCCAAACCAGCCTGTGTTTGTGACAAATCCCACAGCGCTTTTGATTTTATTCTTGTAACTGATAATGCAAATGTATCATGTGGTGAGGAGAGCCCTGAATAGTCCCGAATAAGCAATCACATCCTCTCCCACTCAACCAGAAATATGTACAAGTTTCTTTCAGGGCGTAAGATTTCTTCAGAACTGCTCTTTATAAATTGATCAGATCTCCATAAGAGAAGACGGAGAAACCAGGCCACAAAATTGTGAAAATAACGAAGAAAACAAAATCTCTCTCAACTTGATTTAGAAAATTCTTGCTTGACTTGTCTCATATAATGTAGATAGGAAATTCTGTGAGGTTCAGTTTTACTGGACTTACAAATGTCCTTCAACTAGTATCTAAGTTAAAAGCACACGTTATGGATGACAACAATATATCAGGAAGGGACAAGTGGACTGAGGTTGGTGAGCTTCTGGCAGAGGTGTTGAGAGATTCCCCAGGGTAGTGTACAGGATCCCCTGCTTTTTTTGTTTTGCACATACAATTAGCACTTATCCCCTGTGTTTGTGTGATTGTTCTTTCACAATTAAGCCCCACATAAGCACTAAGATATGAAACAGGATATATGCTGCTTTAGCCACAAACAGAACCCAGCTTGTAATTCTACACAAAGGTGTGCCATGAGAGGTAGTAAAGTTTCAGTTTTGATTTATGCTATTTGTGTTCCCCTCTCCCGCAGGCCTGCTTAAAATCAGGATGCTCTTGTTTTGGTAGAAAGAGGTGCAACTGTGTCCAGGAAATGAAAAAGGACAGTTTTTAAGTCACTGGCACAGTTCTAAACAGGACCTGTCACTGCAGTGAAAGGAGCCAGGACCAAGGGCAATTGCTCACCAAGTACAGTTAAAGTTAACGGACCAATGTGGAGAGTGATAAGTACATCAGTACCAACATTACAAGGACAGGCCAGTGTCGCTTCAAATCTAATAAAGTGATCTGACATCACAGATCTGACAGAAGACAGAGTCTTAGCAGAATCCTTTATCCTGCATGATGGAATCGCCACAAGGGTGCTACAGCTGCAGTGCAGGTAAATGCACAGCCTGTGAAGTATCAAGAAGTGCCAGAGAGGCTTTATTCAGAGAGAGAAAGATACTTATTTGGGTTAATTTTTAAATCATCAATAATTCACATCTCATAAGAATGAGTAACAAGGTTTGACAAAAATTTAAGTTCTCCTTAAAACTAGGAATAAGAGCCAGGGGGTCTGTCGGTCTATAAAGGTGGATTGACCAGAGATTGCTGCCCTGGACAAAGTTGATGCATTCTTCAGTAATGCCTACCACATGTAGCTAGGACTGTGCCTTTGTTGATCAAATACCAAGCTAAGACCAGACTATGTGAGGACGTTGGTCTGGTATTCAAGATTTTAGGGAAACCACAAAGGCAAACACATGGGTGGGTGCAGATTTTGAGTAAGGTAAATGCTTGAAATAGACACCTGGCCAGGAAAGCAAAAATCTTGAACAGGGGATGTCTGAGAAATTGGCCTTCTGCCCAGTCTGGTGTCATTTTATCTGTGTGATTAGTTCATGGCGCTGGGCCAAAACTAAAGGCATGAAACAGAAACTTGAAGAAGCACAAAGCGAACGGATTAGAACTACTGCACAGCTTGCAGCTTTAATGGGACCAATTTTTAAAGAATCTCGGATATTATCGGTAATAGGAAACTCCTATCTACTTTTTCAACTACTTTAAAGGGTAGAGAAAGTTTACGGGAACAATTCCAGAGCTAATGAGGCAAACCAGAAACTTATGAGACCAGGATGAGTAATTTCCTTTGTGCTCAGTGCAATGGAGCAAAATGAACTGCCTCATGTAATTACAGAGGTGCCATATCTGGTCTTGAAGGCAAACTGAGGCTGCTCAATATTTTTTCCAGATAAAGGGATACATATTTTAAGTTAAAGTATGTGTTAGAATTTTATATTTAATTCATTTTGTTGATGTTTTACATTTGACTTTCTTGCTTGACCATTTTGGCTTAAGTGAAATTAGCAAATGGAAAATAATATGTGTAAATAAACAAATTAGAAAGTGAAATAATGTAATGAATGTAGTCATTTTACTAAAATAGTCAAGAGCAATAAATAGAAAGTTTACTCTTACAGCACAAATTGGCCACTCCATGTCTGAAAAGGTTTATGTGTCGCTGATCAATACCAATTTTTCTGTAATTATTTTTCAGGTGCTGCGATTTAATGCTTTGAAAACACACCTTTCACTCTGTGTTCCCTGCTTTCCAACAAACATGCGCTTTGTGATTGTCAGACAAAGACGACAGGGCTAAAAACAAGAGAAAGGTGTCACAACATGTATTATTTTTGTTGTCCATGATGGCGTGTTTTTTTCTTTGAAGCTCCCCAGTAATTAGCCATCATTCTCGCTGCTTTTGTGAAAATGTGACTCTTAAATTTGTGTCTATTGTTTTAGCTGTGACTATTTAGGGGCTTCAGTCAGCAGTGCCAGGTACCTGTCAGTGCTGCTGCAATCCTTCACTATTCTCTCAGCTCAGATGCTGCTGTGTGTCCTGTGGAGTGTAAATAAGAACAGCAGTGAATAAGCTGCTGTTAGGAAAACTCTTGTGCACAAACTCATAAAATGACCAAGATGCAACTGAGAGCTTTAACTTCAAAGCAAAGTTTACAATCACAGATAGAGGCTGAAGTAGCCCAGTGGGTGTTCTCCATGTCCTATTAAATAACCCTGGCAGCCACCAAAGTAAGCAAAGTGTGAAAGCAATGCTAAAAATGTATCAAATGGACTATTCTACTGTAGCCTAAATTATGTGAAAACTGTTGCACCAGTTGCATCACAATTTGATGTGCAATAAAATTGTGACTGTGTGCTTTATTATTATTATTATTCTTTTGGCTGAAACTGTTAAATCTTTTTCAGGGACACTGTGTGGGAGATCACTGCTGCCAAACTGGAGAAGTGTTAAGTCATAAAATGTGAAATACACTTTGACATGTAAGAATGGAATGCACTTATCAACTTTAATAACTGCTTTACGTTTGCCAACACACATGTACGAATGTTAGAGCACATAAAAAAGCACACAGATGCATGCGCTGTACAACTAGTGTATGTGTCCATGCAAGCATTATACTACGTGATGTATTTACACTTTATTTCAACATTCACTTCAAATCCAAATTGAATTCAAATGCCACAATCTATTGGATTTTGTCCTTGGTCTTATTGGCATATTGTTAGAAAGGTTGCATAGATGTGGCTGACTCACTCAGAAAAAGCAAAACTGTGGCCCCGACTTTCTTTGATACAGCACAACAAACACACAAAACACAGCGCTGTAATAATGTTTACAATGATGGACTTGCAAAGTTTGTGGTCATAAAAGGGCAATACAGGCTACAAGCATTCTTAACACTTGTGCAGATAAACTGTCTGAAGCAGCCACAGGAAATAACTGTAATACTCTTTTATGGACCATTTCCCAAACACTGGTGAGTTATGCATAATAGTTTGGGAAGTACACTGTGGGTAGATGATAGAAAGTAATGACCTTGTCAGACAAAGTGCATAATTTACACAATGTTCTAAATGCTGCGAGGCTTTTGCGGGAACACTTGAATGTTTTTCAGATATATTATTGTTTGCCATCTTAATGTGTTAGATGAAAATATTGATCCACTTTATTTGTGTGTGCAATATAGAGATACATAGACCCAAGGAACGTTAAAGAAGTATTTCACTGCTGGAGTGAAGGTTTTTTTCATAACACTAGACTGTCTATGCAGCAGAAAGACAAAAATACTTTTGAAACTGGGGATACATGACCAGAGAGGGCTGTAGCATTTGCTTTTGCTAAACTGGTAGAAAACTCGCAACTACCAGAGTGCACTGCACCGCAACAAACCAATAAATGCTCCTGCTGGTGGGTGATGTAATGCGAGCTCGGGGTTGGAAGTGTGCTTTGTGGCCAAACAGTGGAATTACAATGTCTGGGTCTATCAGGTGATGCCATTAGGCCCCAAAAATACTTTTTCCCAAAGACTTACATCTGATACATCTGGTCTGATAACATTTGGAAAGTCTAGAAGAGCCGCATGGTTAAATAATTTTATCCCCATTCATGTTAGCGGAGTGCTTATCTGGAGGAAGCTGCTCTATGGCAGTGGTCCCCAACTGATCCAGCCACAGGGTCCAGATTTTTCCGTAGTCGTTAGTTCAAGCTCCACACGGTTTAATATATTCAGCGTCATACTTGCGCTTGGCCACTTTGCCAAGGTAGTTTGTGTCTCTGTTAAGCTGTTCATTAGTCAGTTACTCTACAGCAAGACACGGCACTTCAAAATAAAAGCTCTGTGCCAGGATTCTCTGTACTTCAAAATAAAGTGTGCTCTTAAAAACGTGACACACTCACTGCTCTATGGGACCAATGATGTGGAAGCAGTGCCGATTATCCCGGTAATTTAATATGCAGAAGTTGAATTTCTTTGGCTTCTTGTGCGACTGACCAACTTTCACAGGAAGGAATGGGTTCCAACGCTCCATCTCTCTCTTTCTTTACATCCATGACCGACAGCCCTAAAAACAGTAAAATCGGATTTGAGCTGAGAGATGAGCAAGGAGAATGGGTCCCTGGTAAGATGGAGGGAAGTTTTCCCCAGTTCATTTACACATACAACCCACACTGTTATGACACAAAACTGGGCAAAGTATCCCTTTAAGCCAAGCTTAGCTCAGAGAATGGAAGCAAAGCATAGACTTAAAAAAACAAGATTGATAAATTAACGTGGACATGACTGCTAGCAAAATCCATCTGCCAATGACAACTGTGTGACGTGATCAAAAGCTCCAGAACGAATGTGTAAGAGAGCTTAAGTTGTAATTGTTGTTTTAAGGGGAAAACAGGTTCAATTAATAATCACCACACTTCCATCTTATTTACATTTATTGTAGCTACTATTGCAAACTAGCTACCAATTGACTGTTCACTGAAAACACGAGAAAAAGTATATGAGTTTGTCTGTTCTCACACAAGCTCTACATTTACGAATGCCCAGCTAACAAGCTTCCTACCTCCAGTAGTGACCAAGAATTACTAAAAAAAGAGCATATTGTTAGCCAACTACATTATGTGGGCTTATAGGTTATGTTCCAAAAAGTTTAGGACTGAACCTTCTGTGTGAAAGCTTGTCCCAGATGCTACTATATCAGAGTTTAAGTGATCATTAGTGGCTCTGTCCTGCTCAGCATTCGAAAAGGGGAAGCTCACTCCAGCAACCCCAGCCAAAACTCTTCCTGAGACAGCCTTACATTAGTCACTTTAGTCACATTTGTCACAAACTGGCTCAGGGCATGTGACGAGGAGAGAATCCATGCAAGGTCATACTTAACAATTCAGTAAACTAAGGTCAGCTCAAATGAACAAAGAAAGGGGAAGATCAGCAATGTGAGCAATGAAAGCAGTGCATGGATGTGTGGCATGTGGGCTGTGGAGGTGTTGACAGTGATGCAGGATGGATGCCAGCTGTAGGATGGGAGAGGTAGAATGAACACATGGACCAGCTTTAATAGCCTGGAAAGCCCAAGTGAGCTTAATCAAGCCAACGACCCTCCTTGTCAGCCAAATGCCTGCTGAGGTTGGCCAGGACGCGAGTTTGCCCTACTCTCCTTCTAATTGACTTGGACTCATTGCGTTTGTTGGTTTGATTGGTCAGATTTTGACATTAGGAGTTAGACTGGTTAGGCTAAGGGTAAGCCAGTCAGAGGCACTGGGCTTGGCCGTACATAACATGAAAGAAGTTCGATGCTAACTTCGCTATCCTAGGAAACACAGATTTGCAGCCAAGACAGACTTCAAGATGGTGAAAGTGGCGTAACACCCCACCCCCCAGAAGACCGGCAATCGATTGGAACCACAGATATATTTGAAAACACAAACTTGTTTATTTCCGTTGTTGTGTTTTGAACATTTTCACTGCTTTACCTTACACACTAAGGGGCGAGATCGGGCGCTGGGTGCTACTCTTGTGCCCTTTTTGAGCCAGCCCTCAAGAACGCAACTGCAGGTTGTGTCTGTAGTCGCTACGCAACCTTAACAAACGAGTAGAGAGCTGAGCTTCTTCCAGGTGTTGTTCGTAAGTGTGTGGGCATATTGTCCATGGCACCAAAATGATTAAGTTGTCCATATTTATCACAAACTGATATTTACGGAAGAAGGGAAAGATGTATGTCAGCTTTGATTGGTTGTATCTCGTCACATGACATGTGACATTATCTCCGGACGCAGCTGTCGTGCCCTCAAAAATAGGTGCTTGGGAACACGTGGGCGCCGCAACGGCATCACTCTGGCATTTGAGTGCGCCAGACTACATTGACAATTTTTGTCAATTTTAGGTAAGTCCCCTGTCAGAAAGGGCTGTCTGACGGCAAGGTAAAGCAGTGAAAATATTCTATATGCAGCATACAAATAAAACTGATATTGATTTTTAAATGGCCCTTTTTTTTTAGGTGGCTAAAAACTACACAACTTAAAGTCCATTCTCAGCGAGGGCGAATATCCGTGCGGATTATTCTTGCGGAAAAATATAAAAGTTGATTTCATGGGTTCTTATGGATATTTGCACACCGGGGCGGAACTTTCGTGTGGTGACAAAAGTTTCCACCCAGACTTTGACCCCCCGCGGAATTCGCCGGTGGAACTACACAGCTGGGTCAATGAAATTGTTTGTTTATAGTTGCGCAGACCCGGGAGAGTCCGAAATCCAGTCAGGCAGGACAGTATGGGAGAAAAGTTGATAAACCTCGTTTCACAGCACCCCGTCCTTTTTGATAAAAGACGGGATGATTTTATGAAAAATGAATTAAAAGACAATGTCTAGCAGTCCATTGTCCAGCTTGGTGGCTGCGGTGAGAGTGGTAAATGCTAAAGAAAGTTGATGTTGACGCTTGTTAAACGTTAGCTTGCTAGCTTGCTGCTGCTGCTGCTACTCGCGTCCATGTTCACCCACACCCGTTCACACTGTGCAGAATTGGAGTACAACAACGTGAAATTCCGCACCACGTCCGTACCGCACCTGTGTGTATGGTTTAAAGGCGGAAAAGCGATTTCACATCCTGTGTGTATGGTTTAAAGGCGGAAAAGCGATTTCACATCGCGGCAGTGAGAATGAACCTTTAGGCAGCGTTTGTTCTTTTAAACTTTCTTTATTCAGGCAGCATTTGCTCAGTGCCGTTTCATTTAATGTATGTGAAGTGATAGATTTCTACCTTTAAACAGACATTGTGATTCAGTCTATATGTCCTGTCCTAAAATGGAGGATTGACAGGTGCAGCAACAGCACCTTGGGGGGGTGGGATGGATAACAATGCAAAAATGTATTTACACTCCTATTATAGAGGCAGTGATTTAACATTCTGGAGTGAGTTTAATCAGTTTGTGTGCACTGGAAGTTAGTTTAACATGCACAGCACTAATATGAAAAAAGACACACTGAGATATTAAAGCACACACAGAGTTATTTAAGCTACATGTATAATGGTGTCTCTCCATCATATTCACCTCCATATGAAAGCTTTATATTATCAAACATATTAATAAAGAGCAGCAGCTGCTGTATAGTGTATCCATCTCTCATCATTAAACAAGTTAAATAGTGCTGTAGCCAACCAGGTGACCTCTCAATTGTGAGCAGTTGACCTGTCCTGGATATAATCCTTAAATAGCCTGACCTCACTTTCTACCCACAATCCCCCTGTCTCACATCCAGCCGCATCCTCTTATTCTCGAGTGACCCTGGCACCGATCTATCAAAGCAGGAGGCATTATCTGGCTATACTGGATTTCCACAGTAGTGACAAGGCTTTTCTCTGGAGACTGGCGTGCACCCCAGTCTCAACTGCCCAATAAAAACAGATAAGAAACACAAGTGAAGGTTTTTGTCTTGTACTCAGTTACTACATGTCTTCCATGTAGGGTTTGTCTGCTATCTTTTATCGGATAAAGTAAAGAATTTAATTCCAAAAGGGAAACGATACATGCTCACGTTATCTGACAGAAACATTCAAAAAAGCATTGACAGGTTAAAACTTGTGCAGTGATTGACTTATCTGATTTATAAACATGGGTATTACTAACTGTTATTGTATTATTATCGTATGAATATATGCAATCCAATCACCAGAAAAATGTTGGCACTAAATGTTGCAAATACGCATATGTTACAATTGCACATCTTTATTTAGCAGATATGTTGAAACTTAACATTCCAACAATCCTGTGGATAACATGAGGTTAGGTTTAGGCACAAAAAACACTGGGTTATGGTTAGGAAAAGATCATGTTATTGCTTGAAATACCCCAACTGAGGTGCATAATCCACAGAGGAAAATCATGTCTCAGTAAAAACCTTTTTCAGGCCCCTATCCCAGGAAGAAAAGCAACTACATCTCAGTCAAAAAACAACTACTTTTCATGCCTTAAAAGCTGCTGGAAAAACAATTACTGGTTGCTAGAAAACACCCACATTTTGGTGGCTTTGGAACACAGCAACAACAAAACAACCAGTCTTGTTGTTTGTTGGTCTGAAACAGTGGTCTGCAGCTTGGCAGGTGTCTTGCCCGAGGTGACACACTACCCACCCACCCCTCCACCTCCATATAATAATGATAAATACAAAACTTCACAATGCTGATATATGTATAAAATGTACAAATGTAACAGTTTCATGGTTTGCAGAAACGTACAATGCCAACTTTTTCCTCCAGCGACTGGGCTGATGGGTGAGGTTTGTCATCATATAACTGCCACGTAATTGTTTGAGATTACAGCCAGCAAATTATGGTGTAATGACTTTGTAATAATGGGGCACTTATGAAATAATTAGGAGGTACAATAATTCAGTTAGGGTGGAGCAAAAGAGGCATGACTTTACCCAGTAATTACAAACGTCTTCTGATTAAAATAGTTAAAACATAATTTCTTCATAATTCTCCCATAAGTTCAGAAGTTGTTCTTGTTTTATGTTTCTTGTAACTGTGTTATTGTAAAACTTACGGCATTATTTTTGGCTGTAATCTTATTAAAGCTGTTTCATACACAGAAACTGTTTTTTAATTGCAGTCGAATTTGAATGGTTTGTGAACTGGCATCAGACAGAGGAAAACTAATAATCAGGCCTGTTCCTTGTCGCTGTTGAGTACTAATCTCATCCAATCATGCAGCAGTGATGCAGTCATCAGTTTTATTAAAACTTGCAGTAAACCACGCTGTTAATTTTACAATAATCCCCATTTAATGAACAATTCAGTTGTATTGAATCACTGTTATTCTAGAGGCTTGAAATTTGATTGTTAAACTCTCTCATAGCCACAGAAACACACACTTGTGTACATACACAGACCCATATTGCGCACACACACACACACACACACACATCTCATACAGCATGTGCATGCAACGGAACAGAAACACGCCATTTACGATGTTACCTTCATTAACCCTCTACAATACACGATACATCTCATTAGTGTTGTTTTTCCCTCTTTGCTCCATGTTCCATTGCATTCTTAGACATTGGTTGAAATGATCCGATAATAATGTGAAATGTGTTTTAAATGTGGAAACTTCAAAACTTGTTTTGAAGAGCAGTTATTCTAAATGAAACCAAATAATGTGTCTACTAATAAGGGATTCATTATTATATATTATGTAAGCGTTTTCTTTTTTCTTTTCTTTCAATTGAAATTGATTATTCTAATTATTCACACCTGATTTTTCTCAATGAAATATTTTGTCTCAAGGTAATAAGCATATGTAGCTCGAGTGGTTCAGATAGGGTGTTTAGTTTTACTAACCCTCTCCAGCTCTTGCGACGATAAATCTTTTACCCAGTCAATACTGTCAAAGTGTTTGATTCTACCCTGCGATAGCCTTCATCCTAATTAGTTTTCTATCTGCTACAGCTCCTCTTAAATGCCAGGTCAAAATCACTGATGCTCGCAAAGTCAATGGCTATCTTGTGAATTCCCTTTCTTGTAAGAAATAACTCCCTTTAGTTGCTGTGTGAGTGAAGAGGCAACTCATCATAGTTGTGAAGCTGCTTTCTACAGGCTGGCTGTGTAGGTGGTAGCCACACTGACTTTTACTGTGCTGAAAATAAACCTGCTCATTCAGAGTAGCAATTACAGTGTCATTATCTTGGCGTTGCAATTATGCCCCTTTTCTCTCTGCGCTCACCATCACAAAATATTTTCTTGTAACATCCGCCTTATGCAAAGGTGCATTCGGTTTGGTTTGGCACCTTCCTAAGATGGAGCAATAAATAGTTAACATATAAAATGGAAAGATGGTGAATGATTCATGAGAAGTATACTGTGGACTGTGTTTTCCTTTCTATATGAAACATAAAAAGGCACTCACAGCGACAGTCTGTTGTGGGCTTAATGGTGCACCAATATCTTTATTTTAAAAAACTACATTAGTTGCACAGTTGCTGTTTGAAATAAAATTTTTGTAATAATAATCATTAATCAAATCTATCTTAGGTAGCATGCATGTGAATCATTTCTCTAATGCCCTTTCATACTTAAACGCCTCAAAACAACATGTATTACTCTCTATTACTCTTTTAAATATAACCTTTATGATATGAAACAGTCCCAATGTTGTGGTTTGTATTTGCTGCTTTTATTTTGATAGTTTGTTCCGGTTGTGTGTGTGTTGTTTGGGTAACTTTACTTTTGCTCCTCTGGAGGCACCCTTCCCCCCTGCTGCGTCGAGGAGTGATTGGACTCACCTGTTTCTGCTTTGCCAATCTTTCTGCTTTGCCAATCAAGCCGCCTACTTTAAGCCTGCTGAGACACTCCTCGACGCCAGAGTATATAGAGAACCTCCGTGGTATCAGCTTGGCTCCCGTTTGGTAACATTGTGAACTTTCTCTTGTGCATTTTGATGAGTTTTTGTAACCGTGTCTCTCCTCCGTCTTTTCCAGTGCCTCCCGTGCCCTCACAGCCCAGCACTCTCTGGACGTCTTTTGTGATTTTTTGAAGGACTCTTGCAATTTTGATTTTTTTGTGGATTCACCCGCCCTTTGTTAAANTGCATTTTGATGAGTTTTTGTAACCGTGTCTCTCCTCCGTCTTTTCCAGTGCCTCCCGTGCCCTCACAGCCCAGTACTCTCTGGACGTCTTTTGTGTTTTTTGAAGGACTGTTGCAATTTTGATTTTTTTGTGGATTCACCCGCCCTTTGTTAAATAAATCATTGTTATAACCGGCTNAGCCCAGCACTCTCTGGACGTCTTTTGTGTTTTTTTTGAAGGACTCTTGCAATTTTGATTTTTTGTGGATTCACCCACCCTTTGTTAAATAAATCATTGTAACCGGCTCCGTTTCCGCTCCTGGGTTCCCTATCTGCACCTCACGTCACAGAATACTCTGGCCAACATGGACCCAGCGGAATCGGATCCCATCAAGGCTGCACTCGCCAGGCAAGGACTTCGGCTCGGACAACATGAGAACATGTTCCAGGGAATCATGGAGACACTCCAGAATCTCAGTGCTCAAGTCACCAACCTCACTGAACAGCTTCGCCTCTCGGACCACAGCGCCACCCCTGAACAGCCCTCTGTGAGTACTGCACCCTCTCCCCCGCCAGCCCCGGTTTCACTGCACCACAGCCCTCACAAGGAGCCCTATGTCCCTTCCCCCGAACCTTACGCCGGAGAGATTGGGGGGGCCAGTGGTTTTGTGTTACGTTGTTCTTTAGTGTTTGACCAGCAGCCCCTTAGTTACCCCACAGATAGAGCTAAAATCGCCTACACTGTTAACTTACTCCGGGGTAGAGCTGCTCAGTGGGCTACAGCGTTATGGGAACAGGAATCCCCCATCCTATCCTCCTTTGACAATTTCACTGGTGAACTTTGTAGAATTTTTGACCACCCCCGGCAGGGACAGGAAGCAGCTAAGCGTTTGTTCTCTCTTGTTCAGGGTTCTAGATCAGTGGCTGACTTCTCCATCGATTTTAGGATCGCAGCTTCAGAGAGTGGGTGGGGTGAGCTAGAATTAAAGGGGGTTTTCCTAAGAGGGCTTTCCAGTGAGCTCAAAGATGAGCTAGCTTCCCGAGACGAGCCTGACTCCTTAGAGTCGTTGATTTCTTTAGCCATCCGTATAGATAACAGACTCAGGGAGAGGCGTCAGGAGAAGATGCAAACCAGCTCCACCAGAGGTAGAGAGTTAGCGCCACCTGTAGTTCTGTCAGCTTCCCCCGGCCCTCCCTCTCCACCTCAAGCTCATGCCACTCCCAACGCTTCCCCTGTTGAGCCCATGCAGCTGGGAAGGGCCCGGCTACACCCCAGCGAACGTCAGCGCCGATTCAACCTGCGACTGTGCATCTACTGTGGCCAGGCGGGGCACTTCCTGGCTTCCTGTCCCCAGACGCCAAAAGGGCAGACTCGCCAGTGAACGAGAGCGCACTGGTGAGTCAGACTTCCCCTACCCCAAGCTCTCCCGCACGTATCACTGTCCCTTCTTGTCTGCTCTGGGGTCGGGAGTCGCTGCCGTTAAAGGTGCTGATCGACTCTGGGGCTGATGAGAGTTTCATCCATGACGAATTGGCCACTCAGCTCAACCTTCCCCTAGAGCCCTTGTCCACCCCTAGAAATGTCACCGCCCTTGATGGTAGGTTAATTGCTCAGGTAAAGTTCCGCACTGTCCCTGTCACCCTCATCATCTCTGGTAACCACCGTGAGGACATTCAGTTGCTCGTCATTCCTTCCCCCCATGTTCCCCTGGTCCTAGGTTTCCCCTGGTTACTACTCCATAATCCCCAGATTGATTGGAAAGCCTCCAGTATAACCAATTGGAGTCCCCATTGTCACTCCCACTGCCTGCGTTCGGCCAATCCCTTCTCTCCTCGGCCCCCTGTGACGACTCCTACCCCTCCGGATCTCACCTCTGTGCCCCCAGAGTATCACGATCTAGCCCCCGTGTTCAGTAAGGAGTTGGCTCTCTCCCTTCCCCCTCATCGGCCCTACGACTGCTCCATCGACCTCCTCCCTGGCGCTCCCCTTCCCTCCAGTCGACTGTACAACCTGTCACGCCCAGAGAGGGAGGCTATGGAGGCGTACATCCAGGACTCGTTGGCTTCTGGACTCATTCGGCCCTCCTCCTCTCCGTTGGGGGCGGGGTTTTTCTTCGTCAAGAAGAAAGACGCCTCTCTACGCCCCTGCATTGATTTCCGTGGCCTCAATGATATCACCGTAAAAAATAAGTACTCTCTCCCTCTCATTGACCCCTCCTTCGAGCCCCTTTGTTCCGCCACCGTCTTTACCAAGTTGGATCTGCGGAACGCCTACCACCTCATCAGGATCAAGGAGGGAGATGAGTGGAAAACCGCCTTCAACACACCTCTCGGACACTTCGAGTACCAGGTCATGCCTTTTGGTCTCACCAATGCCCCCGCAGTTTTCCAGGCCCTAATTAATGACGTGCTGAGAGACATGCTGAACCGCTTCGTTTTTGTCTACCTCGATGACATCCTGATTTTTTCCCGCACCCTCGAGGAGCACAGACAGCATGTCCGACTCGTCCTCCAGAGGCTTCTGGAGAACAAGTTGTACGTCAAACCCGAGAAATGTGAGTTCCACTCCGCCTCAGTTGGGTTCCTCGGTTACATCATAGCCAGGGGCCAGCTACAACCTGACCCGGCCAAGATCCAAGCAGTCACCGACTGGCCAACCCCCTCGACCCGCAAAGAGCTCCAGAGATTCCTCGGGTTTGCAAATTTTTACAGGAGGTTCATTCGAGACTACAGCAAGGTGGCCATCCCTCTAACCAGACTCACGTCCCAGAGCTCCCCTTTCCGTTGGTCCCCTGAGGCCCAGCAGGCCTTCACCCGTCTCAAGGAGCTCTTCACATCCGCCCCAGTCCTTAAACACCCTGACCCCGCCTTACAGTTTGTGGTCGAGGTGGATGCTTCGGATTCTGGAGCTGGAGCGGTGCTTTCCCAGAGAGACCCCCAAACCAACAAGCTGCACCCCTGCGCCTTTTTTTCTCGCCGCCTGTCCCCCGCTGAACGTAACTACGACGTGGGGAATAGAGAGTTGCTGGCTGTGGTTTGGGCTCTACAGGAGTGGAGGCACTGGCTGGAGGGCACGACGGTTCCGTTTTTGATTTGGACCGACCACAAGAACCTCGCTTATCTACGCTCCGCCAAGAGGCTAAACCCCCACCAGGCCCGGTGGGCACTGTTTTTGAGTCGCTTCAACAAACTGGGGTCCTCGGTCCGACGCCACGTCGAGAGGAATCCCGTGAAGCCTGAAGACATGGTTCTCTAGTAGATGGGCAGTCTCGAGGGCAGAAGGCAGTTTAGGGAGTGGCACATAATGATTTTTTTGTGGATTCACCCGCCCTTTGTTAAATAAATCATTGTTATAACCGGCTCCGTTTCCGCTCCTGGGTTCCCTTTCTGCACCTCACGTCACACCCAATTCCTTTCCAAAATTACCTGGTTAGGTTTATGCTGCGCCCAGATGGAAACAGGCAGACGGTAGATGGCAAAGTGGATATAATTTTAATGGACGAGAACAGGAAGGTAAAATTAGGTGAGGCCAGGAAAGAATACTGGCGACAGTAACCGTTAACAGCACTGTTGTCCAAGTTGAAATATTTTAACTTTTAACCATCCTCTAGGACAGAATTTACAACTCGGTGGTACGTAGCTCTCGCAAGAAGAAGACTTGGATGACCTGGATAATTACTGGACATTACTGGAATACTCATTTCATTAATTCATTTGACCGCTTATCCTGTTGGGGGTGGTGGGGGGGCTGGAGCCTATCCCAGCTGGCACTGGGCGAGAGACGGGGTACACCCTGGACAGGTCACCAGACTATCACAGGGCTGACACATAGAGACAAACATTCACACTCACATTCAAAACTACGGGCAATTTAGAGTCAACAATTAACTTGCATGTCTTTGGACTGTGGGAGGAAGCCAGAGAACTCCGAGAAAACCCATGCTGACACGGGAAGAACATGCAAACTCCACACAAACTCCTGGTTTTCGAACCCCCCCAATAATGTAAAGTATGTCATGTAACATTTGTCAAATGCAATATGTCAATTATGTCACTGATGTAGCATGCTACACATGCTAGCATATTAGGCTATGTTGTTATCAAAAGAAGTCAACGCTGACTTTGGGACATGAGCACCGGTCTCCTGTGTGAAAGTCCTGCATTCGCTTGACTCGTCCACTTAACCTTCCACCCACCCTACAGGTGCTTCTTCAATATTTATACAATATGACATGGAATTTGGCACTTTTATGCTGCCCCCGGTCACTTCCTCCTCTGCTCTTGTAATAGTTGTTGTGGCCATAAGAGGGTGCCGTCTTACAACAAACATGGGTCATCATAAGCTGCTTGCGCCATCTACCTATGCGGCCGCTCTTTTAGTGAGAGCGGGTTGCATTTGTCTATATTCAGACAGATGAGGAAAAAGAAGAAGACACAGCAGTTTGTTATGACAGGAACTACCTGACTCAATAACCTGTATCACTGGAAATGGCATTCAGAGTACAAATTTTAACACTGACAAGGGACTTTTTAATGTGGAAATGCTGTCAGAGAGACGTGAAAAAAAATAATATTGGCGATCATCCAAGACGCCTCAAGACGAGTCACGCTGACAGAAAGGATGACGGATTAAAGGGCTAAATAAAAGGCATTGATGCGTCCTCCGCAAAGACAAAAGCCCCCAGGGTACAAATTCCATGCATCAATGTTATTGATACAGTAAGACATAAAGGTTATAGTAGTGGTAATTCCAGCCATTACCTACTCAAATCAAACCAGAAGGGTAAGAATGGTAGAGCATCCGCCCACTGGAAGAAGAGGAGAGGGAGGTTGGTAACAAGCCTCCATCGACCTCATTAGGTTGGAGGGAAGCTCCGACCTAACAACCGGTCTTGTCTCTTGTGAGGCTGCATACTTCACACACACACACACACACACACACACACACACACACACACACACACACACACACACACACACACTGGCTGCTTTTCCATTACAAGCCAAGAAACACACAGACCCACACGGAGGAATGGATGCAGGTGTATGCACACACAGCCATCCACACACAACAACCTGATACACACTGCCTGCTCAACAGAGGCTTGTAAGCCCCAGGTAAATCAAATGCTATCGTAGGCTCCACTGTACCCGTCTGCAACAACTGCTGTTCGTAAAAAAAGGTGACGGAAGTAAAACTGGGTTTTTCCTGTCTGATCCATGTCTGAGCTTGCTGTACAGTCATATCAGTGAGTTTATAATCCTGTATATTCCCACACTGACCTGGATGGTGCTGATGGCATGAAGCAGGCAGATTATTTTCACTCATAGATCAATACCAAAGGAATGGAAACTGTGATACCTGTGTCTTCCTTTAATTAAATTCTTCTTTCTCTGTGTTTGGCACAGAAAAACAGTCTGTTTTAACTTATTTACTGCTAAATTGTGATCACACTACAGTATTATTATCACCCACTGTCAAAGAAGACATCTGTCACATGACACAACTTCCCAGCTCTCAGGCTCTCAGTCGCTAGGTGAAATTGTTGCGTAATGTGGTTGCTTTTCTTGTCTTTTAATGAAACTGTGGCCAGCTGAAGCAGAGCCGCCTGCTTTAATTAATTGTGGCCATACAGGGCTGCATTCAAAGGGAGAGGAACGGGGTATGACCCGCATTAATTTCAGTGATTAGTGAGCTATTATTTGTGGCAGCATGCAATAACGCCTAAATTGTGCTGGTAATTCATTTTACATTGTGTAAAAATATTCTCCCTTCCATGAAAGTACAAAAGTTCTCATCAGTGCCTGCATCAGTATCACCATTTTGCACCCTGTTAGCATGCCACAAGCTAAAAAGACTGATGGACATATACAGCATCAGTCCTTTTCTATGTGAAAACGAAATTTGGAGGAGAATGCTAGTATGTGTCAGACCTCCTGCCTACGATGTAACCCAACTTGGTAAAATCAGATACTGAGCAGCTGCTTCCACCAGCTCTGCAACCAGAAATCCAACAGACCACAGTTGATGCAACAAGTGAGTCTGCAAAAAGGTCACACGGCCAGATGGATTGTTAGTGACAACAGAAACTGCAATGTTGTTTCCTGGATGTCACTTTTACCAGTGATTTGAAAAAGATAATTTTTTTTTCTTCTGTTGCCTTTAGGCTGTTCTGTCATCACTGAAAAGTGTGCAAGAGAGGAAAACCTATCAAAAGTACCAAAAAGGCAAAATTCAATTGCTAAAGTTTTAGTTGTTGATCCAATATAAAAGAAATCAATCACTACAAAATAGCAGGTGGTCGTTTTGCCGGGTCTATTATGTGGCCGCTTCCTCTAAAATGCTCAAGTGATTGGTGTTAAATTGATTAATGGGACTGGCCCTGCTGTGGTTCAGAAGTAGAGCGGGTCGTCCACTCATTGGAACATCCATGGTTCCATCTTTGGCTCCTCCAGTATTCATGTCAAAGAATCCTTGCAAGATATTGAACCCCAAATTTCTCCCGATGGCTGTTCCATTGGTGTTCGAGAGTGTGCGAATGGTCACTGAGCAGGTGGCACCATATATGGCAGCCTCGGCCACCAGTGTGTGACTGTGTATGTGAATGGGTGAATGTGACACGTAGGGCTCTAGTTTCCCGGCGCAGCGCAGGGTTGCGAACCCCATGCAGAGCTAGTTTCAAGCAGCGCAACCCGAGACGCGCTCAGTTTGGTAGTTTGGCAGACCGAGGTGCACTGAGATGGGTGCAGCGGCGCACCGGGGGGGGGTGCCAAAAGGCTTTGCCGAAGGTGCGCTAAAAGCTTGCCAGCTGAAACCAGGTCTACTGTCAACGCAGGCGGAGTGCAGCCGGTCTAAGCCGAAGTTTGGCTGACCAGCGGACAGTGCGCACACATCACCAAAACCTCACAGGCAGGTTTCCAGAATATCAGGCACATTAACAATGCAATAAATACCCAAAAAAACACTATTCAATGCAACTATCTGCAATCAGCACATAAATGTATCTCTATATCGACTGTCCCGTCACATCTGATGTCAGATCAAAGGGGATTGGCACCGTTTGGCACGTTTGGCACGCGTAATGGAAACCCAACCTGATTTGATTAACACAGCTGCAAACTAATAAGTTCACATCCCTCTCAGCCAACCACAAACAGACACAGCATCAGATAGAGAGTATATATTCAGCAACTGTCATTTTAGAAAAGTCAAAAACAAAGAAACAGAGTGAGACTGCGAGAGAGAAAGAGAGAGCGCGTGCGCACATGAGAGAAACGCAACATTGATTTACAATTGTGGTGACCTCCTCCCAGGCTACCTTTGCATCATCAGCCCGTGGAGGTCTGCTCGCNGTCATCTTAGAAAAGTCAAAAGAAAAGAAACAGAGTGAGACTGCGAGAGAGAAAGAGAGAGCGCTCACGCACGAGAGAAACGCAACATTGATTTACAATTGTGGTGACCTCCTCCCAGGCTACCTTTGCATCATCAGCCCGTGGAGGTCTGCTCGCAGTTCCGTATATTCGGACACTGCGAGCTTGGACCTCCCGGACGAAAACATCAGTTTCCTCCTGGGAGAAGTTTGGCCGTCTGACGCTGCTGCTCTCTTCCGCCATGGCGAATTGAGTAAACTCTCATTATGCCTTCGCGCGGCGCATTTAAGGGCGAGGAGAGGAGCTCATGTGATTGGTGTGATGTGTGTAAAACCCACTCCATGCCTTCTCTCCTCCCTCTTTCCGACTTGTGCAGGTAGGAGGGACGGAGATTGTTTTGGTGTGAGTTGCCAAGTATTGGAGATTTCGGCTGCAGAGATGTGTTCTCTTGAATGTAATGGAACTAGATGGCCCTTGGCTTGTGGTGCTCACAGTGCCAAAAATATATTTGAAAAACTCAAAAGTAATGTCTCTTGCTGTGAGCAGTTTCATGTGGGAACTATTTTCTCTCTACTACACCCACGAACCGAATCACTGTACAGAAGGATGTATCTTTCTACTGCTAGCTCACATATCACCACTTAGCTAGCTAACATTAAAGCTCAGCCAAGGAGGACATCTTTAATATTTAATCTTCAGCTGTCACAAGAATGAGCCTCTCGCCCACGGATAGGTGCAAGCTTCCTTCTGTGCGGAGATATGCTTGGTAAGTGTAGTTCGGTAGAACGAAAATAGTTCCTTTACGAATTGCTCATAACATGGTGCTTAATGGCCTCCTTTGCCACCCACTATTTTCCTTATTTTCTCTGCTGTTTCATTTCGTCCTCAACAGGTAGCGTTCACTTAGCAATATAGGGACATGGCTGGAAAGCCAGAAAGCCAATACAATGAGCTTAAAGTGGCTGCAAGCATAGTGGAACTGCAGGGTTGGTTATTACCTCTGGGTGAAAGTCTTGCATTCGTTTGACACATCCACTTAACCTTCCGCCCACCCTACAGGTGCTTCTTTAACATTTATACAATATGACATGGAATTTGGCGCTTTTATGCTGCGTCAGGTCACTTCCTCCTCTGCTCTTGTAATAGTTGTTGTGGCCATAGGAGGGTGCCGTCTTTACAAGTTGTTCACGACATGGTGCTTAAAGGCCTCCTTTACCACCTACTATTTTCCTTATTTTCTCTGCTGTTTCATTTCATCCTCAACAGGTAGCGTTCACTTAGCAATATAGGGACATGGCCAGAAAGCCAGAAAGCTAATACAATGAGCTTAAAGTGGCTGCAAGCATAGTGGAACCGCAGGGTTGGTTATTACCTCTGCATGACGAGGAGCCATTTACATAACTGTAATTAATTTCAAATGTAAAAAAAGTATCGATTAATGAGGCTTTAAATTTCTTACTTTGGAATTTCAAACTCCAGTGCTTTTCTCTGACCTTGGTAAAATAAGTAATTTTTTACACACTACTGTACTGTGCTTCGTAGCATGCAAACATTGTGAGCACAGCATTCAAATACAAGTCAAAATATTATAAAAACAGAAATGACGAATCATACTGTTAATTATCACTCACTTGTTTCATGTGCTTGAAACCTCGCTGCGATTATTTCAAAGCTGTGGTTTCTGTAGGCTTTGTTATTTTCAGAGATTAGCAGTTGAGCCTTTGATTGGACGATCATTTATCAAAGCTGAGACCAAAAGGTCATACAGACAGGAGGATCTATGCTTTGTTCACCAAACAAAAGTCCCCCAGACCCTTGAGGAAAATGTCAAGGCAGCTACTACTGAACGGCTGTTTAGAACAACCCCACCTTTCAGTTGGCGCTTGACACAAGAGGTTGGAAAAAAACAAAAATTGTTCAAGGTGACGCATGAGTCGTGTCATGTCAAGCTTCAATCTGACACATCGCCCCACTTCATTTCTCCTCCACCTTTTAATTCATGGCCTTTAAAATGCTGAGATTCAGCGCTAAAGGAAGAGAGAAAGCGGGGCAAATAATTTTTCTTTCAACACCTTGAGGGTACGTGTGTGTCAGGCACCATCTGCTGGAGTTGGAATGATCTGAGAGTAGTGCTACTAATTTAATGTCTACAGGGATACACTCTTGAACGGACCCAACATTCTTGTTTCAGCATACCAAACACATTACACATCAAGATAATTGGGAAGCAATTTCTTTCTCCGGGGAGATCCTCTTCATTCTCTCTTCTTTTGCAATTAATCCTTATTTCTTTCCCTCTCTCTTCTAATAGTCACCCTGTCAATCTCTGCATATTGTGTGTCATCCGATTGGTCCAGATTGTTCACAGGAACATTCAAAAGATCTCCCCGTGGGCCTAGAAGTAGTTTTTAAACCATTTAGCTCTGATATATTATCAAGCTCTACAGGAGTCACAGCCAATTACGACATCCCCTGTCCAGTTTCGTTCATCATGTGTCTGTACGCAATGCACGTGTGCAGCCATGCATACATATGTGGCCGCAGGAGAGAGTGCCTGATAGCCTCTGATAATGCAGCGTAACTGTAGCTGAAGCACCTTCACACCTCTCAGGGGATATGTTGTATGTGTGTGACTGGCTCCACAGCCGATCAGTGAGATAGAGAGTCATGGAAAGGTTTCGCTGTTCTTCCTACACACCCTGAGTTTTGACTGCCTGTTGCTCACGCCTGCAAAGACCAATGGGCTGCTTTTTTTTTTCTTTTTTAATTAAAAATGTGTGATGGTGCAGCATCAAGCAGAGCGTTAGGTGTGTACAAGTTATTTCAGTCTGCTTTTTAACAACAAGGCAGTCTTTTTAGCAACTTTGCGTATTCCCATGTGCACGTATTCTAAATATAAAGATGGATTTGTGAAGTTGTTAGTGATTCTCAAGGCAAAGAATTCAGCAATGTGTGTGTTCGACTCACAATGTAGACACTCAAAAAAAAAAGTGTGACAGCAAATATGATTAGTGTTAAAAATGAATCTTCAGTGAAACACAATAAACAGAGCCTACTCACTGCAACAAAATACTACCCCCACATGCTCATTTAGGGTTATTACTCCAGCGTAATGCACCACATTGCCTATATACACCATTAAGATCAATATATATATCATGGACACACCATTAATGGACAGACCGACCAACCTGCCATCATAACTTTCTCAGCACATAACAGTAACATGGAGCATAACCAGATCCTGATGGATCTCCTATTGGCTTTAGGACCCTAATTGGCTCCTCTATCCTTTCAGTGATGGTGCTGGTCCCTAGAGTGTTGATGTATTTGACATGCTGGGGAATGGGTTTCAGCAAAGAGAATGTAGGCCAGTTGGATACGTTCGCGGAGATCCAATACAATTAAATGATTTACTTGTCAAAACACAATGGGGCTGCTGAGCCACGTGACCACCGTACAGATACTGTAAGACACACAGGAGTAGCGGCAGATGTTGTAGAGCTACATGTGCCTTATGCAATATTACTGAGGTATACAATGATTCCCCTGCTCTATGTTATGTGTATGTTTGGACCAAACATCTACTTATCAACTCCAGACAGTACAAAGCTCAGCTGTCAGGTTTTTAACAAGAACCAAGAGACGTGATCACATAATTTCTATTCTAGCGTCTTTACACATGGCTCACAGTGGGGTTTTTTTTCAGATTGCATTTTAAAATTTCCCCCCGCTGTATCTCTGACCTCTCAGTAACATATACACCAGTATGTACTTTGAGATTTTTTCTATTCCAGGGGCTCGGCTGAAAACTAAAGGGGACAGAGCGTTTGCAGTCACGGCCCCGAAGGCTTCGGAATAATCCGCCCAAGGAAATAAGGTCGGCTGAGTCAGTGATCTCCATTAAGTCCCTCCTTGAAACGTACTTTTATCAGAGGTCCTTTTCTGCCTTTACTGGAGTATTAATTTCCTTTTAACTGTCTTTTGTTGCCTTAAAAGAAATGTCTTCTTTTACCACCCTTGCCCTTTCCTACACTGTATTGGGTTTTCAGCCCAGTCGCTAGATAGAAACGTTGGTATTATACGAATCTGCAGACCATGAATGGATGACATGCGCACAATTCATATGTACTAACATGTCTAAAGTGATGGCTGCCAACTGTTTGAGACCAACAAATTTTATTTGCTGCAGTGGCTTTAATGCGCCAAACATGGGAGTTTTGTAGTGTTGCGTCAGTACAGTGTTATAGTGCCAAGAAAAGCTGTTGTTTTCTTTACAGAGACATCGCTGCTTTCCCTGCCAGGATCTAGACCCTAAACAGAGTATTTTAAGCTAAAACATTGTTTCCTAACCATGACCAAGTAGATTTTGTGCCTCAAAAACTGAGTTAACCGTTACATTTCAGCGAATCATTCAACACTACATAATAACATGCAAATGTAACGTATCCGTGCTTTGCAGAAACATTCAACACAAAGGTTTTTTTCTGGCATGTGGGTTTTGGCGTCTATACAGTGATTTGTTATTGTAAATCTGTTTTCTTTTAAAACCTGATGATTTCAGTACTTGTCTCTTTCATTTTGCTGCCACAAAGAGGATTTTGAAAAGTGCTCTTTAAATACGGATGATGATTATGGTGATTATGATGATTATGATGATGATTATTACTATTATCGTGTGTAAACTGTGTATGCTTAAGCTGTCTGTGATGCGGAGGCCACTCTGAGCTTCTGGGTTGTGCTTTAGGTTCTGCTGAAAAGGTAAACTATTTATATTTCATCTCAGCTCACTTATGTTCCAGACAGAACCACACGCAAAGGTCACTGAAGCTCTTGTGTCTATGTCTTTGCCTTTTTTGCTTGTTTGTTTGTTTGTTTATTCATATCCACTGCTTCTTAACATTCTGGGGCCGCTTGTCTGCTGTAAGAGCCGTGTTATCCATGCATCATGATCAGAAGGTGTTTCTTGGACCTCGACATTTATATGGTTTAACTCTTCTGAAAGCACCGCAAACATCAACGTGTGAATGTGTAATACCCCGCTGTTGCCTCTACAGAGAACAAAATGAAGGATAAAAACAGTTGTGACAGTGCCAATAGTTTGTACATTATGTAACTTTTTGTAACAGCTTGTAAAACTGAACATAATGCCTCAATTTTAACTGATTTAGTATTTTATTCTTATGGTTTCTCCCCAGTCTGGTGCATATGCGATTTCCCTGGAGAACAGCTTTATTCTGGAAAGTGTCTGTTTAATAAATGAGGTTGTAATTTCACAGACTGAATCAAATTTGGTGCCAGAACCCTGTAAACAAATATCGTTGTTTGGGTTCGTAATTGAATTTAATAAGCTCAGGCTGCGACACGGTGTTGTTGTGTTTTTTAATACATGTCATCTCTCTTGGGAGCAGTGTGCTGACTTTAAATGTCACTGTTGACTGACCAGCTGCATCAAGTGATTTGGCTTTAAAAACCTGAACTATTGTGCCTCATCTATGTAAAGACTGTGTACCTCTCTGATGTAAATATCCTTTGGTAAGCCAGTCTCTCACGCTTCACGCTGAGACAAACATCTGTTTTTAAACGGACAGTTGTCTGAAGAATCAAGGAGATGTGATTCTATGAAGCTGTCTGTGTCAAACAGCTGGACTTGACAAGCGCTGCGTCAGGCAGCTCTGGCGATGTTGTTTTCCTCGCAGCGAGGTGTGACAGATCAGAGACAGGAAGATGTAGAATCCATATGGATGAACAATGTGAGTGTCTGGAGACTACCACTGGATAGACAAATGTACACAACATCCTGTCCCAGCAGATATTTTGGTCCTCAGCTAAAGATGCTTTCACTTGGGATTAGGTGTTCACTTCCATCGATTCATTAATTCAGCCCAAATGGGGTTGACATAACCAACTTTCATGTCAAACAAAACCAGGCAGTGTCCGTTTTTAGCGACCACTGATTTGGCTACTGGATGTTACAACCAAGGTTGAGCTATCCAGAGATCCATACCTGCTGACCTACAGCACAGCTCCTGTTCACATGTCAAAGCAGTTCTTATATCATTTAGTTATCAGTTATCATGAAGGGTTTGATCGTGTTTTTGTAGCAGCC
Organism: Epinephelus moara; assembly: GCF_006386435.1. Classification (NCBI taxonomy): domain Eukaryota; kingdom Metazoa; phylum Chordata; class Actinopteri; order Perciformes; family Serranidae; genus Epinephelus; species Epinephelus moara. The sequence goes on along the minus strand of NC_065507.1, from coordinate 20,135,474 downwards.
AATCACATTTTTCACTTCTTTTCCTTTTATGTCTTCAGTTATTAAAAGCTGGATACATAATCATGATCTCTGCCATATATAATTTGGATAATGGCAACCTAAGCATCATGTTACATAAGGATCCTTGAGAAAAAAAGCACCAGCATCTACTGTAAATTTGCAGTTTTCAAGTTTGGAGGGGCAAAATCTACATATCTCAGTGAAAAACAGTGCAGTGGCATTAGGCTATAAATACAGGCGAAACGAATAAACGAATTATAAAAATGTCACTGTAAACTCAGTGACAGTATCGCAGACACGCTGTTAGCACACACAGGTTAATTAGGAAAGCTGCATATAAACCACTCCGTTCTTTCACCTCATTTATACCGCCTGCTGTTGTTAACTTGTTAAAGCAGCTCAGTGAGGGTTGATAGGATACAGGACGGGATGTGCAGCCAGAGCAGCTCCGTCACCTGCCCTGCGAAGCGCTGTGTCGAGGACGCGCTGCCTCTGGAGAACCCAGCACTAATTACAAACTGGAAGGCACAAACAGATCTGAAATCAGCGCTCTGTGGGTTGGAAAAAGGACATCTTGACACAGGCACGCTGCCACATCTCAAGAATTAAAACTGCATCCCACTTAGAGCACTTTTCCTGGGTTGAATTAAGGCAAATGTTTGCTTCCAGTTGTTTTACACCAAAGGCCATCCCAGATCAATATTGTCAACAGTCGACCTGCTATACAAATAAATCACCCTTATAATGTATAGCTGTGTGTGTGTGACGCGCTCACACTCACTCATTCACAGAAACGGATTCAAAGTGTCCGTTTGGTAAAGGAGAAATAATGTGCGCCAGGGTCTGGCAATCGAAAATTCACCTTGAAAGTTAATATCTCTTGAATCACACCCAATAAATCACTTTATATCACCGAGTCTCTCATTAGGTAAGCTGGACTGAACCACGAATCCCTGCTGGATATAAATGCTTTACATATATGGCAAAGGGCAATATTTAGTGATACAGAATGATCGAGGCAATAGGTTATCTTGGTTTTTTGTTTTTTGTTTTTTTTTGCCAAGTTTGACACATCGCACAGAAAAAAATAATTGTCTTACCTTCACGCCATAAGTTTGACTGAATCTTTGTTTTTACAGGCACCGGCTGTTAAATCCAAGAGCATCCACAGTTAGCTCCGACGGTATCCTTCATTTGCTGTGCACATTGTTTACTCTTTATAATTAAACCGAGTCGGCGCAGCGGCTCGGGTGCGTGACATTAGTACAGGCTGCACTGATGAAAGCCAAAAAATACATACAAATAAAAACCAAACCAAACTGCTGTAAATCATTAACTGTTTCCCGGCTGTTTCAAGGAAAGATTTTCCTCCGTTTCGGTCTTCAGAGAAGTGAAGCAGAGGTTGAAACTGTACGGTGTCCGTCTGGTGTCCAGGAGCTTTACGCACGGAGTTACCTTCGCTACTGAGGGAGGCAGGAGACGCGGCGACTGTAAAGAAGTGTGGAAAATCTAGGCGGGGTTACATTTGTTTAAACCCTGGCAGGGACGTATATTTCCTTTACTGTCGCTGGCATTAGGGAGACCTTACATCACTTAATGTTTTCCTCACATGTTCCCTGCTGCACTCTTCACTTTGCGCCACGATCTGCGCTTTTTAGTAATAAGTGATGGAGAAAAAAAACTAGAAACGTGGAAATAAAGTGTTTCATCCTCTGATGTAAGAATAGATGAGATCTGAATGAGAAATAGTTCGCTTATAAGTGAGCACTCATTTATGTTGGAGCATGTGATTGACTTAGTGCATTAGTGCTAGACGTGGAAAATGGTAATGGGGTGGGAAATTAAAGAAATTGGTGAACTGTGACGATCATTTGGACCCATATTAGCATCTCTCTCTCTCTCTCTTAGAAAAACATTATTATCATTGTGCTCATAATGATTATTGTTATAATAATATATCAATAAACACGTGTTTTTTTTAATCCATTAACACCCTCCCTCTTTTTTCATTCAATACCTGACATCTCAGTTCTCAGAGCTCTGCTTGCTTCCAGTCTCGCCATGCAATCAGGAGCCAGTTTGCTCATGGGAAGCTTTATGAATACAAACTAGCAGGAAGGATAGAAAACCAGTAGCATTCTGTGCCCCGAGGACAATCATTGAGAAACTGTGTAACAAGTTCCTCATAACATCCTTGGGATTTACTTCGTCCTATAGATCTGAGGTACATGGAGCACATTCAGATCACCTGCAGCAGTCTGTGCATATAAAGACGGGTACGAACCAGAGGAAAAGTAGGTTGATTATGAACTTAACAGCCTTGCATCAGGACCCACTCTTGACTTTGCTGCCTTAAAATAGGTGGTCTGAGTGTCAATATGATTGCTTTCGAGTAAATTTTTAATTTTAATTTAATTTCATATACTTTATTAATCCCCGAGGGGAAATTCAATTTTACACTCTGTTGTCAATTACACACAGGTCCGAACACACACATGCACAAACTGGACCTATACATGCACTAAATGGAGAGATGTCAGAGTGGGCTGCCCATGACAGGCGCTCCGAGCAGTTGGGGGGTTCGGTGCCTTGCTCAGGGGCACCTCGGCAGTGCCCAGGAGGTGAACTGGCACCTCTCCAGCTACCAGTCCACGCTCCACATTTTTTGGTCCGGACGGGGACTTGACCAGGCGACCCTCCGGTTCCCAACCCAAGTCCCTACGGACTGAGCTACTGCCGCCCCAAAAAAAACCCCTGGTGTTTGTGAATGGATGAAAGAACATATGACACAGATTTTTTTTTGTATGAAATGTGTCAGAAATAGTAATAGCATTTTCAAGTGGTACACAAATTTCTCACATGTTGTATAGCGTTGGGTTTCTCTGTTGGTGGTTGTGTCTGCTGCATCCTCCTGGAAAGTGGTGTGGTTACAGTAACCAACGGATGGCTTTTTGGTATATTCTTGCCTGTGTGATCAGCATTTGTTGGACTGTCAAGTGGTTTTACATCACCTTGTTGTTCTCCCTCACACAAGTGAAAGTTAAATGTGCTCTATGTGACCTTCAGAACATGAATAATGCAGCAAACCACTATGCTAAGTTCCAGCGGAGTAATGGTGTCCTGAGCAGCGAACGAAGTCAGTTCCCTGTTAATCCCTGTGTCTATGGGTATCCCACTGGCTAGGTAATTGCCACCACTCTGCATTGAACTCATATGCTGGTCACCACATAGTGCCAATCATCTGGTTCCTCCCCAAGTTAATGCCATCAGCTCTGTCAGCACTGTTGCCGTTGGTAGGGCTGTTCTGTTGGCATTGTTAGCTGCTGGCTCAGCACCCTCCATGTTGAGAACCGTGTGCAGGCAATCCCGGCTCAAACTCTGACTGTGCTCTGAATGTCATATACGGTTCCTTTAACTACGGATTTTTATTTAAAAGGGACAGTGTCTAGGATTTAGTGGCATCTTGTGGTGAGGATTGCAGATTGCAACCAGCTGAAACTTCTCCCATGTGCCAAGCATGAGCTCCCGCTCAGCATGTTCATGTTCATCGTTCAGGTGGTTTTAATTATCCACAAACGTCTCTTCCTCTGCAAAACAAATGGGCTAGGTGATTTAAACTGGCAATAACACTGAATGCAGCAGTTTCACATTAATGTCACACTGTTGGGGTGCAACTACGGTGATTATGATTTTTATTTTCAGGTGATTATATATACTAAAGAAAACTACTTATTATGCTATCCCTTTCTGTTAATATATCCCCATAAATCCTACACACTGGACCCTTAAAGCACAACCTGTCTAATATATGGTAACACAACACAGCATAATCAATAGAGCATCTTGTTCTCATTACCAGAAGACAAAAAGAGAGCCATCACTGAACAGTTGTGTATTGTCAGGACCTCTCAGTGCAATTGGCCGACCCTTTTACCTTTAAACTGTGTCCATATGACACTGACACACAATAGTGGTCAAAGACTGCCGGCACAGAATTAAATCTAACCACTCCAGAGTCCAGGTTGAAAAGAAAGGGTGATGGAGCCTTTGCATTGCTGGCGCCTCGGCTCTGTAATGGCCTGCTACTGAGCATCAGATCAGCTGACTCTGTTGCTGCTTTTAAAGCTCGTCTCAGAACATACTTTAACAGAAAGGCTTTTCCCATAGCAGCTGATGGACTACACCACTGTGCTTATGAGTTCTTGGTTTTTACTTCTCCTGGATGCATGTGCCCATAAATGTCAATAAATGTACAAATATGTATATGTATGTCTATGAATATGCATATCTTTCATTGTTTATATTGCTTATGTTTTTGAAACATGTTGTGCTTGCATTGAGAAACTGTTTACACAAATGTTTCAGAAAAAAACTACTTTTACATGAGTAGACTTTAATGCTAATACTTCTCTGGTTTTACAATATGTAATGTGATATATACTTAGCAAAACATGGCATAATGTAGAGATATTACTAGTACACTAGGAATATAAGTTTAATAGGAAATCATCCATCCATCCATCCATTTTCTAACTGCTTATCCTCTTGAGGGTCGCGGGGGGGCTGGAGCCTATCCCAGCTCACATTTGGCGAGAGGCAGGGTACACCCTGGACAGGTCACCAGACCATCGTAGGGCTGACATGTGGAGACAGACAACCATTCACACTCACATTCACGCCTATTGACAATTTAGAGTCAGCAATTAACCTAATCCCCAATCTGCATGTCTTTGGACTGTGGGAGGAAGCCGGAGTGCCCGGAGAGAACCCACGCTGACACAGGGAGAACATGCAAACTCCGCACAGATTGACTCCCACACCCGGGATCGAACCAGGAACCCTCTTGCTGTGAGGCGACAGTGCTAATTACCACACCACCGTGTTGCCGTAATAGGAAATCAATCTTGTCTAAATGTTTAATGGCAAGCTTTAATATCCAGTGAATTACAATGGATCAAATATTTCACAGATTAATGACCTGAGTGTGGAATTTTCTTCTGTGGAAAGCTGCCATCACAAGGAATGGCTTTTCTTACTTTTGCACTCTTGTGAGGACATCTGTTCTTACGCAGATCGCCAAATCACAAGTTCAGACTCTCTCACTGATTCACACACATTACACACACTCAGATGCATACGCCCATACAGTTACACACACAAGCATGCGCAGTCCCCGGGCTTGTTGTGGGAGGCACAAACACATCTAACTGCTGACTGCCATAAGGCAATGTTGCAGTCTGGTGCTGCCTGATATGGCCCCTATTAACTTGGGTTGATGAGTGTATGTTGGCAGAATGCTGAATAAATCACAGCAACTTAGATGACGGTGCACAGTTCATGCCATTTTACACACCGGCTTCACCGTTGTGTCATGCTAATGAAACTTCTCATAATCCACTGAGAATTTCTTTCAGCTGAGAGATCCACAGCATTGCATATAATCTTAATGTCAGGGAGTAAGTTCATTTCAGGATTTGGAATGCATTTTTAGCCTCGTGTTGAACAGGACTTGAAGAGACAGATTGTAGATTCTAGACACATACGCTCTTCTCTCAGCCTGGCCAAGGCACAGAGCCACCACCAGTGAGCGGATGCCGACTTGAGGTGAGCCAGGGAAAGGCACAGACCTGGCAAGAAGGAGGATACTACTGTGACATGAAGGGCTCTCATTCCTTCTTTCACTGACATGAACACATACAGCACACACGCATACTCCAACCATTGACTATGGTCCTGAAAATGAATCATATTTTATGCACCAGCAGTTATTGCTTTAAAGTTCTCCTCCTCATATAAAACATTTATGGTGTTACCACTGGTTAGCACCAAATAAGCTTGTGTGACATCCTCTGCTTGACACTGAAGCTCATTCCCTGGCTGGCACTCACTCTATAACCTGACATACTGTGCTGAATGGGACAAAGGGACAAACTGGCATGGCTGCCAGTTTGGAAGATGATGTTGACAGCAGAGGCACCAGAGAGAGGAGTTAAGGAGAGATACGGTAGAGTGAGAAAGAGATGAAGACTAGGAAGAGATATCTGGATACGAGAGGTGCACTAGCAGCTGCCTTTCCTCCAGGGAGAGGGGTAATTTAAGGATAAGCCTGGCGATCTCCTATGCTTTTGTTATTGTAAGCACATCCCCATTAAAAAAGCCCAAACCAACAATGAATTTACCCTCATAACAAGTATTGTGTAGCCAAAGCTCATTCCTTTGTGCCATAGACCTCCAGTGTTGTCGTAAAACTACTAAAAACACATCAGTGAGCCACATTGTTGCAGTGGGCAACATAGTCCTTTTTGAGTAGATGTGGGCACTGTAGTTTATTTCAAGTCTGTTTTACTGAGTAGTGCACAGATTGTGTGGGCTATTAATCTGCAAGTTAAATGTCCCCAATAAAAGCACAGTAAAAACATGTGACATGTGTTGTAGTAAAGTATGCTGCCTTTTCAGCTATGCCAATGGCATGGCTGTGGGGATGGCAGCGTCAGTCAGTTCCTCATTCAGTTAGTCCACAACTTTGGGCCAGACTTAAAATCTCAACCAATGAAGCTTAGAAAAACTTCAGTCAAGAAGACTCTCTTTACACTGTCATTTCATTCACATTTGTCTCTGCTCCAACAATTGGCATCGCCCTAAATTAATCCCACCAGATATTTCCAAGGTCTTCCTAAACTAATCATATCATTGCTGTCAAAGTTTAAAACTGTTCTGCTAATTGCTGCTGTCAGTTGCCCTTGCAGGACGAACAGATATGACCCTTCTCCACCTCCAGTCTTCAGTTCGTCCACTGCTCAGTCCTGCTCCTCATCTCATCATTAATCCCCATCCTTCAACCATCCCTATCCTAACCTCCACCACCAGTGTCTAGTAACCATGGCATCTCTACCCCGTAAATACACTCATCACAATGAGGTCTAATTACCAAATAGCTTTTCACCATTCATCCTATTGTGCATTATGTTCACTCTAACATAAGTCTCAACTATTGGATGGATTGTCATTCATGGCTCCCAGAGGATGACTCATGGTGAGATTGGTGATCCCCTGACTTTTTATTCACTGCCACAAATAGGTAAAACATTTTGTCTATCTAGTGTATCTTGGCATCCACAAAATGGAGTGGGGCAACATTTGCTACAAACATTTAGTTCCCAGATAATGACTTTTTCTCTAAGGCCATCAGCAGGATGCCATTTTTGATTCAGAGTAGAATGTGCAGACAAGTTACGGACAAATTGCCGTTCATTCATTCAATCGCGTGTTCAATGTGTGTGTGTGTGTGTGTGTGTGTGTGTGTGTGTCAGAGAGGAGTATCAATAAAAAAAGTAATTATTTCGGTGTTTATTTATTTTATTCTTCCGTTGTTGTTTTTTTATTAATTAAAATGCGTAATATAGCCAACAATATTATAGACCAAATGTTAATCTAATTATTATTGTAGAATGTATTTAGCAAATCACCACTCTCAACTGGAGACAGCAGCAAAAAAAAAAAAGAAAGGCATTATAAAAAGCCGACGAATAGTGTTAATTAATTGACGTGAGACATTGAAGAGGTTGTCTCCTATAGTCTGTAATTTTTTTTTTTTTTTTTTATCATAACTTCTCGGAAATTAGCCTACTCAAAAGTAGAACATGCTAAAATACAATAATAGGCTAAATAGTATC